>NC_061510.1:233726687-234032866 GCF_022539505.1 Lolium rigidum | reverse complement strand
AGCACTAGACTAAAATCCCGTGTGTCCTCAAGAACGTTTGGTCATTATAAGTAAACAAACCGGCTTGTCCTTTGTGCTAAAAAGGATTGGGACACTCGTCGCAATTGTTACTCTCGCACTTTACTTACTCGTACTTTATTCATCTCGTTACATCAAAACCCCTGAATACTTGTCTGTGAGCATTTACAGTGAATCCTTCATCGAAACTGCTTGTCAACACCTTCTGCTCCTCGTTGGGATCGACATTCTTACTTATCGAAGATACTGCGATACACCCCCTATACTTGTGGGTCATCACACTCCGCCCTATGGCCCCTACTTCTTCTCCCCCTCGTGAGGATCCCTCCTCCGAGGTACCGTCATTAGGCAACGACATTGGGCCTGCCCATTAAAGTTTTGACCAGTCAACCTTAGAGGTTAGGCCCGGCCCACGTAACTAATGGACCAGCCCAGCTATATAGTTGACCGGTCAAACTAAGTCAGCTGGCCCGGCCCGCGAACTTAATGGGCCGGCCCGCTTAAGACGTGGCAGGCCTCGTGTGGGCCTACCATCTACCACGGGGTTTCAGCCGGTTAACGCCGTTAACTGTCAGTTAACGGCGTCTGCCACGTGTCAGTTTGCATGACGTCGGCGATCCAACGGGCTCCCGGAACACTTCACGCAACGGTCCGATTTTCCGTGGCGGAAGGGCGCCCAAGCGCGACGGACCGAAAAAATCGTCGTAGGACTTTGCTCGACGCAGTTTCGACAACAGAACCCATATCGTCGGGTTAGGCCCATAGGCGACGAAAAATGGCCCTTAGCGGACGATTTTGGGACGTTGTCTATCAGAACTTTTCTTGTAGTGTACTTGTGACTATCTCATATCGACAATGCTTAATACATGTTTGCATAGTTCATCGTTTAACTCTTTTTGCATTATTATTAGAATGCAGTTGTGATGAAGCAATCTTCATCAGAAGAGAGGCCCACAAAAAATTCGATCTTTCTTCGATGCATCCTCTCATAGCCGTCAACCTAGACCATTCCTTTCATCAAACAGTAAATATCTCAAGGCTGTACTTTATGAAAGACATGGTATTGCTGCTTTAAGATCTGTAGGTGATATGTTGACAAAGAGTACACAAGATTCAATCAAGGTGATTGCCAAATGTCAACGTGTTATTGATGATGCTAATAGAAGTCCTCCATGATTATATGTATTTTTTTTATTTGGGCACATTAATTGCCTTGTAATTTTCCTAGTTATTTTATTTGTGTATGTAATTGTGTGTATCATTGATATCAGATTTTAGGCTCATGAAATTTAATGGGCCTTCTCATAAGCCTAACTTGGCTAGCCCAGAATGCAAGTTGACTAGTCAAACAACCAGAGCCCTACAATTGAGTGGGTCGGCCCACTTACAGTAGTGTGAGACCCACTTTCATTTTTGGCCGGCCCACTTACTTATTGGGCCAGCCCAATTGCTTTAAGTGGACCCCACTCACTAGCTGGGCCGGCCCGGTAATAGGAAAGTGGGACCCACCTACTTATTGGGCCAACCCGATGGGTCCCACAGGCTACTTGGGTCGGCCCGTTAACACGATAGTGGACCCCACTTTTATTATTGGGTCGGCCCGCCAAACTGTTGGGCCAGCCCACTTGCTTTATGGTGGACCCCACTTACTAACTGGGCCGGCCCGGTTACATGAAAGTGGACCCCACCTGCTTATTGGGCCGGCCCACTATCTTGTTGGCCAGCCCACTTGCTATATGGTGGACCCCACTTGTTTAATGGGCCGGCCCAATAACAGGAAAGTGGGACCAACCTGTGTTTTTTGGGCCGGCCCACTAGCTTGTTGGGCTAGCCCACTTGATATATGGTGGACCCCACTTACTAAATGGGCCGGCCCGATAGCAGAAAGTGGGACCCACATGCTAATTGGGACGGTCCACTAACTTCTCGGCCCACTTGCTTTAGGGTGGACCCCATTTGTTAAATGGGTCGGCCCGATAACAGGAAAGTGGGCCCCACATGTCTAGTGGGCCGGCCCTTTTGCCTGTTGACCGGTCAAACGAGTGCATTCGGCCTGGCCCACATGCTTAGTGGGCCGGCCCATTTAAATTTTGACCAGTCAACCTTAGAGGTTAGGCCCGGCCCACGTAACTAATGGACCAACCAAGCTATATGTTGACCGGTCAAACTAAGTCAGCTGGTCCAGCCCGCAAACTAAATGGGCCGGCCCGCTTAAGACGTGGCAGGCCTCGTGTAGGCCTACCATCTACCACGGGGTTTCAGCCGGTTAACGCCGTTAACTGCCAGTTAACGGCGTCTGCCACGTGTCAGTTTGCATGACGTTAGTAGTCAAGGGGCTCCCGAAAACACTTCTGCAACGGTCCGATTTTTCGTGGCGGAAGGGCGCCCGAACGCGATAGACCGAAAAACGTGGTAGGACTTTGCCTGACGCAGTTTCGACCACAGAACCCATATCATCGGGTTAGGCCCATAGGCGACGAAAAATGGCTCTTAGTGGACGATTTTGGGACGTTGTCTATTTGAACTTTTCTTGTAGTGGCATTGACCTTGACATAACCCGGTGGCGGTTTAGACCAACCAACTTTCGTGTTTTGTCTTAGGAATTTAGCAACTCGGTAGTTTGCTATTAAAGATTTGATTGACACCACATATCTCATCTCCGTTTAAACAGTTCTCCGTTAACTATTTTTCTCCTATCCCAACATAAGAACAAGCCTGTTGCACATGCTTCGGCAGTAACAAGCTGCCATAGAGTACTATTTTTTTGGAACCTTGTAATGGTTATTGATTGCTCTTTACATAGAAGATATTCCAATACTGCTTGGCCCACATGATCCATAGAACATGCCTCCGCAATTTTGAGATCTAGGCCCAGGTTCTTCCAAACTCGTCTCGCTCTCAAACACAAAAATAACATGTGCTTAACATCTCCTGCTCCTCTCACACATACTGTGCATTGTCCGTTAATTTTTTTTTCACACAAATATCTTCACTTTGGCAGGAATTCTCATCTTCCACATGCTCTCCCACATAGATGAGAATTTGTTGATCCCGGTCCTTGATCGATATTCAGTCTACCTCCGAATTGTGCCTCCCACTCCGCATAACATGCTGATCTTACCAAGAATATATTGTTCTTTGTCATATTACAGGCTACAAAATCTTCAATGTCAAAGCCCGTTAATGGAATAGTTTTGATACCACATGCATAAAGTCTAGATTTTTTTTTGGTCAATGAGCTCTTCATCCCATTGATTGGTAGCTCTTCATCAGCTCTAGTAAGGAGAGACCGACCTTTGTTGGTGAAAACTTTGTGTGATGAGCTGAATGGGATCCACTCGTCTTCCCAAATGTTGATATATCTCCCATCACCCACTCACCATATGTGACCTTTCTTCAATGTCTGGATACGATTCTACATTTAGTAGATCACATGATGGAAAGTACCTTGTTCGAAGAATCCTAACACACAATGAAGCAAATCCTTGAACAAGATGCCATGCTTGTTTTGGAAGGAGGGCAAGATTAAAACAGTGGATATCACGGAAATCCATGTCTCCTTTCTTCTTTCAGGATACACATTTTCCACTAGGCTAGCTAGTGCATCTTCTTGCGATTAGCATCACCACCCCATCAAATACCGAGATTTCATGTTTGTGATTCATTTACATATTTGTTTTGGAATCTTAGGAGCCGACATCGCATATGTTGGTATATCTTGTGCAATTGGTTTGAAGAGCACTTCTTTCCCTCTCGTTGATAGAAATTTCTCCATCCATCCATTTATTCTCTTGCAAACTCTATCAACTAGAAATTGAAAGCAGTCACTTGGGTCCATCCCCACCATCCCTGGGAGGCCTAAGTACTTATCTGTAAGGCACTTCGTCATAATATCCAGCTGCGCAAATTTCGACCCTTCTATCCACATGTGTCTTGGCCCTAAATAAAACACTTGATTTATCTCTACTAACCAACTACCTCGAAGCTAGACAATATTGATCAAGAATATTCTTCACATAATTCTCGTTCTGGATACTTGCATATGCATGAGGATAAGTGAGTCATCTGCAAAGGGCAAGGCGGAAACATTAGGTTCATCGCGATTCGCCACATACACAAACCTCCTGTAATTCACCTCTAAGCTCGGCTTGTTGTAATATGTCCCTCGGCACATAGCAAGAAGATATATGGAGATAAAGAAACCCCCTTGTAGGGTTGAAAATATCACTCTCATCCGAGCACTTGCATTTGATTGAAGATTGCAGGCCTCATTTATTTATCCCAACTGTTAAAAACAAAACGAGTGCTGGTTTGCTCGATCGAGCGTACTCTTCCTGGCCGTTGGATCACGCCGCGCGTCCCGCATCGGTTCCGACATGTTTCCACCCATTCGTTTCCAGTGGCGGCATCGACGACGACGCCTCGCTCTGCAGCTGCCGTGATGCCGCTGTGCCGCCCATCTTCGCACCCCATCGACTCCTCCTCTTCCTCAATCCGACCCGGCTGCTCTACTTCCCCTCATCCCCGTCTTCCCGCCGCCCCCAATCGCGTGGCACCCTCCACCCCGTCGCACCCTTGCCCCCCGACAACGAGGAATCGGGCGACGCCGCGGATGCTGCTTCCGTTGGGAGGATCCTCAAAGTTAAGAAGCTGAAGGCCCGCCGCGGCTTGCAGTGGGGGCATGGAGCTCACTGATACGTCTCCAGCGTATCTATAATTTCTTATGTTCCATGCTAGTTTTATGACAATACCTACATGTTTTATTCATACTTTATATCGTTTTGATGCATTTTCCGGTACTAACCTATTAACAAGATGCCGAAGCGCAAGTTCCTATCTTCTGCTGTTTTTGGTTTCAGAAATCCTACACAGGAAATATTCTCGGAATTGGACGAAACAAAAGCCCACGGTCTTATTTTCCACGGAGCCTTCCAGAACACCGAAGAGGAGACGAAGAGGAGCCACGAGGCGGCCACACCCTAGGGCGGCGCAGCCCCACCCCTGGCCACGCCGCCATGTGGTGTGGGCCCATCGGGACTCCACCGACATCGTCCCTTCGCCTATATATTCTCTCCGTCGCGAAAACCCTAAAACACCCGACGATATTCCACGAAGAGTTCCGTAGCCGCCGCCATCGCGAAGACAAGTTTCGGGGGACA
The DNA here is from genome assembly GCF_022539505.1 of Lolium rigidum. Classification (NCBI taxonomy): domain Eukaryota; kingdom Viridiplantae; phylum Streptophyta; class Magnoliopsida; order Poales; family Poaceae; genus Lolium; species Lolium rigidum. The sequence goes on along the minus strand of NC_061510.1, from coordinate 234,027,689 downwards.
AAAGTCTCTATTCCGGCACGCCGCCGGGACGGGGAATTGCCCCCGGAGTCATCTCCATCGACACCACCGCCATCTTCATCGCCGTTGCTGTCTCCCATGATGAGGAGGGAGTAGCTCTCCCCCGAGGCTAAGGGCTCTACCGGTAGCTATGTGGTTTATCTCTCTCTCCCATGTGATCTTTATGTGATCATGAGCTTTGTAATCTAGTTTAATATATAGATGTTACTCTTGTCTATTATGCACTCTAGAAGTTACTTTCATATGAACTCCAGAATTACTCTCCACGGTGTGACGGTGACAGTGTGCGCATCGTGTGTGATTCCTTTATGATATTGTGGAGGTTGTTTACTCCGGCTTGAGGGTGCTCTTGTAGCCCTACACAATGAATGGTGTTTGTTATCCAACAAGAGAGTGTTTGAGATTAGCATTTATTTATTCAGTTATGCGATCATTGTTGAGAGTGTCCACTAGTGAAAGTATGATCCCTAGGCCTTATTTCTAAGCATTGAAACACCATTTCCAACAAGTTCTGTTACATGTTTGCTTGCTACCATCTTTATTTCAGATTGCAATTACTACTTACAATAATCCATATTACTTGTATTTCACTATCTCTTCGCCGAACTAGTGCACCTATACATCTGACAAGTGTATTAGGTGTGTTGGGGACACAAGAGACTTCTTGTATCTTAATTGCAGGGTTGCTTGAGAGGGGTATCTTTGACCTCTACCTCTCTGAGTTCGATAAACCTTGGGTGATTCACTTAAGGGAAACTTGCTGCTGTTCTACAAACCTCTGCTCTTGGATGCCCAACACTGTCTACAGGAATAGAAGCATGCCTAGACATCACTCGCCAAGTCCTCCACCCCCCAGATGAAGCGCATCATCATGTGACCGTTTGTAGCCTCCACCTCGCTTACATGGCCTGATTTTGAGGCGAGATAATTGATTCCATTTTTTCACGGCCGCGTTACTGTAGCTTGCGATGAATCACGAAATTCGGGCCCGATGTGCGGAAAGGAAGTACTCCCTCCGGCCCGATTTAGACTAGTCACAATGGGAGTATCATAAGTAGTATCATGCATACCATATTGGCAAAAATCTGATGTGGCGCACCAATTAATGAGGTGAGAGATGGGAGTGGTACAGTATCATAATATGATACAGTATCATAACACGTAAAACTAGAAAACTTAGTGGCAAACACATTATGTACATCAATTTACATTGAGATTCTACAAAATATTAAATATGATGATACTATGATACTATCTTATGATACTATGCATTGTGAGGGTAGTATCATACACTAGTATCATGTGACTAGTGTATGATATTTTCTATTGTGACTATACCTGGGCATGGGAAGCCCGGCCCGAACGGCCCGACCCGACCCGGCCCGAAAATCCCGGGCCGGGCCGGGCTTTTTCTCTCTATCGGGCCGGGCTCGGGCCATCATTCTTCAGCCCGTAATTATATCGGGCCGGGCTCGGGCCACGAAAAAGGAAATTACCATTAGATCGGGCCGGGCCGTCGGGCCGGCCCGGAAAAATCGGGCTTTTCGGGCCGCGGGCCGGGCTCGGGCCAAAATTTGCTGAAAGTTGGTCGGGCCGGGCCGGGCTCGGGCCAAGGATTTCCCGTCGGGCTTTTTTCGGGCCAGCCCGAAGCCCGGCCCGGCCCGAGAAATGCCCAGGAAGAATTGTGACTAGTCTTATTTGATGTGACGCACGTTTTGCAAAAACCACCTCAACAAATTTCCGACAGAACTAGAAGTCCTCCCATTCTCTTCGTCGGTCGTTCCTCTTGCTCCACTGGCTCGCTCTCACGCCGCTCAGGCTCAGCCGCCGCCCCACCCACCTCCGCCATCTTGCTTACCCCCGCTGGGCTGCCGCCGCCTTGCTCCCAGCGCTGGTGCTGCTTGCGAAGAAATCGCCACCGGGAAAGGTTGGATTTTTCCCGTCCTAGACATCGCCGCCGCCTTGCTTCTGTCCTGGCGTAAATGTCCGCGCCCGCCGCCGTCTCTGACTCTCCCTAGTCCCCCGCCCGAACCAAACTCAGAGCCGGAGAGTTGAACGGGAGGAGCCGCCGCATCAGCTTGTTCGCCATGTTGTCCAGGGGGATCGCGCGCGGCCGCCTCGCCGAGGAGCGAAAGGCCCGACGGAAGAACCACCACCACGTATGTCTCGATTTCATCCTCCCCCTTCTCCTGGTGTCCCTATCGCAGATGTCGCCTCGCCGACAGCTGATCTGTTTCCTCCTGGTCCTCGCAGGGTTTCGTCGCCAAGCCGGAGACGGTGACCGACGGCACGGTGAACCTCATCCGGAAAGCAAGCGTCCCGCGCCTCGCCGATCGATTGGTTGATTGATTGGTAGTCTCGAATCCCCGGGAACACCCACCTACTGCTCCGCTCGCTTGATTTTGATGCACTTTGCTTTCGATCCTGGTTAAGCTGCTTTGGTGTGGACCTTGTGAAGCTGCTCAAAAGGTTATGATTGTCCATCTAATGGGACCGTAGGTAATTCATCTATTGATTGATTTCTCGTGTTACTTGTACGTCTCATAGATATACTGGTCCTGAATGTGTTGAGGTCGGATTTGCAGGCGAATGGGGAAACTTGCAATCTTGGCTGCTGTGGAACGGCTACCACGAGCACGACACCGCTGCCGACAGCAAGGCTCCCTGGTAATCCTGTTAATTAACCTGCCAAGAGCCCCTTCTGCAGTTAACTGTTCTTGTAATCCTGCTAATTAACCTGCTAAGAGCCTCTTCTGCAGTTAACTGTTTCTGTAATCCATGAATAACTTTAGGACTGGGCGTCTGGGCCGTCACGTTAATCCCGGACAGAGAGCCACATGTGTTTTTAGATGCTTATAGAGACAAAATATAAATGTATGTAACTTGTGTAGCTCAAGTTGGATTTCCAGTTTATTTGCTATGCCGAAATGGATTTCATCTTAGTTTCCTTTGTCTTATAGCATCAAGAATTGCTATCTGATGCAATGTATGTATTCTTAATCAACATGCAGGACCTGGTTCATGAATCAATGGAATTATCGGGGCAGATGACTGAACAACAACTCAATGGCTCAAGTAATATCTGTTGTGATGGAACGAAGATTTCCTCAAGTAGTGATAAATGCCAACAAAGGTCCCAGAGATCTCAGTGTATTGGTGACTCAGTTTTTGTTCATCTCACTGACAAATCAACTTATTTCTGTCCTTACCTTTTTGTGGCAGGCCAACTCTTCCAAGCAAGCCACAGCCAGCAGCTAACACTCAGAGAACCAATGCTTCCAGCAAAACAGCAGCAGGCAACAAGAAACCTGGAAAAAGGTCTATCTGGTACTTCCCTCTTCTCGAAAAAGTCGCGCCTTAGCAGCAAGGTATTCTCCCTAGCTAATCACTTTATTTGCAACAAATCTCTTCTCCTTCGAAGACTTACCGTGCTAATTAATCATGATCTCGTTGTGTTTTTGTCTTGGGATCTAGCCATGAAGTTCGCCAAGGAGTACCAGAAGCATATGACCGGCATGGAGGAAGATCTGCATGCTCTGGGGCTGGAGCGCCTCAAAGAAATGATCAAGAAATACCTGCTCCCCACAGGGCCTCGGCGACGAGAGAGACGTCGCCGTCCCAGGAGGTAGCCAGTGCTCCGGGGCTAGCCTATATAGTAAATAGTCATGTTAACCTACTCGGGATTCTGTTTTCGCTTAGGTGTTGGCACAAGGAGCAGTCAAGAACTTGGTTGAACATTTTTCCCTTATTTTGGACAATCAAATCGGGGATGAACTCAACCTAAGTGGATCTTGGCATTGGATTCACATTTCATTTTGCGCCGAGTCATCTAAATCGGGCCGGAGGGAGTAGAAAAAGTACAGCTTGGTGGAGGAGAGGGAGGGAGGTGGCCATGGAGGAATGGAAGTGGAAGATGTTCTCCATCACCTTGGGCATGCCGGTTGCCCTGCTGCTGATGGTCAACATGTGCTGGAGCGCCATTACCGCCGCCCTCGCGCTCGTCGTCCTCGACTTCAAGAATGTCCGATCATGCTCGAGAAGAAAACTAACCAATTGCCTCTGCTTCAGGTCTATATCTTTCTGTCTGCAGTTGAATTGAATTTAAGATTAGCCACACATGTGCAGATTTTACTCTTGTTTACATCATATTAGGAAGAAAAAGTTAGAATGTGTACTACAGCAGATTAAATTTTCCACTGTGCTCTTTCTGACACTAAAATCCACACTCCAATTACCAGTTGCATATCATAATAGTTAAAAATTGATTGAAATCTTAACATATCGGTCTAACAAATGGTTAGTTGCAATCCAAGAGATGGTAGTTTGGTGGTGTTTATCTGTACCCTATTGTTGCTTACTGTGGCGTTGCTGCCAAACAAATTTCAGGTCTCATACCCACTGCTGCGGGGTGTTCATCACCGTCGACGGCTTCAATAAGACCGGCACTCCCAGCGCATTCTGGGAGTTCATGCCTTCATGGAGCCATATGCACGCATCAACACGCTGACCGGGTAGTCATCCTTTTGTTGGGGATCCTTTTCCTCTCAAGCGTGGCGTCGCATATCCCTACTGGTTAGTTCTTGTCCCTCCCCATTGCTTAAAAAGCATACCCCACTGTAGCTCAGCTTGTTAGGTGATATAATTTAGCTTGAATTGGCTGTGTTATCAAGTCTGAAGCTATTATAGATTGGTAGCAACACTGTCAGGTCCAGAACTTCTTTCGGACCGGCCAGTCGTTAGAAAGAACATTAACAGTTGAACATTTCTTTTCCAAGTCATAATTCATAATTCATGCGTGTCAATATATGCACCACTTATCTGACATACAGAATGCTCTGTATTTTGCTTCAGTCCTGCTACTCGGTGCGCGGGTAGCAGCCTTGGCAGCGCGATCTCCCCCAGAGTGGAGACCAACATGTGGCTGCTCCTGGCCTAGGTGAGCTCGGTGGCTGGCAGCCTCTCACTCCTGGGCTCGGCGGCCAACCTAATCGTTGGGTCGAGGTAATTTTGCAACTTCCTTGTCTTGTGTTATTGCTGAAAACTTGTGCATGTTTTAAGATCACCCTGCTTTTTTTCTTGAGTGATCCAAGTCTTTGAAGGCCCTTGAGTTTATGGTTTTAACTAAGTTGTGGTTATCAGATCACCTAGTTGCTTCACAGTGCACATTTAGTTACTTTTAAGCATGTTCTGAGTTGCGGGACGCACTACATGTACGTAGTTGTTTCAGAGTGCACAATTAGTTGCTTTTTTAGCATGTTCCAAGTTGCTGGACGCACAACATGTTATTTTACAGTGTGCATTTAGTTGCTTTTTAGCATGTTAAAAGTTTGTGCACACACTGTATGTAGCTGTTTTGCAGTGAATATGTAGTTGCTTTAACCAGGGATTAGTTGCTTGTCCCATTTTTATTTAGTTTCTTTATTGTTCCCTCTTAAGTTTCCTTTTCATGCATTAGTTACAGGTGGAACTGACATTAGTGGAAGAACTGACATTTGTTGCAGGTCACCATATAGGATGAGTTGTAGTTTGAGGGTTATCCATATGGATGAGTTCAGCCCGACAACGCACAACTAGATTAATTGCGGGTAGAACTGACATTAGTTGCAGGCATCCTATAGGATGACTGATTTGCAGTTGAGGGGTATCCTATAGATGAGTTTAGCCCGACAACACGAAACTCGATTAGTTGTAGTCAGAACTGACATTAGTTGCAGGAAAAACCGACTTTAGTTGGAGGCATCCAATAGGATGAGTTGCACTTGAGGGGTATTTATGGATGAGTTTACCCCAACAACACTGAACTAGATTAGTTGCTTGCGGAATTGACATTAGTTGCAGGCATCCTATAGGATGAGTTGTAGTTGAGGGGTATTCTTACAGATGTGTTCAGACTGAGAAGACGGAACTACATTAGGTGCAGGCGGAACTGTCATTAGTTGCTGGCAGAACTGACTTTAGTTGCAGACATCATATAAGATGTGTTGTAGTTGAGGGGTAGTCCTATAGATGTGTTCATATAAGAAGACGGAACTAGATTAGTTGCAGGCGGAACTGACATTAGTTGCTGGCAGAACTGACTTTAGTTGCAGACATCATATAAGATGAGTTGTAGTTGCGGGGGTATTCTTATAGATGAGTTCAGACCGAAAAAGGTGAGAATTTCCAAGCCCTGGTAACCTGATTTGTAGCAGCACGCAATGGGAATGGAGTTAAGAGTACTGATTCATGTGAAAACATGGATAATTGCTGAGAATATGAAGTAAATTTGGACTTATTGAACTGAATTGCTATGAACATTTTGATTTAAGAAAAATGATGATATTGTGTTGGTCTAGTTTGAAATGTTATCCACAGATATATAGGTCAATGCCTTTGTAGTTATGCTGATGCATTGTGCAACTCTCCTTGTTGTTATGTGTCCTTTTTAGGTATTATGGGTTAAATCATATTTTTGATTAGCTGAAATCTGTAGGTGGTTTGTGGCATTGGTGTTATTTTATACATTACCTTCTGTCTTATTACAACCCCTTCTATTTGCTGAATTGTGGAGATGGCTAACATCGTTAGTTCATGATATGTAGGTTTGGGCCATACTTCTGTCAACCAATTATTGCTGGGCTAGGATAAAACGATCGGCCATTTATAGACTGCATTGGTGCCAAGTATGTATAAGGTCCCGTCTTCTCAATATTCCATTTGATTTGGATATGTCTGTGCTATGTTGCATCCAGATACTTCCAGTTCCATATACATGATTTCCAATGGGCATGTGTATGATACTGAAAAGTATTCTCTTTATCAGCTTTGGCTCAGTCATAATCCTCACACGTATTTAATGCGGTTAAGATGGATTATTTGTCAATTGCCATCCATTTGCTCCTTATTTCTATTAAATTACTCCACAAACTAAAAGATGGCAATGATAACTGTAAGATGTATGTAGAGTGCCTTCCCTGGAAAACATGGATATTAAACATTGAAGTTCATAAAACACCAAACTAGGGCATACAATGCACCAGGAACAAGTAAATGACTTAATATTGGCCTATATATTATAAGGCAAATGATTTGGAAGGGTTGTATTGTTTCAGGGCTGGCCAGGAGCCATACATGTTGTCTTGTTAATGTAGATACTACCTCCGGTCTAAAATAAGTGTCTCATTTTGTCTAGATACGGATGTATCTAGACACATTTTAGTTATAGACACATCCGTATCTAGAAAAAGTTGAGACACTTATTTTAACGCGGAGGGAGTACATGCCAATATCCATTTCCATCTGATCTGTACTTTCCTGGGACTGTAGTGCTTCATGCCATGTCTCTTGTAACGTGATAATATTGATTCTTGTGAACCCTAATGCTGGCTTCTTATTTAGCGAATATCCATTTGGAGTATTATATATGTAGCAGGTAATCTGATCAAAAGTGCTTCCTTTATGCAGGGAACTGGCAAAGGATTCTGTTGTTTCCAGGCACTGCTTCAGATCATTACATGGTGCTCGTGAGTCCATGTATTAACCAGACATGGTTCGTTTACTTACTTGAGAACTGTGTGCATCACCATATGTGATATCATAAAGCTAATACCTTTTGTGGTTAGTAATTTCCGTTAACTGGTTTTGTACTGCAAATTTGACGATTTGTTCAAATTTTTGTTTGGTAAAGGAACCTGAAGAACTGTTTGGGATGATCTCGCAAGCATTGCTGTCTTCTGTTGACCGTGATTGCCTCATTGTGTAAGTTCCACATATCTCAAACTCCTCCATATTAATATACCAAAAATATGCATGTGTCAAACTAAAGAACCTCCAGCACGAAAATGATTGTTTGTTCTGTTTTCGCTCCTACCTTTGAAACATGCCACTGAAAGCACATGTGCCTGTGTATGTACTTTGTTACAGCACACCTTTGCAAATATTGATTGGAAGAATTTCATTTGATTGTCATGCGATCATTGCTCATGCGCTTTCGTTTGACCTGATGATACCTCCTGCCAGTATATGACATCATATGCCCTCTATGATAGTTCAGACTGTTTGGTTCATGTTTCAAGGTTGCCACTCATTGCAAGTTAGCTATATCAGACCACTTAGGGTCATATACTTTTATGTCAGTCAGTTCCTGAATTGTGGTAAGATTGCTTTAGAGTAAGCCAACGTATTATCCACATTCTCTTGCATATTCTTGATGACCCAGCTCAGGCATGTTTGACAAATAATGTGGGTACAAGAACGAAACATGCTGGGACATCTTCACTATTTTTGGATCGCACCAACCTACCATTTACTATATAGTAACCCCAGCCCCAGTATACCCATCACTTCCATTATGTCGTTACGGCATAGGAAACAAATTCTCCCACACAAATGGCGACCTTCGGTAGCATCAGCCGATCACTTTCATTATGTCAACTTATAAAAGGCTAAAAAGACGATGATCTATAATAGTCCGTGGCACTCACCTGACATGTACAACCATGCTCATGTAACTGCTTGAATCAATTCCTACAAGATTTTGACACGTTACACATAAAACTTACATTCCATTTTGATGTCTTGTTGCCCATGGGAGAGCTGGAGAAAGGAGGAGAAGGCCCGGGAGCTGCAACGCCTGTGAGCTATAGAGGCCATGATGATCATGGTTTCGTGGCGACGGGATGATGTTCCTCCGGCCAGTCGAGCTGACCTCATGGGCACGGTCGGGTGGTGGCGCCTCTGGGTGTGCTATGCTGGCGGTGTCGCGGAAGCAGCAGCTATTCCGGTGCCACTTCTGCCGGCACCAGTTCTACAGCGCTCGGTGGGCACCACACAACACGCCCCAGCGTGAGCGCACACTCGCAAGGCGCCACACGGCATGCCTCCGCCATCCACCGCGCAACGTTGCTGCGCGAGCTTCTGTGCTGTTTTCATTCATCGGACCTCCAGAGGACGCCGTCTGGCGGTGGTTTTGAGCAAGGACCAAGGGGGACGGCAGGTGGCGGTGGCCACTGTGGTGATGGAGATTAGGTGCTGCCAAAGCTTGACCGACAAGATAGCACCAACGTCGCAAACGCCACCAGAGGCCGGCCGCCACAAGGAATCGACCAACAGAGCTCACCGCCGACGAGGAACACCCAGAAAGAGCACTTCGAGAAACACCGCGGGTGCAAAACACCAAGGCTTTGCCGAGGAGGGCAGACCGGTGCCACCCGATCCAAGGATCTTGGGTTTTCATCCGGAGAACGTGGAGAAACCGCACCGCCACCACGACGCCTCCAAGAAGGGAACGACGCCCGCAGACGCCACCGCCGTGACCCAGAAGGGCAAGGGTTTCCCCTGGCAGATATAGTTCACAAACCACATGGGGTAGCGATCGTCGCCCTCACAACAGCTGTACCACCGTCACACCGCACGACTCGCCGGCACCACGGCCGAGGGAGCCGGCCAACATCAGAGTCCCTGGCACGCCCGCCAACCAACAAGACTCCCACCGTTCAGGGCCGCCGCCCCGGTATCCCACCCAAGCACCTATCGACCTGGGGAAACCGCGGGACAATGCTGCGAGGCCACCGAACGCTCACCAAGGCGTAGGGCGGCCACCGCGCATCTGCACCATCGCCGCCAGATGGGAGGACACTCCACGACACTCCACCTGCAAAAGCGGTCACTTTCAGCACCCATGGCTGCTGGTGCCAACTGATCTGGGACAGATGTGGGCTCGAAGGGGCCCTGCCCCGGCCCGAAATCGAGGCGGCCCGGAGGAGCCGCACTGCGCCTGGAGACCTCCAACCCGAGCCAGGCATGTGTTGCGCCACCGCCGGCCACAAACCCCGTCGCCCCGGTCCCTACCTGCATCACCTTTGACCACCACCAGCGCGCCAGGGCCGAGGTCGTGCCGGCCGTCGTCGGCGTCGCTCCGGGAAGCAGCCGCCGCCACGAGCACCCCGGGGAAAAGCTGTCTCCACGCAGACGCTGAAGCTCCGCGCCCAGCGCCTAGTACGACGCCCTCGCTGGCCGCGGAAGGCCCGCGCCGCCGCCACCGCGCGAGGGGGAAGGGGCCCCCCGCCGCGTGGGCTTTGCCCGGCGATGCCCTCTGGCGGCAGCGAGGCGGAGGGGGAAGGGAAGGGGACTAAGGGAGGAGCGCCGCCAGGAGGCTCTCGGTTGCTCGCCGGAGCGGCGCGAGAGCGCTAGGGTTTTCTGATCGATACTTTATTCATGGTAACCAAAGCTATCACGAGTATTGTAAATCTAACTCTATCTTTTTAAACTTGTAATCCAACCTAACTCTATCTTTTTAATAATAATGAAATAAAATGCAAAAGCCCTTTGCTGTTTCTTGAAAAAAAAAACATATCAGTCCTTAGATCTTTGTATTGGAGTTGAAGCTAAAGATTTCATGATATTTAATGAGTTATAAAAGGAATTCATATCATGAAAGCCAAGTATTGACGCGCAAAACCTGTGTTGGATTGTTTCGATAACAAAAAGGGAAGGATTTTGATGAGCATTTTTAATCCACAGCAAGAATCTAGAAATTATGCCAAGTATCGGGATGTATCCTTCCACGAATACGAGTTGGTGCGTATCTGGACGTATCCTTCCACTCCACGAATACGAGATCGAGATCCAGCCGGGGGCTTGGTTGCGTCAAAGTAACGCGACCGATTCGATTACCAATTGATTTGAACCGACCCAAATTTGGACGGGTTTCGTTGCGTGAAAGTAAAGCAACCGACCCGATTTCGATTCCAATTCCAATTCAGGTCCATATATTCTCAGAATTCCGGGAACCAGATCCAAACTCTGTCTCTGATTCCCCGAGCAACACAGCGCACGAAAACTCCCCGCGCGCGAGCGAAAACGCCCAGCTTTCCTCGAGCCGCCGCCCGCCGCCCGCCGCCGTTCGCAAAGCCGCCGCCCGCCGCCATGCCGAGTCGTCGCCGCCGCAACCGCAAGCGCCTCCTCTCCTGCGTCGGCGCAGCTTCGGTGGGCGCGCTGCTCTTTTTCGGCGCCCACTCCTCGCACATCGGCCTCGGCGGCGGTACTTGGCCGCAGCATCAGGACCAGCTCTTCCGGTCGCCGGGGCCACCGCCGCCGGAAACCCTAATGTCGATGCCGCGCCAGACGTCAGAGGCCGATCTGTCCTTCGCGCGGCGCCTGTTGCCCAACCGCCACCACTCCCCGCCGCAACTCCGGGAGGATGCCGTCCTCCTCCCGGACCGGGAGGTTCTCGTCCTGTCCGCTGACCCTGCCGTGGGGAACGCCATGTGCGTCTTCCAGGGTGGGGCGTCCTCCCCGGCGCGCGCGCTCGGGAGGCTGCCGGGCCCGGGCGCCACGCCTACCTCTGCCCCCTGCCCGGCTCAGAGCAGCCGCTCCAACCACCACCCCTGCTGCTTTCATCTTCCTCTTACTCCTCCTCGGCTGCTCCCCCTGCGACTGCCCCCGCCCCTGCCCCTGCCCCTGCCGCCGATTTCCGCAAGTTGCCCAATTGGAACGACAGTCTCGTCTTTGATTCCGCCCCTCTCCCCGGAGGCGATCTTCTCCTCTTCGCCAAGGGCACGAACCACCACAAAGGGGTCATCAACACTGCCACTTCCAACATCAAGTGCATCTACAGCAGAGACTCCGATGGCACGGTGGCCTCCTCCCCCGCCACCACTTCAGCCCAGCAGGTGATCAGGTGCCCCCCTCCACCGGCTCCTTTAAGTTCCAGCAACCTCCATGTCACAGTAGCCCTCAACGGCCAGGAGCCTTTACCCTCACTTGCCACCTACAATCCACAAAACACTGCCTTGCCTGTGACACGTGAAAGGAAATCGATCTGTGCCTGCACCATGGTTCGAAATGTCGCCAAGTTTCTGCCTGAATGGGTGAGGTACCATGCTGCAGTCGGTGTTGAGAAGTTCTTCCTATACGACAATGCAAGCGAGGATGACCTAGCAGGCCAGGTCTCGAGTTTGAGCTCTGCTGGCATTGATATCTCCACCGTGGCCTGGCCCTGGACGAAAACGCAGGAAGCAGGGCTTTCTCATTGCGCAGCCTCGAATCAACCCTCCTGCGAATGGATGTCATTCATGGACGTGGATGAATTCATCTTTTCACCAAACTGGGATAAGGTTGAGAAGCCTTCCAAATCGTTACTTGAATCAGTTGTTTCGGTTGATCCGGAGGTTGGCCAAATATTCCTCCCATGCTACGATTTTGGTCCCTCTGGCCAAACAGCACATCCGCTTGAAGGGGTGTGCCAAGGCTACACCTGCCGGCTGACGAGAGCTGAGCGTCACAAATCATTGGTCCGCCTTGACGCGGTGGCAGATTCGCTTGCAAATTCTGTACACCATTTTACACTAAAGCCTGGTTTCCAAAAAGTGTGGACCACTTTGGTTCGCATAAACCACTACAAATATCAAGCTTGGACAGAATTCAAATCGAAGTTCAAACGACGCGTGTCAGCATACGTGGCAGATTGGACAGATCCCGTTAACTTGCAATCCCATGACCGGGCCCCCGGGCTGGGAGTTGATCCTGTTGAACCAGTTGGCTGGGCGGAGAGCTTTTGCGAGCTTAAGGATTATACTATGAAGAAACTAACCGAGAAGTGGTTCGGAATTGGGTCTGGAGGCCGTGGAGCAACAACAGAGTTCAACTCTAACGGTGACATTGCTCCCTCCCCTCTCTTCCATAGCTTATAGTAGTAATATAAAATAACTAAAGCTAGTATATAAAAAACACTCAACTTGCCAAAAAAATAAAAAATATAGCCCTTAACTTGATTAGTATACACATTTTTACAAAGAATCAAGGCATGCCATTTTTACTGTTTATAACTGCATGTTACAAATGTCATTACTAACATCAGTATGTTCTCCTTGCAGTTTTCTCAGCCATTCACTGTCAGACAGTAATCTGCACTAGTTTTCTTCAAATTGAGCTAGTTTAGGATTTCTGGCCAATGATGATATATTCTGGTTCAGCTGTTGCAAATTGACCACTGCAGCAGTATGCACTGATGCACCATATTTACCTTTTGGTTTTATTGTTTTTTGCCACCTGATGCTCCTTTTGCTGAAAGTGTAAAATCCACAAGGCAGACACATCAGGAATTTGTTTCTCTTTCGACTTTACTTGGTTCAAATGATTAAAAGAAATCAATCTGAGGCGGATCAAATTTTTGCATGGTCTCTTCGACGCAAATGATATATATGAATTATTCTAAGGCCTTCTTTTTTCCTGGATGTTCTTTTCTGGTGCAAAGGATATGTGCATGAATCCATCTGAAACTCATCGGCTGGTAGAGCCTTGTGCAGAATAAAATCTGAGGCCAGATGTAGCTTAGCTCTTTTTGTTTCACTTTTGTTGTTTGGGGTTCAGTGCTTGGTTCTCTTGGTTTTCTTTTGACTGCATGGTAGTTTCTGGTTTTGCATGAGGTTATTATTGTTTTTTTACAGGTTATTGGCATGCTTCTGTTCGGTTGGCGTCACCTGTTCTTCTGGGTGCAGGTACGGTACATTTGGGAGTTTGAGTGTTCAGTTTTTGTTCTTATACTGGTTTTTGATCTCTTGACTCATTATTTTGCAGTTTGTAGTTTGGTGGGCGCCAGTGGCTGCTGCTGCCGAATATCGATATTTTGGTGAGCTATTTTTTTTCTAGATGTCTTGGTTGTTCTTCAATATTTTATGATTGGAGTTTTTTTGCGGTTTCTGATGGATTACAATTTCCCCCCCGAGATCTCACCATCCAAGGAGCTCCAGACGCGTGCTAGAAGGACCTCGCCATTGCTCGTCTTTCCTGGTTGCCTGGCAGGATATGTACCTACTTTTTCTTCGGCATTATGGCATGGCGACTGCAGGGATCTTCTCTGGTTGTTCGGTTAGGTTTGCAACTGACTTTTCTCCAATCTTTCTGGGAGAATTACACATTCTTTTCTTCCCTATTTCTCTGATTTGTTATTTCTGCAGTTTTATTTCTTGATTGTTTGTTATTGGGAGGAACTGCTATTGTCAGAGAGGGAGGTGTCACCCCCTGCGTTTCTTTGTTCAGCCCTCAGTACACAGGCAAAACTCGGTTATTCTGGATCCTAACCTTGGGCTAACCTCTCTCCTACTCTTGCTCTTTATGTGTGTGTCCTCACTTATTCTTCAGTTCGTTACCTTGCAGCCAGTATTATATTGATACTAAATCCATGATAGGTACGCGATCCCTGATCTCAACGACCTAAAATATTCTTTTGGAATATGAATCGAATAAGCATCACCATGTTTTCCTCCTGTAGGAAAAATATTTAGTATCAATTCCTATTCTACAGTTAAAGAATATGTTGAAATTCAGTTGTCCTACAAGCTCCTTAGTGTCCTTAGATCGGTTTGTTTTTCGGGGAGGCCGACCCCATGCTTTCTAGCTTATCTCGTTCTTTGATCTTATCTCGGCTAAGCTGTATGCTGCAGCATGTAATAGCGCTTGTGAACCTCGTGGCTTCATTAATTTAAAGTCGGGCATTTCATGTCTGTTATCTAAAAAAGAATCTGAAAAAGGTTAATTTCACTTCTCTGGGCGATTTGTTTTATGCTTTCCTTCCTTTTGCCGATTATGGTAATTCAGTTGTCCACCTAAAAAACTTATACTCTATGCCAGTAGTTGAGACAAGCATTTTATGACCTTTCTTTTGTCATCCGTGAGGTCGTAATTTGATATTGTGCACCATCCCTCTATTGGTCCCACAATATGTTATGTTATATATGTATTTAGAGCTTTGTCTCCTTTTGCTTGCAAACTGTTTTATGTAGGTTTGGGCCATACTTCTGCCAGCCAATTATTGCCGGGCTAGGAGAAAATGATCAGCCATTTATATGTACCATGGATTTGTATTGGTGCCAAGTATGTATTAGTTCTCGTCTTTCTGCGACTTCTTTCCTTTGTTACTTCTCAAAAGTCCAATTGATTTGAATTTGTCTGTGTGCTAATGGTTCGTTCACATACTTCGATCTACCATGTGCATGTGTATCGTAGTTATCAGTATTCAGCTTAGGGTTAGTCATAATCCTCAGATATATTTAATCCTGGGTCAAGATTGATTTCTTGTCAAGATTCATCCATTTGCTCCCTGTTTCTAATAAGTTACACCAAGAACTGAACAGCGGTCAGTTGTAACTGTAAGATGTATGGAGAGTGTCTTCCCTGAGAAAACATGAATGTTGAACCAAGTATTTCAGGAAAACCAAACTAGGGCATAAAAAGCACTAAGAACAAAGAAATCACTTAATATTGGCCTATATATTCTACATAGATGATTTGGAAGGGTTGTCTTGTTTTAGGGTTAGCTATGAGCCATACAAAGTTGCATTGTTAATGTAGGCAGTGTGCCAACATCTATTTCCGTCTGATATGTACTTTCTTGGAACCACATTGCTTCATGTCGAGTTTCTTGAAACATGATAAATATTGATTGTGTGGATCCTAGTGCTGGCTTTCTTGTCTGGCTATTATATCTGTAGCAGGTAATCTGATTAAAGTGCTTCCTTTATGCAAGGATGTGGCAAAAGATTTTGTGGTTTCTGATACTGCTTGAGAATCAGTATATGGTGCTTGTGAGTCCATGTATAAACCAGACATGGTTCGTTTACTTGATTGAGAAATGCCATCCAGAGTGCTATAGAATGCCTGTTACTTCTCTGGGCGATTTGTTTTATGCTTTCCCTCATTTTGCCGATTATGGTAATTCAGTTGTCCAAGTAAAAAACTTATAGGGGCTACTTTACTTCTCTATGACATTACTTCAGACAAGCATTTTATGTTTACCCTTCTTTTGTCGCCCGGGAGGTCGTAATTTGATCTTGTGCACAAGCAAAAGGAGACAAAAGCTCTAAAACATATATGATACAACATAAGAAAACTGATGAATGATCGCTGGCGGCCTGGTGCTGCATGCATGAAATGTTTTCCGCTGATAGTAGTTGAATGCTTTATCATTGTCATGCTGATGCCGTTGTGAAATTCTTGTTGTTGTTGTGTGTCCTTTATTTGTTCAATCTGAAATCTGTAGGATGTTTCTGTAGACACAGTATTGCTGTTATCTTGTACTGGCCCTTCTGTTTTATTTGTTATTACCAATCCTTCTGTTTGTTCAACTAAGATGGCCAACAAAGTTACTTCATGATATTTAGGTTTGGGCCATACTTCTGTCAGCCAATTATTGCTGGGCTAGGATTTCACGATCAGCTATTTATACGTACCATGGACTTCATTGGTGCTAACTGCTAAGTATGTATCAGTTCTCGTCTTTGTGCAGCTTATTTTTGTGTGTTACTTTCTTTTCAAAACCCAATTGATTTGAATATGTCTGGGTAGTGATGAGTACTCTCTTTATCAGCTTTGGCCAAGTCATAATCCTCAGATGTATATAATCCATAGTAAGATTTGGTTATTTGTCAATTGTCATCAATTACCTCCCCATTTCTACCAAGTTTACACCAAGAACTAAACAAAGGGCAATCATTACTGTAAGATGTATAAAGATTGATTTCTCTGTGATAACATGAATATTGAACCATGAAGTTCAGAAAACATCAAACTCGGGTATAAAAAGCACTAAGAGCTCATAAATGACTTTGGCATATGTATATATATATATTACGATGTAGATGATTTGAAAGGGTTATCTTGCTAACTTGTTTCAGGCTTGGCCGGGATGGAACTATCTCCACCGTTTGAACTACCACCACCCCATATAAAATGGTCGATCATACCATTATCATCGTGCTTAGGTGCACCTAGTTTTCACATTTGGATTTGTTCCATCATTAGTGGAACTAGAACCTTCATTAATGGAACTAGAACTGTTATTTGGGTTAGGGAAGTAGAATTAGATGCATCATTACTGCCACTAGATGCATCATTGTTGATAGGTTCTTTTAGCTCCCCAGAGCCACAACTATCATTACAGATATATAGGGACAGCAAGAATCAGTAAATTCCGGGGGTACTTTATTAAGCATTTCCTAGATATTGAGCTAGGCGTGCGATTCATTCTTTCTATATGCAAATACTTGGTTTCTTTCTGACTTAAAGAAAGCCTTACATCTTTCTTCGACACGTTTTCGCTGCACGCCTCTATGATAAATGAAATGGCAGACATGAACTAAGCATATAGTTGGTAAAATAATCGTAGAAAACGGAGTAGAAGATCTGAACCCAGGCATATCCTCAAACCAGGAATTCCCAGAAACAAATCGCCAAAAAGTGGCGGAATGCTCTCAAAACCAGCTTTGAATGTAGACCCGGATACAAATCTTTCACTCACTGAAAAGTGAAAACCTGTGACTATCATCCTGAAGTTGGAAGTACAATATGATGATCCAGAGAAACGTGTGGTTTCTGAACCCATTGAGATGACCCAAGAATTTTGCTATTTCGGTTTTGCTAGTCCTTGGGAACAGGGTAGCAACAGATAATTCCGAATCCACATTGGTCTTGTCCCTTCTCTCAGACTTCAAGGTCAATGGAAGCGAGTACAGTGATGTCAGTATCTGGAAAGACAATCTTATTAGAAGCATAGAGGTAATTGACAAACATAATAAAGAGGAAGAAGGAGAACTACACTTGATGATTCCAACCTACATACCCACACCAGATTTCCTGATTTTATTAGTGTGAAAGAAATTGTTGTTACACAAGTATTCACCCTTGCTTGCTCTCGTAAGCGGTGCTACAGGTGGAACAAGAGCTGCTCGAGAAGAAGCTGTAGCCGTGCTTGAGCTAGTGCTTCATACCTTAGTGGAAAAGGAAGGAAAGGCAAGGAGGATCAGTATGGGAGAGAAAGTGATTTAAGAATGTGAATATTATTTTTGAAGTAATAAAGGCAATTGCTTAGTGAAAAGCCCAACAAAACAGATTCAAGTTGGCCCGTTCAAAGTTGTATTGTTAATGTTGACAGTATGCCAAGGTCCATTTCCATCTGATCTCTACTTTCCTTGAACTGCAGTGCTTCATGGCAAGTCCCTTGAAACATGATATTGATTCTTGTGAACCCTAATGGTGGCTTCTTGTCTGGCTATTATATCTGTAGCAGGTAATCTGATCAAAAGTTCCTTCATGCAGGGAACTGGCAAAAGATTTTGTGGTTTCTGATCAAAAGTTCCTTTTTGCCAGTTCAATAGTAATTTCTGTTACAAATAATGTAAACAATTCAAGAATCCGAAGAGTGGCAGAGCTCATAAACCATAATAGCCACACCTGGAAGGAAGATATAGTCAGATCTGTCTTCCACCCATTTGATGCTGAAGAGATCCTTAAAATCCGTCTCCCAAGTTTTGACACTGAGGATCTAGTATCCTGGACACTTGAAAAACATGGAGTGTTCTCAGTGCGTAGTGCCTATAACCTGGCATTGGATTTGAGAAATCCAAACCCTCCAAGCTCCAGTACAAATTTAAATGGAGACAGAGGCCTTTGGAAAACCATATGGAATTCAAATGTTCCCCCAAAGGTAAAAATATTTACATGGAAGTTAGCTACTAACAGCCTTGCTGTCCAGGTTAACAGGAGTCGCAGGCTGCCAAGGGTGCTCCCTACGTGTTCCATATGTGGAGTTGAAGATGAAACAAGTTATCATGCAACTATGCGGTGCACAAAGGCAAGGGCTCTAAGGCAGGGCTTGGAGCTTGTGTGGAAGCTACCCCCTGAAGAAGAACTTGGCGAAACTGGGCAAGATTGGGTGCTTGTTCTTTTGGACAGCCTAAACCAAGATATGAGAAGTAAAATGATGTTTATTTGGTGGAGGTCTTGGCACCATCGTAACAACATCATTTTTGATAAGGGGGATGCTTCTGTAGATAATTCTATAAGATTCTTACAGAATTATTTAGACAATATGCAGGGTATTTCTGCTAGAAGACCGATGGTAGACAGGAAAGGCAAAGCTCCTGTATGCCAAACTCAAAAGGATTTAAGCACCAAAGATAGTGAAAGGAAGAAACCCAGTTGGGAAAAACCCCAGGAGGGGTGGATGAAATGTAATGTTGATGCAAGCTTCCTAGAAACCGAGAAGAAAGGTCACTGGGGTGCGGTCTTACGAGACCTTAATGGTGCAGTTATCTGCTCGGCATGGGGTGTCATTCCTCACTGTAGGTCTGCAGCTATGGGAGAAGGAATTGCTTGTCTACAAGGACTGGAGATTTCTCTACAATATTCCTCGGAGAACCTGATCATCGAAACTGATTGTTCTGCTGTGTTGGAAGCCTTTAGCAATGAAAACCTTAACAGGACTGATCTAGGCATTGTTGCAAAGGAATTTAGATTGAAAAAGCCTCCTGATCGTCAAGTCTCTCTAGTGAAGGTTGATAGGAACTGCAATATGGTGGCTCATTCTATATGTCAAATGAGTCGTAGAGAGTTGAGTAGTGGTGTTTTACTAAGTGCGGTTCCGACCTGCGTGTCGAGATCGGCTTGGAATGATTGTAATCAAAACCCTGTTGATTAATTAATACAATACCACTTTCAAAAAAAAAAAAAAAATAGTAATTTCTGTTATCTGCTTTTGCACTGTAAATTTGACAACTTCTTTGTTCAAATTTGTATTTGGCAAAGGAACCTGAAGAACTAGTTGAGGCAATCTCACACAAGCATCACTATCTTCTGTTGGCCATGATTGGCTTGGTGGCGGGGGAGGTTATGTTCTCAGTGGGTAAGTTCCACATGTCTCTCAATCTCTATTATACCAAAAATATGTATGTGAGTATGTGACCATCTTTCGTTCTCTGCTGCCTGACTAATGCTATTCATTATTTGGGCACTCGGTCTGCAAAAGTACGCTGAAAATGCTAATCCCCTCAACAAGTTTATTCGAACATCATGTTTTGTTGAACCAACACAAGTTTGTTATTATTTACCATAGCATTATCTATTGTGATATATGAATTAATCCGAGGCCTATTTTTTTCTTGCATGTTCTCTTCTGGTGCAAATGATGTGCATGAATTAATCTGAAACTCATCAGCTGGTAGAGCTTCATGAAGCATAAAATCTGAGGCGTCTTAGCTCTGATTAATTCATGAATTTATCAGGGGATTAGGGATATAAATTTACCTAACATACTTTTAGATTCAGACCTCAATGCCATGGTAATGGTATGACTATATTTTAACTATAGTCAGTTAGAATAGTACTGTTGACCATAACTTGTATACCACTTGAAGAAAAAGAAAAAGAAAACGGTTCATGTATCATTTGTTGGTGTGCAGATTTTCGGATTTTGGCCTTGCAGTTATAGGTGTAAATCGCAGCAAAGGTAATCTGAAGCTTCCCTGAACTTTGGGCTATTTTGCTCCTGAGTACTTATCAGATGGTCTGTCCTTTTCTTCTTGTTCTTCATCTGCAATCTACTTTCTACTGTAAACATTGATGATGTCCTATTTTGTTACGTGCAACTATATTCATACAGGGAAGTTGACTGAGAAGAGCGATGTATATGTATGTGCTGGGTGTAGGGCTTCTGGAGCTTTTATTGCGAAGGAGGCCAATTGAGAAGATGGCACCATCTCAATGCCAATCAATTGTTGCATGGGTATTCTAAAAATTAGTTAGAACTGGTGTAGTTAAGCAGTGTTCAATTTCAGCATGCATAGATTATTTCTGATTTCACCACCTGAATCTGGGCAATTTGCATTTGCCCATTCCATTAGCATATGACACATTTGATATCAAATGCAGGCCATGCCTAAGCTAATTGACAGATCAAAGCTCCCAACCATACATAATTGACCCTGTGATGAAGAACAGGATGGACCTGAAGCACTTGTACCAAGTACTACTCACAATCAACATTAGCTCATAATTGTTTCTTCCATTTGTTTTCAGGTTACTGCACTGGCTGTGCTCTGTGTGCAGCCAAAACCAAGTTACAGGCCACTAATCACAGATGTACTCATATGTCAAGCTGGCTTCTTGGAGTAGCACATTGCTTCCTGTTGAATACTTGTCCCTCTGCAGCTGGTGGTCACATGTCTACATGGCCTGAGGTTGCTCCAAGTGGCGGACGCCTCAGAGGAGCTTGCTACCGGTGTGAGGGTCGGTCGATTTGTTGTTGCTATGATTCTATCAATGACGCTAGGCTGTTAGGGTTCTTGTGCTAGTTCAGTGTAGCAGTGTTGCTTTTTTCTCTTTTGATTGCTTGAT
Organism: Lolium rigidum; assembly: GCF_022539505.1. NCBI lineage: Eukaryota > Viridiplantae > Streptophyta > Magnoliopsida > Poales > Poaceae > Lolium > Lolium rigidum. Next base: position 234,006,524 of record NC_061510.1, on the reverse strand, counting down.
CTTCGTTCCTCTTTGTAAGAAGACTTGCTCAACACCTTGTATCGTCTGACCGAGTTGGCTTTATTATTAATTTAAAGCTGGGCTGCAAAGCCTTCTATCTAAAATAACAGATGTACTCCACTCTCTGGTTCCCTTGGTGCCCATGAAGCTCTCGGAGGGACACTGAGGGTCACTCAGGAATCTCCTCGCATGTCACAACATCTTTCTCTGCTGAGAAAAATAAAATAAAAGGGGAGATATATGATCAGTACATGGCAATACAATGGTGTCACACCGTCCAAATGTTCAGATAACTTGTGATGTTGAGTGAAGGTTATTGTTTCTCGCTCCAGTTGCCTTCCTTGGTGCTTGTCTGAGGATCCAACATATGCTTGTTGGTTGGATTGATTAGTTTTTGCGTTTGCGGACAAGAGGAGCACACATGTGATCTTCATCACACATGCCATCTTCCTTGCTCTGAAAACTGGTGTATAGATTCATACGATGAAAACATATCTCCCCCCTAAATAAATGTGACCTTGTCAGTGTGTGCTACATTTTGTGATTTGCAGAAGTATCTAATTCATATGCTTGCTTTGGTATTCTGAGCTCGATAACTTAGCTTTTCAAGATTGAATCATGATGTCAGTTGACAGGGAGTTTTTGTTCCCTTGTTCATACTCTTGTTTGTACTTGGCACTAAGTAGTAAGTAGTAACGCATCATCAATCTCACACAAGCAGGAACTGATTTCTCTACAACTTGCAATTTGCTAGTTCACGGGCACAATTATTTTTTAGAATAATAGGGGTTAACCCCAATTCCACTAATATGAAATCATAGGAGTAACAGTTTTAAAACATAAAGAGAAAACGAGCTGTTAGCATAGAACCACCACATTTCTAGCTAAATGTGATTTTGGTATCACTTTATGTTTTGGAAGCAAAAATTTACCGCATTTTGTTAAAGTTTGCGCAAAAAACACTAATCCCTCTCTGAACACGAATTGACAGATTTCTAACATATCGGGCCCACCTGTGCCAATTTGCTGACCTGTAGTGGAACCCACGACCCAATTAAGAAACTCAAAATATGTACTGAAAAGGAAAAAAAAAGTGGAAATAAAAAAAAGAATCCCCGCCAGTTCTCCGAATTTTTGTCAAAAAGGACCACCTGCCCGAGTGAAATGGCAAAAAGGACCACCTCTGGGTTTAATGGCAAAAGTGCCATGGCGGCACCGTCGCCAGCTGACACGTGGCAGCTGCCGCCGCCGGCTGTGGCGGCAAGCCCTGCCGCCGTCAGCTATGGGGCACGTCGGCCTCCCCTCCCCGGCCGTTAACGATGACGTGAAGATGGCACGTTGACGTGGCTAGCGTGCCGCCAGCACCGGTGGTGGCATGTGTCGGCAGCTCCGACAACCCAGCTACACTACATTTTTCGAATTATTGGTTTGCTTTTTCGCTGATTGCACTGACTGAGGCCTGTTCCCGCTTAATTTTCCCGCCTAATTCTCCCGCTGAGTTCGCTATAAAAGTCGGCGGCGTCGATATTATTTGGTACACAAGTGATCATACCTTAGCCAGCATGAGTGTGCCTTGCTCGGACCAGGATTTTAGACCGATGAAGGGGAAGAATGCAACTTTGCCGCCAGGGGTTAGAGCAGAGAGGTGTTGGTGCGGCCGCCTTGCGAAGGTGAAGGAGGTGCTGGATTTTTCGGATAAGTTCGGCATAAAATATTTCATGTGCGTATACTACGATCATGATCCACCCGCACATACAAGTTCATCATCCTTGAGGCCTGCGGTATGTTGTAACAGCATGATTAAAAATCATATTTGCATGTCATTAATTTTCATTTATCAACCGTCTTATTATTGTTCCAGTCTGCCCCGCCCCTTTGCAACTGGTTTCACTGGATAGATCAGGAGCAGTCGGATTGGGTGCGCCGTGAGGTGGAGGAAAAACATCGGCGTGCATGGGCAAAGTTCCATGAGGAGGAACGTAGGGAAAAGACTATTGCTAATGATAAAGAAGTGAGAGAGAGAGACAGATACAAAAATTAAGGGCAGAGCAAGCTCGAAATCGTGAGGTAAATCAGAAGCGGATGGATGATGAGGCTGGACGGAGGTATGCGGAGGAAGAGGTGCGCAGGAAGGCCCGTGAAGTGGAAATGAAGAGATTAAGCTAAAGGGTTGCTGAGGCGCAGGCAGCAGAAGAACGCGGCGACAAGATTGGAAAATGGCAACGCTGAACGCAGGGAAAATAAATTGATCTGTTGTAGTAACTAGGTATGTTAATTTGTGTTTTACTTTGTCGTTGTATCTTAAATTCTGTTGTAGTGATTAGCCGTATTTTAATTCAATTTATATTTCTATCTTTATTTCGCTAGATGTATTAATAATAAAAGTTGATTTCCCGGAAAAAGTTCGCGCCTAATTTTTCCACCTAAAGTTCACGCCTTATTTTCTCCCGCCAAAATTTCCCACCTTTTCTCTGAGCCGCGTGCTATAAAACCCCTCCCCGAGCATTCATTTGTTAAAGACAATCGTAGTCGCTCCAAGATGGCTCCTCCTGGCGATCGTAGTTTTACTGCATTTATGGCTGCTCCTCTTCTCTCCTCTGCTTCTTCAGTTATGAGTGCCAATAACATAGACAATATCGAAGATCTGGTCACGAATGTGACCCTCCTCATCGAGGTAGGCAAGCTTTTTTCTAGGCACGCAGGTATGCCTGATCGAACTCCGGTGGAAATACGACAAGAGCTTTTTAGGTTGCAAGCTAGGTTTGAGAAGAAGAAACCGAAGGATTAGAAGGGACAAGAAGAATTTGCAAGGCATCCCTTTACATGGGCTTCCTCAACTGAGGAGGACGAAGAAGTCTTCACGCCGAGGAGCCTGGCTAGGAGCCATGAATATTTCAAGGGGAAGAGCGCTGCATCCGCTAGCGTTGACTCGGACGACGATTTGATGCCACCGAGTAAGAAGGCAAGGCTAGTTCATCGTCGAAGAGCAAGAAGAAGGGGAAAATGTGAAGCTTATAATGTACTGGTAGCGTTTATTTTAAGTTGTGGAGTTGGCGGTGCCGATGTATCTTCATTTCGATAGTAACTTAATTTTATGTTGTATTTTTTTGCATGTTGATGTATCTTATTTAGAAGTACTTTTCGAATAATTATGCGAAATTATAGAAATATGTCTCATACTTAGGTCATACATAGATAGAAATAATAGTAATATGCCACATTTCTCAACATATCATGCTTGTCGACGACGGCGTGGTGGTCTCGGCTTAGCACCAGAAGGCGACCAAGGACGTGGTGGACGATGTTGGCGCAAACCTCGGTCGTACTCTTCGTCCTCATCATCTGTGGTGGCATAATTGTTCCGTGGTTGAGTTTGTAGTACGATGAGATTGTGTCGCTGGAGGAATTAAAATTTCTTGTCTGCTCATAATGTTAGATGCAAATAATTGATTAAATATCCCTGGATTGTCAGGTTGACTAGAAGATCCGGCATAATATTCGTGCTGCATATGCTCACGACCCTGTGGTGGGGCCATATTGTGGCCGAAACCAGATATCATGTTGGACCAAGTAGGATCAAAATATTGTTGCGTAAAAATAATTAGTTGTAAGTAATATGCATGAATATTTTGTATGAGAGAAATTATATATTAAAATTGAAGGAACCTGTGGAGGAGGCATATTGTAGCCGAGTCCAGCTTCCGTCTCTGACCAGTTAGGTTCAAAAGATTGGTGCGGATGGAAAATGTTCATAAACAATAGGCATAATTTTATGTTGTGTGGGTGATTATTTATAAAATATGAACATACGCGAGTGGTGTTGTCGATGTTTGAAGTATCCCCTTGGGTGTATGAATATCGTTGTCCGAACGGATTAGTAGAGAAAATATTCTCCTCCTATTTTTAGTGCGCACAAGATGATATTTTTGTAAAATCTTGTAGAAAAACGTCTGTTGTCTTTTTCATGCACATTCTCTTGAACAGCTTGAACCAATCCTTATTCTTGAACTTTGAGTAAATATTGGCCGCCAAGTGCTGCATGCACCACCTTGTCTCTAGATCGGGTCACCCCCATTCAGGATCTTGTGCCACCTTCATAAATTCAAGCACGCTCAATAGCCCCGTGTTGCGATCAGAGATGATGCAAACATCGGGGCGATTTCCGACAACTGAAATCTTCAAGCAGCACAGGAACCAGAACCAGCTATCTTTGTTCTCGCTCGCCACCAATACATATGCAATAGGAAGGAGCTGATTGTTTGCATCTGGTGCGATCGCTGATACGTCTCCAACGTATCTATAATTTCTTATGTTCCATGCTAGTTTTATGACAATACCTACATGTTTTATTCATACTTTATATCATTTTTATGCATTTTTCGGGACTAACCTATTAACAAGATGCCGAAGTGCCAGTTCCTGTTTTCTGCTGTTTTTGGTTTCAGAAATTCTACACAGAAATATTCTCGGAATTGCGCGAAACAAAAGGCCACGTCCCTATTTCTCCGGAAGCTTCACGGAGTCCGAAGGAGAGACGAAGGGGGCCACGAGCTGGCCACACCATAGGGGGTGCGGCCCACCCCTCTGCCGCGCCGCCAGGTGGGGAGCCCACCTCGGGACTCCACCGACATCGCCCCTTCGCCTATATATTGCCCCAGATGCGAAAACCCTAAAGATATAAGTCATATTCCACGAAGGGTTCTGCAGCGCCGCCGCCATCGACGACAAGTTTCGGGGGACAGAATCTCTGTTCCGGCACGCCGCCGGGACGGGGAATTGCCCCCGGAGTCATCTCCATTGACACCACCGCCATCTTCATCGCCGTTGCTGTCTCCCATGATGAGGAGGGAGTAGTTCTCCCCCGAGGTTGAGGGCTCTACCGGTAGCTATGTGGTTCATCCCTCTCTCCCATGGTGCGATCTTTATGTGATCATGAGCTTTGTAATCTAGTTGAATATGTAGATGTTACTCTTGTCTATTATGCACTCTAGAGGTTACTTTAATATGAACTCTGGATTCACTCTCCACGGTGTGATGGTGACAGTGTGCGCATCGTGTGTGATTCCTTTATGACGTTGTGGAGTGATGTCTACGCACGCTTCTATTCCTGTAGACAGTGTTGGGCCTCCAAGAGCAGAGGTTTGTAGAACAGCAGCAAGTTTCCCTTAAGTGAATCACCCAAAGTTTATCGAACTCAGGGAGGTAGAGGACAAAGATATCCCTCTCAAGCAACCCTGCAATCACGATACAAGAAGTCTCTTGTGTCCCCAACACACCTAATACACTTGTCAGATGTATAGGCGCACTAGTTCGGCGAAGAGATAGTGAAATACAAGTAATATGGATGATTATGAGTAGTAATAGCAATCTGAAATAAAGATGGTAGCGAGTAAACATGCAGTGGAACAGTAAATAAACGGAGTTTCGATATTCGGAAACAAGGCCTAGGGATCATACTTTCACTAGTGGACACTCTCAACATTGATCACATAACTGAATAAACAAATACTACTTTCTCTACACTCTCTTGTTGGATGACAAACACCATTCATTGTGTAGGGCTACAAGAGCTCCCTCAAGCCGGAGTTAACAAGCTCCACAATATTCGGTGTTCATATTTAAGTAACCTTAGAGTGCATAATAGACCATTGCAATTATACCGAGTACTAACATAGCATGCACACTCTCACCGTCAGGCTATGAAAGGGGGAATAGATCGCATCAATACTATCATAGTAATAGTTAACTTCATAATCTACAAGAGATCACAATCATAACCTACGCCAAGTACTACATGATGCACACACTGTCAACATTACAGCATGAAGGAGGAATAGAGTACTTTAATAACATCACTAGAGTAGCACATAGATGATATTCAACTAGATCACAAAGCTCATGATCACATAAAGATCACATGAGAGAGAGAGAGAGAGAGAGAGAGAGAGAGAGATGAACCACATAGCTACGGTACATCCCTTAGCCTCGGGGGAGAACTACTCCCTCCTCATCATAGGAGACAGCAATGGCGATGAAGATGGCGGTGGTGTCGATGGAGATGCCTTCCGGGGGCACTTCCCAGTCCCGGCGGCGTGCCGGAAGAGAGACTTCTGTCCCCCGAATCTTGGCTTCGCGATGGCGGCGGCTCTGGAACTTTTCTCGTATCGTGGCTTATTGGTATAGGGTTTTCGCGACGGAGACTCTTTATAGGCGGAAGGGCAGCCTCGGGAGAGCCAGAGGGTGGCCCCACCTTAGGGGGGCGCCCCCAGCTTGGCCGCGCCGCCAGGTGGGGTGGGACCCCCAGGGCTCCCCTCTGGTCCCTCTTCGGTGCTCTGGAACATTCGGTGAAATATAAGATCGTGGGCGTTGATTTCGTCCAATTCCGAGAATATTTCCTGTGTAAGATTTCTGAAACCAAAAACATCAGAAAACAGGAACTGGCACTTCGGCATCTCGTCAATAGGTTAGTTCCGGAAAATGCATCAAAACGATATAAAGTGTGAACAAAACATGTAGGTATTGTCATAAAACTAGCATGGAACATCAGAAATTACAGATACGTTGGAGACGTATCATGGAGCTTGTTTACTCCGGCTTGAGGTGTGCTTTTGCAGCCCTACACAATGAATGGTGTTTGTTATCCAACAAGATAGTGTTTGAGAGTAGCATTTATTTATTCAATTATGTGATCATTGTTGAGAGTGTCCACTAGTGAAAGTATGATCCCTAGGCCTTGTTTCTAAGCATTGAAACACCGTTTCCAACAAGTTCTGCTACATGTTCGCTTGCTGCCATTTTTATTTCAGATTGCAATTACTACTTATAATCATCCATATTACTTGTATTTCACTATCTCGTTCGCCGAACTAGTGCACCTATACATCCGACAAGTGTATTAGGTGTGTTGGGGACACAAGAGACTTCTTGTATCTTAATTGCGGGGTTGCTTGAGAGGGATATCTTTGACCTCTACCTCCCTGAGTTCGATAAACCTTGGGTGATTCACTTAAGGGAAACTTGCTGCTGTTCTACGAACCTCTGCTCTTGGAGGCCCAACACTGTCTACAGAAATAGAAGCGCGCGTAGACATCAAGCTATTTTCTGGCGTCGTTGCCGGGGAGGTAAGGTAAAAGGTATTCACATCCTCCGACTAAGCTATTTCCTAGCACTGTTGCCGGTGTGTGAGTGCTCGAAGCTATTTCCTTTAGATCCTGTAATTATATCTTTTTGTTTCTTGTTTTTATTTTCACTAGTTAGGCTTAATGGAAAACAACGAAAATATTAGAGATCTTTATAGTATCTATCTTGAGTTAGGACATGAGGTGTTTGAAGAGAAAATTAAAAAACCTATGAAACTTTATTTGCATGCTAATGGCAATGTTATTAGTATGAATGCTTTGAACACCATTGTTGCTAATGCTATGGAAAATTCTAAGCTTGGGGAAGCTGGTTTTGATGAGCATGATATTTTTAGTCCCCCTAGCATGGAGGAGAAAATTTACTTTGATGATACTTTACCTCCTATATATGATGATTACAATGATGACTATCATATTTTCAGTCCACCTACTATTGAGGAGAAAATTAATTATGATTACAATATGCCTCCTATATATGATGAGTATGGTGATGAGAATAATAATGATAGCTATTTTATTGAATTTGCTCCCACTACAATTAATAGTAATGACTATGCTTATGTGGAGAATAATAATTTTATGCATGTAGCTCATGATAAGAATGTTTCATGTGATAGTTATATTGTTGAGTTTGTTCATGATGCTACTGAAAATCTTTATGAGAGAGGACACTATGGTTGTGGGGATTTTCATGTTACTAAAACACCTCTCTTTTTGCTGAAAATCTTGAAGTTGCGCTTGTCTTGTTTTCCTATGCTTATTGCATTATGCTTACATGACTTGTTTATTTACAAGATTCCTTTTCATAGGAAGTGGGATAGACCTAAAAGTGTTTCTTATTTGATTTTGATGCTCTCTTTTGCTTCAACTCTTATTTCTTGCGAGAGCATTATTAAAACTACTGAGCCCATCTTAATGGCTATAAAGAAAGCACTTCTTGGGAGATAACCCATGTTTTTATTTTGCTACTATTTTGTTGTGTCTTGGAAGTTGTTACTACTGTAGCAACCTCTCCTTATCATGTTTATTTCGTTTTTGTGCCAAGTAAAGTCTTTGATAGAAAGTTGATACTAGATTTGGATTTCTACGCAGGAACAGATTTTTAGCTGTCACGAATTTGAGCCGTTCTCTCTGTAGAAAAATCGTAAAATCTTGAAAAAATTCATGAGTAATCCTCAGATATATACGCAACTTTCATTCAAACGGAGGTTTTCCATCTGAGCAAGTTAAGTGCCTCGAAAAAATTCGTCTTTATGGACTGTTCTGCTTTGACAGATTCTGCCTTTTATTTCGCATTGCCTCTTTTACTGTGTTTGAGTGGGTTTCTTTGCTCCATTAAATTTCAGTAACCTTGGGTAATGTCCATAAGTGTTGGGAATGATTGTGCCCTTGCTGAACATGTGAATTTTTGATTATGCACTAACCCTCTAATGAGAATTGCTTTGAGTTTGGTGTGAAGGAAGTTTTCAAGGATCAAGAGAGGAGGATGATATAATATGATCAAGAAGAGTGAAAAGTCTAAGCTTGGGGATGCCCCGTGGTTCATCCCTGCATATTTCAAGAAGACTCAAGCGTCTAAGCTTGGGGATGCCCAAGGCATCCCCTTCTTCATCAACAACTTATCAGGTCACCTCTAGTGAAACTATATTTTAATTCCGTCACATCTTATGTGCTTTACTTGGAGACTCTGTGTGCTTTTATTTTTGTTTGTGTTTGAATAAATTCGGATCCTAGCAATCCTTATGTGGGAGAGAGACACGCTCCGCTTTTTCATTTGAACACTTGTGTTCTTCGTTTTACTTTTAATGTTCATGGCAAAAGCTGAAAGCCACTGCATTTATTGCTATTTGGTTGGAAACAGAAAATGCTTCATGTGGTAATTGGTATATTGTCTTGAATAATTTGATACTTGGCAATTGTTTTGAGCTCTCAAGTAGATCATGTTTAAGCTCTTGCATCATGTAGTTTAAACCTATTAGTGGAGAACTACCGTAGAGCTTGTTGAAATTTGGTTTGCATGATTGGTCTCTCTAAGGTCTAGATATTTTCTGGTAAAGTGTTTGAGCAACAAGGAAGACAGTGTAGAGTCTTATAATGCTTGCAATATGTTCTTATGTAAGTTTTGTTGTACCGGTTCATACTTGTGTTTGCTTCAAACAACCTTGCTAGCCAAAGCCTTGTATTGAGAGGGAATGCTTCTCGTGCATCCAAAACCTTGAGCCAAAACCTATGCCATTTGTGTCCACCATAACTATCTACTATGTGGTATTTTTCTGCCATTCCAAGTAAATACTTCATGTGCTACCTTTAAACAATTCAAAAGTTATTATCTCTTATTTGTGTCAATGTTTTATAGCTCATGAGGAAATATGTGGTGTTTTATCTTTCCATCTTGTTGGGCAGACTTTCACCAATGGACTAGTGGCACATCCGCTTATCCAATAATTTTGCAAAAAGAGCTGGCAATGGGGTTCCCAGCTCCAATTAATTAACTTTCATTAATAATTCTCTTCACATGTTTTGCCCTGATTTATCAGTAAGCAACTTAATTTTGCAAATAGACACTTGATACATCTCCAACGTATCTATAATTTCTTATGTTCCATGCTAGTTTTATGACAATACCTACATGTTTTATTCATACTTTATATCATTTTTATGAATTTTCCGGTACTAACCTATTAACAAGATGCCGAAGCGCCAGTTCCTGTTTTCTGTTGTTTTTGGTTTCACAAATCGTACACAGGAAATATTCTCGGAATTGGACGAAACAAAAGCGCACGACCCTATTTTCCACGGAGGGTTCCAGAACATCGAAGAAGAGTCGGAGACGGCCAGCAGGGGGGCCACCCCATAGGGCGGCGCGACCCCACCGCCCGGCGCGCCCAGGTGTGGGGAGCCCACCCCTGGCTCCCCCGACGCTGCCTCTTCGCCTATATATTCCTTCGTATCGGAAAACCCTAGTACCGAGAGCCAAAATACGAGAAAAGTCCCAGAGACGCCGCTACCGTCAACCCCATCTCGGGGGTTCTGAAGATCTCCTCCGGCACCCTGCCGGAGAGGGGAATCATCACCGGAGGGCTCTACATCACCATGCCCGCCTCCAGACTGATGCGTGAGTAGTTCATCCTTGGACTATGGGTCCATAGCAGTAGCTAGATGGTTGTCTTCTCCTATTATGCCATCATGTTTAGATCTTGTGAGTTGCGTATCATGATCAAGATCATATATTTGTAATGCTACATGTTGTGTTTGTTAGGATCCGATGAATATGGAATACTATGTCAAGTTGATTATCGATCTATCATATATGTGTTGTTTATGATCTTGCATGCTCTCCGTTGCTAGTAGAGGCTCTGGCCAAGTTGATACTTGTAACTCCAAGAGGGGGTATTTATGCTAGATAGTGGGTTCATGCCTCCATTGAATGCGGGACGAGTGATGAGAAAGTTCTAAGGTTGTGGATGTGTTGTTGCCACTAGGGATAAAACATCAATGCTTTGTCTAAGGATATTTGTATTGTTTACATTACGCACGGTATTTAATGCAATTGTCTCGTTGTTTGCAACTTAATACTTGGAAGGGGTGCGGATGCTAACCCGAAGGTGGACTTTTTAGGCATAGATGCATGCTGGATAGCGGTCTATGTTCTTTGTCGTAATGCCCTAAGTAAATCTTATAGTAGTCATCATGATATGTATGTGCATTGTTATGCCCTCTCTATTTGTCAATTGCCCAACTGTAATTTGTTCACCCAACATGTTATTTATCTTATTGGAGAGACACCACTAGTGAATTGTGGACCCCGGTCCATTCTTTTACATCTGAAATACAATCTACTGCAATCATTGTTCTCTGTTGTTCTTTGCAAGCAAACATCATTCTCCACACCATACGTTTAATCCTTTGTTTTAAGCAAGCCGGTGAGATTGACAACCTCACTGTTAAGTTGGGGCAAAGTATCTTGATTGTGTTGTGCAGGTTCCACGTTGGCGCCGGAATCCCTGGTGTTGCACCGCACTACACTCCTTCACCAACAACCTTCACGTGGCCTTCATCTCCTACTGGTTCGATAAGCTTGGTTTCTTACTGAGGGAAACTCGCTGCTGTACGCATCATACCTTCCTCTTGGGGTTCCCAACGGACGTGTGCTTTACCGTCACAAGCAGCTACTTTCTGGCGCCGTTGCAAGTCCCGTCACGCGCAAGCAGCTACTTTTCTGGCGCCGTTGCCGGGGAACTGAAGAAAAAGTTACACCACAGAGATTGCTAACTCCCACGGCAACAGCTACTTTTCTGGCGCCGTTACCGGGGAGATCAAGACACGCTGCAAGGGGAGTCTCTCACACCCAATCTCTTTACTTTGTTTATTGTCTTGCTTTATTTATTTTCTGTCTTGTTTGCTTTCTTTATATCAAAAACACAAAAAAATTAGTTACTTGCATTTAATTTATTTTGTTATCATGTCTAGTCCTGTACTTGTTACTCTATCACCTGAGGGATTGATCTTTACTTTTAAACAAGGGGATGAGGAGAGTTTTAAAGAAGCTTGGTCTAGGATTTTTTATTCTTATAGTAAAACAGAACCTAAAATGACTCTAAACCGGCTTCTTAGTAACTTTTATTTTGGGCTTACTCTTCGCTATAGATATGCCTTGGATGCTGTAGTGGGAGGAGATCTCCTTCATTGCGATGAGGATCAAGCTTTTAATGCTGTAAAAAAATTGGTTGCATCATCTAGCTCAGCTAATAAGTTTGATTCATCTCTTGCTAGTATTCATAATAGATTAAACACTCTCGAGACAAATATATCTTGTTTAAAAGAAGGGTATAATCAGATTCGTGAATATTATGATTATGTTCCAGTAAACTTTGAACCTTCAATATGGGTCCCTACTATTAAGGTTACTATTTGTGGTGAAACTTTTTATGCCTGTTGTGATATTATGTCTGAGTTTTGCCTTATGCCTAAAAATATTTATGAATCTTTGACATTTTGGGGACTTACTGAAGGTGGAGAAGGAATAACTCTTACTGATAACTCTGTTATAATTCCTAAGGGAATAGCTGAAGGTGTGTTCAAAAACTTTCTTAGAAGAACGATATCCACTGATTATCTCGTTATTGAATGTGTAGGGACAGGACAAATCACACTTGGAAGATCCCTGCTGAAACTTTTGGGAGCAACCATAGATGTGGGGAAAGGCACTCTAAATTTTACCTCTACACCCGGAGGCGGTCATGTATTCCCTAGACCAAAGAGTAAGAATAAGAGTAAGAGGGGTAGGCGTAAAGCCCGTGGTAATAATGTTAATACTTCTTCTCTTGATGGTACTTGATTTACACTTTCTGCGCCTAGCTGAAAGGCGTTAAAGAAAAGCGCTTATGGGAGACAACCCATTGTTTTATTTCTGCAATTTTTGTTTTATATTTGAGTCAAGGTGCTTGTTACTACTGTAGCAATACCTTTGTATCTTTACTTTATTGCATTGTTGTGCCAAGTAAAGTCTTTGATAGAAAGTTGATACTAGATTTGGATTTCTGCGCAGAAACAGATTTTTAGCTGTCACGAATTTGAGCTGTTCTCTCTGTAGGAAAATCGTAAAATCTTGAAAAAATTCGTGAGTAATCCACAGATATGTACGCAACTTTCATTCAATTTGAGATTTTTCATCTGAGTATGTTAAGTGCCTCGAAAAAATTCGTGTTTGCGGACTGTTCTGTTTTGACAGATTCTGCCTTTTATTTCGCATTGCCTCTTTTACTGTGTTTGAGTGGATTTCTTTGCTCCATTAAATTTCAGTAACCTTGGGTAATATCCAGAAGTGTTGGGAATGATTGTGTCCTCGCTGAACATGTGAATTTTTGATTATGCACTAACCCTCTAATGAGATTGTTTTGAGTTTGGTGTGAAGGAAGTTTTCAAGGATCAAGAGAGGAGGATGATATAATATGATCAAGAAGAGTGAAAAGTCTAACCTTGGGAATGCACCCGTGGTTCATCCCTGCATACTTCAAGAAGACTCAAGCATCTAAGCTTGAGGATGCCCAAGGCATCCCGTTCTTCATCAACAACTTATCAGGTCACCTCTAGTGAAACTATATTTTTATTTCGTCACATCTTATGTGCTTTACTTGGAGCGTCTATGTGCTTTATTTTCGTTTTGTTATTTTCATTCTCTGAATAAATCGGATCCTAACATGCTTGTGTGGGAGAGAGACACGCTCCGCTTTTTCATTTGAACACTGGTGTTCTTCGCTTTAACTTTTAATGTTCATGGCAAAAGTTGAAAGCCGCTGTATTTATTGCTATTTGGTTGGAAACAGAAAATGCTTCATGTGGTAATTGGTATATTGTCTTGAATAATTTGATACTTGGCAATTGTTTTGAGCTCTCAAGTAGATCATGTTTAAGCTCTTGCATCATGTAGTTTAAACCTATTAGTGGAGAACTACCGTAGAGCTTGTTGAAATTTGGTTTGCATGATTGGTCTCTCTAAGGTCTAGATATTTTCCGGTAAAAGTGTTTGAGCAACAAGGAAGACAGTGTAGAGTCTTATAATGCTTGCAATATGTTCTTATGTAAGTTTTGTCTGTACCGGTTCATACTTGTGTTTGCTTCAAACAACCTTGCTAGCCAAAGCCTTGTACTGAGAGGGAATGCTTCTCGTGCATCCAAAACCTTGAGCCAAAACCTATGCCATGTGTGTCCACCATAACTATCTACTATGTGGTATTTTTCTCGCCATTCCAAGTAAATACTTCATGTGCTACCTTTAAACAATTCAAAAGTTATTATCTCTTATTTGTGTCAATGTTTTATAGCTCATGAGGAAGTATGTGGTGTTTTATCTTTCAATCTTGTTGGGCAGACTTTCACCAATGGACTAGTGGCACATCCGCTTATCCAATAATTTTGCAAAAAGAGCTGGCAACGGGGTTCCCAACCCCAATTAATTAACTTTCATTAATAATTCTCTTCACATGTTTTGCCCTGATTCATCAGTAAGCAACTTAATTTTGCAAATAGACACTCCTCCATGGTATGTGAAACATTGGAAGGCACCCGAGGATTCGGTTAGCCATGGCTTGTGAAATAAAAAGGTTGGGAGGAGTGTCATCCATAAATAAAACTAAAGTACATGTGTAAACAATAGAGAGGAGGGATGATCTACCTTGCTGGTAGAGATAACGTCCTTTATGGGAGCCGCTCTTTGAAAGTCTGTTTGACAAGGGGGTTAGAGTGCCCACTACCATTCGTTGACAACAACAAGCACCTTTCAAAACTTTACTTTTATGCTCTCTATATGATTTCAAAACTTGAAAAGCTCTAGCACATGATTTAATCCCTGCTTCCCTCTGCGAAGGGCCTTTCTTTTACTTTATGTTGACTCAGTTTACCTACTTCTTTCTATCTTAGAAGAAAACACTTGTGTCAACTCTGTGCATTGATTCTTACATGCTTGTTTATTGCACTCATCATATTACTTTGTGTTGACAATTATCCATGAGATATACATGTTGAAAGTTGAAAGCATCTGCTGAAACTCAAATCTTCGTTTGTGTTGCTTCAAAACCTTCTATTAAGAATATATTGCTTTATGAGTTAACTCTTATGCAAGACTTTTTGATGCTTGTCTTGAAAGTACTATTCACGAAAAGTCTTTGCTATATGATTCAGTTGTTTAGTCATTATCTATTTCTTAGTAAACTATAGACCATTGCTTTGAATCACTTCATTCATCTCATATGCTTTACAATAGTATTGATCAAGATCATGTTGGTAGCATGTCACTTCAGAAATTATTCTTTTTTATCGTTTACCTACTCAAGGGCGAGTAGGAACTAAGCTTGGGGATGATTGATACGTCTCCAACGTATCTATAATTTCTTATGTTCCATGCTAGTTTTATGACAATACCTACATGTTTTATTCATACTTTATATCATTTTATGCATTTTCTGGTACTAACCTATTAACAAGATGCCGAAGCGCCAGTTCCTGTTTTCTGCTGTTTTTGGTTTCAGAAATCCTGCACAGGAAATATTCTCGGAATTGGACGAAACAAAAGCCCACGACCCTATTTTCCACGGAGGGTTCCAGAACATCGAAGAAGAGTCGGAGACGGCCAGTAGGGGGGCCACCCCATAGGGCGGCGCGGCCCCACCCCCTGGCGCGCCCAGGTGTGGAGAGCCCACCCCCTGGCTCCCCCGACGCTGCTTCTTCACCTATATATTCCTTCGTATCGGAAAACCCTAGTACCGAGAGCCAAAATACGAGAAAAGTCCCAGAGACGCCGCCGCCGTCAACCCCATCTCGGGGGGTTCTGAAGATCTCCTCCGGCACCCTGCCGGAGAGGGGAATCATCACCGGAGGGCTCTACATCACCATGCCCGCCTCCGGACTGATGCGTGAGTAGTTCATCCTTGGACTATGGGTCCATAGCAGTAGCTAGATGGTTGTCTTCTCCTATTATGTCATCATGTTTAGATCTTGTGAGCTGCCTATCATGATCAAGATCATCTATTTGTAATGCTACATGTTGTGTTTGTTGGGATCCGATGAATATGTAATACTATGTCAAGTTGATTTCGATCTATCATATATGTGTTGTTTATGATCTTGCATGCTCTCCGTTGCTACTAGAGGCTCTGGCCAAGTTGATACTTGTAACTCCAAGGGGGGGTATTTATGCTAGATAGTGGGTTCATGCCTCCATTGAATGCGGGACGAGTGACGGAAAGTTCTAAGGTTGTGGATGTGCTTGTTACCACTAGGGATAAAACATCAATGCTTTGTCTAAGGATATTTGTATTGTTTACATTACGCACGGTACTTAATGCAATTGTCTCGTTGTTTGCAACTTAATACTTGGAAGGGGTGCGGATGCTAACCCGAAGGTTGACTTTTTAGGCATAGATGCATGTTGGATAGCGGTCTATGTTCTTTGTCGTAATGCCCTAAGTAAATCTCATATTAGTCATCATGATATGTATGTGCATTGTTATGCCCTCTCTATTTGTCAATTGCCCAAGCTGTAATTTGTTCACCCAACATGTTATTTATCTTATTGGAGAGACACCACTAGTGAACTGTGGACCCCGGTCCATTCTTTTACATCTGAAATACAACCTACTGCAATCATTGTTCTCTGTTGTTCTTTGCAAGCAAACATCATTCTCCACACCATACGTTAATCCTTTGTTTTCAGCAAGCTGGTGAGATTGACAACCTCACTGTTAAGTTGGGGCAAAGTATCTTGATTGTGTTGTGCAGGTTCCATGTTGGTGCCGGAATACCTGGTGTTGCGCCGCACTACACTCCGTCACCAACAACCTTCACGTGGCCTTCATCTCCTATTGGTTCGATAACCTTGGTTTCTTACTGAGGGAAACTCGCTGTTGTACGCATCATACCTTCCTCTTGGGGTTACCAACGGACGTGTGCTTTACCGTCACAAGCAGCTACTTTCTGGCGCCGTTGCAAGTCCCGTCACGCGCAAGCAGCTACTTTTCTGGCGCCGTTGCCGGGGAATTGAAGAAAAAGTTACACCACAGAGATTGCTAACTCCCACGGCAACAACACACCTCCATGGTATGTGAAATGTTGGAAGGCACCCGAGGAATCGGTTAGCCATGGCTTGTGAAAGAAAAAGGTTGGGAGGAGTGTCATCCATAAATAAATCTAAAATACATGTGTAAACAAAAGAGAAGAGGGATGATCTACCTTGCTGGTAGAGATAACGTCCTTCATGTGAGCCGCTCTTTGAAAGTCTGTTTGACAAGGGGGTTAGAGTGCCCACTACCATTCGTTGACAACAACAAACACCTCTCAAAACTTTACTTTTATGCTCTCTATATGATTTCAAAACTTGAAAAGCTCTAGCACATGATTTAATCCCTGCTTCCCTCTGCGAAGGGCCTATCTTTTACTTTATGTTGAGTCAGTTTACCTACTTCTTTCTATCTTAGAAGCAAACACTTGTGTCAACTGTGTGCATTTATTCTTACATGCTTGCTTATTGCACTCATCATATTACTTTGTGTTGACAATTATCCATGAGATATACATGTTGAAAGTTGAAAGCAATTGCTGAAACTTAAATCTTCCTTTGTGTTGCTTCAAAACCTCTTATTAAGAATCTATTGCTTTATGAGTTAACTCTTATGCAAGACTTTTTGATGCTTGTCTTGAAAGTACTATTCATGAAAAGTTTTTGCTATATGATTCAGTTGTTTAGTCATTATCTTTTTGTTAGCAAACTATAGACCATTGCTTTGAGTTACTTCATTCATCTCATATGCTTTACAATAGTATTGATCAAGATTATGTTGGTAGCATGTCACTTCAGAAATTATTCTTTTTATCGCTTACCTACTCGCCACTCGAGGGCGAGTAGGAACTAAGCTTGGGGATGCTTGATACGTCTCCAACGTATCTATAATTTCTTATGTTCCATGCTAGTTTTATGACAATACCTACATGTTTTATTCATACTTTATATCATTTTTATGCATTTTCCGGGACTAACCTATTAACAATATGCCGAAGTGCCAGTTCATGTTTCTGCTGTTTTTGGTTTCAGAAATTCTACACAGGAAATATTCTCGGAATTGCGCGAAACAAAAGGCCACGTCCCTATTTTTCCAGAAGCTTCACGGAGTCCGAAGGAGAGACGAAGGGGGGCCACGAGCTGGCCACACCATAGGGGGGCGCGGCCCACCCCTCTGCCGCGCCGCCATGTGGGGAGCCCACCTCGGGACTCCACCGACATCGCCCCTTCGGCTATATATTGCCCCAGATGCGAAAACCCTAAAGATATCAGTCATATTCCACGAAGGGTTCTGTAGCGCCGCCATCGACGACAAGTTTCGGGGGACAGAATCTCTGTTCCGGCACGCCGCCGGGATGGGGAATCGCCCCCGGAGTCATCTCCATCGACACCACCGCCATCTTCATCGCCGTTGCTGTCTCCCATGATGAGGAGGGAGTAGTGGGATCTACCGGTAGCTATGTGATTCATCTCTCTCTCCCATGGTGTGATCTTTATGTGATCATGAGCTTTGTAATCTAGTTGAATATGTAGATGTTACTCTTGTCTATTATGCACTCTAGAGGTTACTTTAATATGAACTCCTGATTCACTCTCCACGGTGTGATGGTGACAGTGTGCGCATCGTGTGTGATTCCTGTATGACGTTGTGGAGCTTGTTTACTCCGGCTTGAGGTGTGCTTTTGCAGCCCTACACAATGAATGGTGTTTGTTATCCAACAAGAGAGTGTTTGAGAGTAGCATTTATTTATTCAATTATGTGATCATTGTTGAGAGTGTCCACTAGTGAAAGTATGATCCCTAGGCCTTGTTTCTAAGCATTGAAACACCGTTTCCAACAAGTTCTGCTACATGTTCGCTTGCTGCCATTTTTATTTCAGATTGCAATTACTACTTATAATCATCCATATTACTTGTATTTCACTATCTCTTCGCCGAACTAGTGCACCTATACATCCGACAAGTGTATTAGGTGTGTTGGGGACACAAGAGACTTCTTGTATCTTAATTGCGAGGTTGCTTGAGAGGGATATCTTTGACCTCTACCTCCCTGAGTTCGATAAACCTTGGGTGATTCACTTAAGGGAAACTTGCTGCTGTTCTACGAACCTCTGCTCTTGGAGGCCCAACACTGTCTACAGGAATAGAAGCGCGCGTATATATCAATCGCCAACAGGAGTGTGCCCTTGTGCTGTCCACTGAGGAAGGTACCATCTATTGACAACACCAGACGATAGTGCTGGAATGCCTGTATAGCCTGCGGGAATGCCCACAATAAACGGTCAAGTATTTCTTCATTTTGCTCCCTGGGGTGTTGACGGATTCTCCTGAATACTTGAGTCCCCGGGTTACTTGATGATATCTGATGGAGCAGTCTGGGGGCTAGGTCATATGCTTGCTCATATGTGCCATACAGCCTTTGGAAAATGGCCTCCTTGGCACGCCTTGCCTTTCCGGAGCTGACATAGAAGCCAATCATATCTTCTGCAGTCTCTTGCAACGTCTTCACACTTACATTGATGTCTTTTTCCACCGCCACTTGCATGATATGTGAAAAATATTTTGCGGTGACATTGCGGTGCTTATCCAGAGCCCCAACCTGCTCGCAACTATGTGGTTCTATTTTTGAGATATGCCAGGGCTGACATACCCCAGAGCTCTTTCGAGCGATCACTCTCCCCATGCACCCCTCATTCAATTTGACACATACTGCCTCCCTCACAGTTTATTAGGCGCGCGCGTACCCCTAGGTCTCCAATTTAACCTATATAATGTAAATTATATAATGCAAAAATTATATCATTAGAAAATAGAATATCTGAACTTTCTAATGATATAACTTTTATAACATATAACTAATGCTAACTTGATTAAATTTGCTACCCAGAGGTAAGTGCGCGCCTAATAAACCGTGAGAGAGGGAGTATCACTTTTAGCTGACTTCGATCAGACTGCTTCACTCTGTGCTCCCGAGATATGCTCAATGCATACCTCTTTATTGCTTGGTCCGCGGAGTCCTTGTCAGGGAAACTTTGCCCAACTAGCAGACTATCCTCTCCTAGGCCTGGAACAGAGCGAAATTCATTGCTTATGGTCATGGTCTGTAGGAAGTCAGGGTCCATTGGACCTGGAACCGCCCTCTGGGAAGGACATGCACCTTCTTCGTCCGATGAGGATTCGGACGAAGATGAACGAGCGTCATCATCCAACGCCTCAGTCAATCCCTCCACGTGTTCACTGATGTCGACGACCGCGGACCAATATCCTGGGTCAGCATTATGGTGGCTAGGCATCTGCTCCGATGGGCCGATGCTAGGAGCAGCGGTGATGTCAACCTGCTCCGACGGGCCGGTGCTAGGCCTGCGGTGATGGACATCTGCTCCTCTGCGCCCATAGTATATCTATCCGTCATTAGGATGGACAAATCCCATTATTGATACAAGTGCCTCAACCTTATACTTTTCGAACACTTAATGCCACCTTTATCACAACCCATTTACGCAGTAGTGTTTGGTGTCATCAAAGCATTCATCCAGTGTAGTTGATTAACATGATATAATGGTCGAAGGATTAAGTTACTATGCATTTTTAAAGCTTGAAGCATAATGAACTTAATGACTTGATCATATGCTACGCTTACTATGGGTGTATGTCCATCACATCATTCACCTAATGATATGATCTTGTTATTAATAACATCCAATATTCATGATCAAGAAACCATGATCATCAATTAATCAACAAGCTAGTTTAATAAGAGGCTTACTAGGAACTCCTTTATGTTTACAAAACACACAAGCATTAATGTTTCCGGTTAATACAATTATAGTATGGGATGTAAACATTTATCATGAATACTAAGATATAACAATAAACACTTTTATTATTGCCTGTTGGGCATATCTCCAACATTAAGGGCGCTCACCAACACTTGGCAGTCTGATTCAAATATGGTCATGTTCAGGCCAAGCGCCTCTGCTCCCTCAACATCAGCGACACAAGCCTCCGCTTCAGCTTGGAGGGCACTGTGCAGGTGTCTCATTTTTCCTGCAGCTGCAGCAACAAATTCCCCATTCTCATCTCTTACCACAAAACCCCAAGCTCCGTTACGCGTCGGATCCCAGAAGGCCGCATCAAAGTTGATCTTCACCAGGCCAGGACTCGAGCGCTTCCAGACATCACACACCGGAGATGCCTCCCTATTATCACCATCGCTGAAGATCGCAGGCGTCTACGCTACATTTTGGAACTCGATCACATGCTTCTGGATCGTATGGCACATTTGCCCCGCCGACTTGCCCACCTCTCCCGCGTTCAACTTATTCCGATTAGTCCGCCAATCCCAGAGGAGGCTGCATGTCAAAAGTTTCCTCTCATTTGGCAAACCCAGAATCATCTCCATCATTATCATCGCGTTGGGAGCCTCGACACATTGCATCCGGATATCCTCCAACAGTAGTTCCCGCCAAACCTGTTTAACCAACTTGCATTTGAGAAACAAATGACCTCCATCTTCATCCACTCTAAAACACAACGGCCATCTTGTGTCAAGGTCCACCCTCTTCCTTTGAATATTCAGTTTCGTTGGTAGGCTATTATGGCATAGTCTCCACAGGAAAATACGAACCTTCCCCGGCAATTTCAGGTTCCAAATATTATTCCAAAGAGGTGGGCGATCAGCTGAGGACACTGATGCATCCTTGCATAGCTTTGTATCCTTGAGGGTAATTCCAAGGTGGTAGTCTGATTTAACAGAAGAGACACATTTTTTTTATCGAAATGCCATGCCACAGTATCCTCCATACCATGCCAAATAGGGATTGACAGGATATCCCTAACATCTGCTGCACATAAAATATTGCGAATAGTATCCTCATCCCACTGACCAGTGCATGGGTCGATCAGATCCCAGACCCGTAGATCTTCCTCAATTTCATTCGGAGTGCACAGTCTCCTCGTATGGCCTCTAGGAATCCAGGGATCATGAAAGACATCAATGTCCCGCCCCGTACCCACACGCAACACAATTCCTTCCTTCAAAAGTTCTAGGCCCTTCAAGATACTCCGCCAAGTATAGGACATGCCCGGTTTAGCCTCTGCATGTAAGATAGACATATTTGGGAAATACATTGCCTTGAGCACTATACAACAAAGGGAATCTGGATTTTGAAGTAGTCTCCAACTCTGCTTAGCGAGCATGGCCATATTGAAAATGTGCAAGTCTCTATACCCCAGACCACCATCTTGCTTCGATTTTGTCATTTTGTCCCAACCTATCCAATGACAACGTTGCTTTTCATCTTGTTGACTCCACTAGTATCTACATATCATAGAACTGATCTCATCACATAAAGACTTCGCCAAATCAAAACATGACATTGCATAGGTAGGAATTTCTCAAGCAACAACTTTTATCATAACCTCCTTCCCAGCTCTTGACAGCAACCTCTCCTTCCAACCCTGTATTCTCTGCCAAATCCTCTCCTTCAAGTATTCAAACTCCTTACTCTTTGATGCTCCCAAGTGGACCGAAAAACCAAGGTAGCGCTCATTAAAGGATTCACGTGGGATACCAAGGACTCCCAAAACTTCTTGCTTTGCTCTTCGACTTGTTCCCTTACTAAACATAGCTGAAGATTTATCCTTGTTAATCATCTGTCCCGATTGAGATTCATAAAGGGCTAGAATTTGTTGTAGCTTTGTGGCGTTGCTAGCATTTGCCTTCATCACTATCAGCGAGTCATCCACAAAGAACAGATGGTTAATTTTTGGAGCCCCCGGGCATAATTGGATCCCCTGCAGAGAACCATCCTCCTCTTCTGCTCTAAGCAAAGCCGACAGCCCCTCCGCACACACGATGAACAAATACGAAGACAACGGATCCCCCCTGCCTAAGACCCCTTTCGGGTATGAACGGTTCTTGAAGATTCCTACTCACCTTCACACAATAGGACACTGACCAAACACACTTCATGTCCAGATTGATCCATGCAGCCCCAAACCCCATCTTCTCCATAATTCTCTCCAGAAAACTCCACTCAACTCTAGCTATCATATGCTTTGCTCATATCAATTTCACCGCCACTAAGCCATGTCGCCCTCCCTTCCTCCTATGCATCATATGTGTAATTTCATAAGCAAGAAGGACATTATCAGTTATCAACCATCCTGGCATGAATGCAGATTGTGTCGAAGAAATGATATGTGGTAAAACCACTTTTAGCCGATTTGCCAACACCTTCGAGATCAACTTGTATAAAACATTGCACAGACTTATGGGACGGATTTGTGTGATACTCTCAGGGTTTGTAACCTTCAGAATGATAACTATAGTGGTTTCATTCCAGCCCATGGGCATGTTGCCTCCATTTAGCACTGCTAGAACTTCCTCCTGGATTTTTGGACCAACCATATGCCAAAATTTCTTGTAAAAAATAGTCGGCATCCCATCAGGTCCCGGGGCTTTGAGACAACCTTGAGGGGCTTAGGGTTGATGGAATCATGCAGGCTAACACGAGACATCGGATACCAAACAAATGAGGAGAGAGATTTACCCAGGTTCTGGGCCCTCGTAGAGGTAAAACCCTTATACTTCCTGCTTGTCTGATTTTGATTAACGAAAATATCGGGTTACAATGGGGTAGCCGAAGGATTATACTAAGGACTCGACGAAAAGCTAGGATGGTGTATGACCTAACTCTCGACTTGCGGTGATTATGGACCCGTCTCCTGGCCCTTATATTGTGAGCCAGGCCTCGAGAGATCTGTCTGGGTACGACTAGGTTACGAAGAGTTCTATAACTAAACTTTCCTTGTTTCTTCGTCTCTTTTCCTTGTCCTTCAAGAATCCTTCACGGGAACCGACATAGCGGCCCAGCCTGGTCGGTGGATGATCTTCATGGGTCCCTGGTTGGGCCACAGGAGATAGTGCAATACTAGTTACCCAAAGGGTAATGCCCACATCACCACCTTTGTTCCTATGCTCTCCTCTCTACCTACCTCCTCCTTAGACTGCTGTCGTACCTCAGGCACAACTCCTTCTATCCCACTAGTAGCCTCACTTGTCTTGACAAACCTTTTATCTCCATTTTGTACCACAGCTTGGTCTTCGTCAGGAACCCCAACTTCGCTCGGTAAAGCTGCATCCCCCGCCTTTCCTTGCTCAAGATTGAACAAAAGTTGCTTCTTATTGCCCCTAGTCCCTGTTGCCACTTCATGAGATTTAACGCATGTTCCATTCCCGTATGTCAGTTTCAAAGGACTTGTTACTTCTTTCTCCCCCCCCCTTTACCAGGAATCGAGTCCTTCCTCCAAGACAGACTATCACTCCGTGATCCGTTGCCTCCTATCCCCCGACTCCCGTACCTCCTATTTTCAGAGCCTCGCCTTTTGTTCCATGGGCCACCATCACCTGAAGAGGACCCCTTTTGATCCGGTGTCCACTTAAGACATTTACCATATTGTTGTGTCTCCCCTCTTCCCAGCTGGATCGAACAGGTTTAGTTGATGTGGCCGACTCTGCCAGAGGTGAAACAAAAATTTGGCAAAAACTCATACTCAAATCTGCACCACTTCTCCTTCCCGCCCTCCCCAATTGTGACCATGAACCCTCTCAACAAAGGTTTCTCCACTTGTATTCTGACCTTAACTCTAAGATACTTTGCTGGTGCCATACCATTATCATCAGTTTCAACAGAGATAAATTCCCCAATTACATCTCCCATCTCCTCTCTAGTCTTCCTATTCATTCTTCCCAAAGGAAATTTAAAAATACGTACCCATATTGGAAAGCTCGCAAAAGCATACTCACCAACTGATTTGTTAATATCAAAATCCTCCATCACTATGAGTTCATTTTCAAACATTCAGGGCCCCTCCTCTAAAGCCTTTCTCTTCCCACTAGGCTGATGGAAAGTGAACAGAAAAATATTATCACCCACAGTCTTACAGTGGGGGCTGTGGATTTGCTCCGGGCAAGATTGTGAAGGTTTGGAGGCTACCTCAAAGTCTACCACAAGTGAGTGAGCTATTCCTTCGTGGGATAGGCTCCGGAGAATAGGGTGAGCCTTCGTGGCGTGGGGAATCCTTCGTGGGACCTCCACCCCTCCAAACTTGACGTACCTTCTTGCAAAGGAAGGGAACACGGGAATACATCCTCGTCTCCGCGTGCTATCGGTTATCTCTAACCAAACTCCTTACTTGTGATTTAATCGCTCGTGAGAGCCTTCGTGCTCGAGTTAGTTGTATCCTCATATAGGTTGCTTCACCTAGTTTGCATTGGGCTCACCTTTATATTCCGCAAAGCTTAATATTGCAAAGAAAGAATTAAAACTTGTAGAAACCTATTCACCCCCTCTAGGTTTACCATCTCTATACTTTCAATTGGTATCAGAGCCTGGACTCTTATTAAGGGCTTCACCGCCTTAAGAGTGAGATGGATAAACTCTTCGAGGGTCTAGATGAAGACTCTAACCTTTTGGTTAAAGAGATGAAATCTAGATTCTTGGCATATGATGCCGAGAAGAAGAAAAAGGAGGATGAGCTACAAAACCAAATGGCAGAAATGTCTGCCATGCTTAAGAACTTGACTTGTGGACCTCCTCCTAGTGCGGCTTCGGCCTCTCTAGGGAGTTTCCATGAAGTTAATCATGACTATCCCCAAAACACTTCACCCATGCCTCATATAAACCATAGTGGGAATGTTCCCCATTTTGATGGAACTCACTTTCCTTTTTGGAAATCTTTTATGGAATCTCATATTCGCAGCTGCAGTGTGGAGTTATAGGAGATCATTATTCATGGATATCGGGAGCCACAAGATCCCATTCGGTTGACCTCCAACGAATTCTACAACCGTCAACTCAATGCTTCCGCACGTGACAAGATTAGAAGTGGCATCAACCGCAAGCTTCTTGATCAAGTCAATGACATCGACTCCGCTAATTAAAGAGTTGTGGGATCAGATCGTAGTACTCCAAGAGGGAACCGATTTGATCCAATCAGCTCTTTATGAGACCGCAAAGCAAGAGGCCCACCAGTTCATGATTCGAGATGGAGAATCCGTGGCCGATGCCTATGCTAGGCTTGGTGCTCTTAGAGTAAGAGTCAAGGTACTTGGTGTTGAGAAGTACAATGACGGCTTCGAGATGAATGAAGCATTCATAAAGTCCAAGGTCATTGCTATGATTGCCGTCAAGCAAGAAGACACCAACCTTGCACTCAACTTGCAAATCATGACCAAGAGTGCCGATCTCAACTCCGATGATCTAGTCTCCTATGTGGCCGCCAATGAAAACATGGCCAAAGTGGGAAAGAGGCTCATGGCAATGAACCGTGTTGATGAAGCCTCACACAACCATGAAGCGTCACACAACCTTGCTCTCGAAGCTAGGGCCGATCATGGAAGCAAAGAAGACTATGAAATTGAAGAAGAAGAAGAGATGACTTCAACTAGTGACATTGCTACCGACTTTGCTTTCTTTGCCAAGAAATACAAGGCAAAGTTCCCAATGCTCCTCAATGACAAGAAGAAGAAGAGAACTTGCTACAATTGTGATGAAGATAGCCACTTTTAAAATGAGTGCCCTTATGAGAAAAGGGTAGACAAGCCAAGATTCATCAAAGGGGTCAAGCCAAGATTGAAGCCAAACCCAATCAACGATCGATACAAGAATAACAAGGGAAGAGCCTTTGTTGGGGCCTAGTACTTGTCCGATGATGAAGAGGAAGATGAGGAGAAGGAGGCCGGGGTGGCCGGTTTGGCTTTCTCTAAGCCCGGGTCACTCTTCACATATGACTACTCCAAGGACTACTCCACGGAGAATGATGTTGGATCTTCCTTCATGGCAAGAACAACTCAAGATGATGACTCCGATGACTCTCCCTCCTCTACAATCGTTGGCTCTTGTCTTATGGCAAGGGAAACCAAGGTAATGGAACCTCCACCTTCCCTATCTAGTGTTCTTGATGATGAAAATGAAAATCAAGAAGAATTAATTGTGCTTAAGGAACTCTATGATGTTAGATGCACCCTTCGTGGTGAAGCTCTTGTCAAGTTTGATTTCTTGATGGACTCACTCAAGGAAAAGGATGAGTCCATTGAGGAATTAGAATATCATTTGAATGAGAAGGAACGGAGATTCAATCTCCTAAGACAAGAGCTAAAAACCGAAAGGTGCATATCTCAAGGTCTTAAGAAACAAATTGAAACTTATGAACTTGATAAAGTTAAGGACCTAGAAACTATTGATAGGGCTCAGTCTTTGACTCAAGTGCTACATACCTCAAAGGAGGAACTTGAAGTTGCTCATGCTTCTCTAACTAGGGATCTTGACCACCTTGAAAGAGCTAACAAGCTTGTTAAGGATGAGCTCAAGAAACTTGGAGAGAACCATGACCTACTCCAAGAAACCTACACAAAGGCACTTGAATCAATGAAGGATCTCATTGTTGTTGAAACGCATTCTAGTTCCCCTACTTCTTTTACTAGTGAGCATGCTAAGCTTGTTGAGGAACATGTTCGTTTACAAGAGGAACTCTCTTTGCATGTTGAGACCAATGCATATCTTGAATCCTTGGTGACTAAATATGGTCTCGACTATCATCCTAATGAATCCTCTTGTGAGCAAGCATCTATTCTTGAGGAAAATGTTAGGTTAACAAAGGAACTTGCAAAGTTCACCACCGTCAAGAACAAGATGGGATTGGATGACCTCTTGAGTAAGCAAAGGTCAAACAATCAAAAGTTTGGACTTGGATATGTTCCCAAGTCTCACAAGAAGAAGAACTACAACAAGGAGAAACCCGCTCAAGATAAGAACAAGAAGGTCACTAATAATGACAAAGCCTCAAAGGGCAAAGCCACTAGTGGTGACCGCACGGGGCCAAACGATCACTATGCATTATTTGTTGATTATTATGGTGATGTCTATGCTAACTATGTTGTCCCTCCTAATGGCTATGCTTATAGAGGGTACTCAATTTGGGTACCAAAAGATATTGTGGCCATTGCAAAGGAACCCATTAATCGATGGGTTCCTAAATCCTCTACTTGATTTTGTAGGGGTATTCCTCCGGTGGTCCAAAATGGGTGTTTGATAGTGAATGCACCAATCATATGACCGGAGGAAGAGGTGTGCTTGATCAATTCATTGAAGATATCAACAAGAAGTCAAGCATTACCTTTGGTGACAACTCAAAGGGAAAGGTACTTGGGTATGACAAGGTAGCAATCTCTAAGGACTTGTGCCTTGAGACGGTTATGCTTGTTGAATCCCTTGGCTATAACTTACTTTCTATATATCATCTTGCCGATGTCGGTTACAATTCATATTTTACTAGTTATTGTGTGGGAATGGTGTTTTGGCACATGGGAGCATATGCTCCCTTTATTTTGAAATGCATGTTACATACATTTTGTAATTTGAAAAAATTGAAACGAAAAATTCGAACGTACATCTTCACGTGCTACACGCTCACAAAGTTGTTTCATAAAAATCCGACTTGTCGTGTGATGTGTGTAAAAAAGACAAAATTCAATGTTGAAAATAAGGCTTTTCAGGAGATAAATTTTCTCTTTTTTACACAGACCACAAAACATATTGGTTCCTCGCGAAACTTGACGAACGTACGTATATTGTGGAGATGTACAAGTAGAATTTTTTGTCAAAATTTTTCGACATTTCAAAATATAATTTTTTGATAGAGGGAGCATATGCACCCGGGAGCCGAATTGAATTTCCGTTATTGTGTGAAAGTCTTTAGGAGTGACAATCTCAAATTGGTCCTCATTGGATATGTGGAGAACAACCTTTACGTGGTTGACCTCTCGAAAGAGAGCTCCTCTCACTCCACATTTCTAATGGCGACCAAGCATGACGAAGGATGGTTGTGGCATCACCGCCTTGGTCATGTCAACATGAGGAATCTTAAACAACTCCTAAAGGGTGAACACATTGTGGGACTAACCGGCATTTCTTTTGAGAAAGATCGTGTTTGCAGTGCATGTGTAGCCGGAAAGCAACTCAAGAAGAAACATCCTATCAAGAGTATTGTCACCACATCAAGGCCGTTGGAGCTCCTTCATTTGGATCTCTTTGGGCCATCACATTATGATACTCTTGGTGGGAGCAAGTATGGACTTGTCATTGTTGATGATTACTCAAGGTACTCTTGGGTCTTTCTCCTTAAGTCTAAGGACGAGACCCATAGGGAGTTCATCATCTTCGCCAAGAAAGCTCAACGTATGTATGAATCCGAGATCAAGGCGATTAGAACAGACAATGGCACCGAGTTCAAGAACTACACCATGCGAGAGTTTGTCGATGATGAGGGCATCAAGCATGAGTTTTCGGCGCCATACACCCCTCAACAAAATGGTGTTGTTGAAAGGAAGAACCGGACTATCATTGAGATGGCAAGAACCATGTTGAGTGAATTCAACTCACCCCACAACTTTTGGGGAGAAGCCATCTCTACGGCCGTCCAACACTCCAACCGGCTCTTCCTCCGTCCCCTCCACAACAAAACTCCATACGAGATTCTTACCGGTAACAAGCCTAATGTCATGTACATTCGTGTCTTTGGATGCAAATGTCTTGTTAAGAACAACAAAGGAAAGCTCGGTAAATTTGAAACTAGAACCATAGAGGGCATATTTGTGGGTTATGCGGAGAACTCTCACGCCTATAGATACTACAACCGGTCCACTGGGACTATTGAAGTATCTTGTGACGTGGAGTTCTTGAAGGATAATAGCTCCCAAGTGGAGCAAGTTGTTCCATGTGTTGCAGGTAATAATGATGATCCATCTAGTGCCATCAAGCATATGGACATTGGACACATCCGGCCCATAGAAGTTCATAATGATGATCAAGATGATGGAGTAGAAGTATCAAGCACGGCTCAAGTGGAGCCTAGCTCAACTCAAGCCGAACCATCAAGTGCAACTCAAGAACCATCCTCCACTCAAGATGAGTCACATTCCGAAGAACAAGAAGAAAGTCCTCATTCCACTGAGCAAGACCATGATGATGATCAAGAGACATCCACAACTCATGATCAAGCTCAAGTGATCCCTCAAGATCAAGCACTAGCAAGGGATGAATTCATTGATCATGAAGGAGCCATTCGGAAGATCAAGGCCGCTACAAGGGCAAGTGACATGAAAGTAGATCAAGTCCTTGGTAGCATTTCAAGAGGAGTGGTAACTCGTAGACACCATGCATTACTTATCACTTATTGTCAACACCATGCTTTTGTGTCTAGTTTTGAACCACTCAAGGTACATGAAGCCTTGGTTGATCCGGATTGGGTAATTGCCATGCAAGAAGAATTGGAGTGTTTCACACGTAATGAAGTGTGGTCTCTAGTTGAGAGACCCAAGGATCATCGCATCAATGTCATTGGGACCAAATGGGTATTCAAGAACAAGCAAGATGAGAATGGCATTGTCATACGAAACAAAGCAAGGTTAGTGGCGCAAGGGTTTGCCCAGATAGAAGGTATGGATTTTGAGGATACCTTTGCGCCGGTAGCCCGTCTTGAAGCTATTCGTCTTTTGCTTGCATTTGCATCTTTCCACAATTTCAAACTATATCAAATGGATGTGAAAAGTGCATTTTTTAATGGTCCCCTAAAAGAAACCGCATATGTGGCTCAACCCCCGGGTTTCGAAGACCCATGCCGACTCAACCACGTGTATTTACTCCATAAGGCACTCTACGGTCTCAAGCAAGCTCCACGTGCTTGGTATGAGTTCCTTAGGGATTTATTACTACATGATGGGTTTTGCATGGGTACGGTCGATTTCACCCTTTTCACCAAGCGGGTTAAAGGGGGTGGCCTATTTATATGTTAAATATATGTTGATGATATTATCTTTGGTGGAACTAACCCCAATCATAACAAACCTTTTGAGCTATTGATGACTAGGAAATTTGAGATGTCCATGATGGGAGAGTTGAAGTTCTTCCTAGGCTTCCAAGTGAGGCAACTTGCAAAAGGCACCTTCATCTCTCAAGAAAAGTATGTGAAGGACATGCTCAAGAAATTCAACATGACCAATGCAAGCCCAATGAAGACACCCATGCCCGTAAAGGGGCAACTTGGCTCATGTGACGGTGAGAAGGATGTGGACATAAAGGTATACCGCTCCATGATAGGATCCTTGCTCTACCTTTGTGCCTCTAGGCCGGATATCATGCTAAGTGTAGGGATGTGTGCTCGTTTTCAATCCGCTCCCAAGGAGAGCCATTTAATGGCGGTCAAACGGATTCTAAGATACCTTGTTCTCACTCCTACTCTCGGGCTATGGTATCCAAAGGGGTCAACCTTTGAACTCATTGGCTATTCGGATTCCGATTGGGCCGGTGATAAGGTTGACCGGAAGTCTACCTCCGGGGCTTGCCAATTTATTGGCCGGTCATTGGTGAGTTGGTCATCCAAGAAACAAAACTCCACCGCTTTATCCACCGCCGAAGCCGAATACATATCCGCGGCATCTTGTTGCACTCAATTGTTATGGATGAAGCAAACCTTGAAAGACTATGGTGTGTCTCTTGGTACGGTGTCTCTTCTTTGTGACAATGAAAGTGCAATTAAGATCGCCAATAACCCGGTTCAACATTGTCACACCAAACATATTGACATTCACCATCACTTCCTACGTGATCATGTTGCCAATAAGGATATTGATCTCACTCATGTGGGAACAACCTACCAATTGGCGGATATTTTCACTAAGCCTTTGGATGAAGCCCGGTTTGTTAACTTGAGAGGAGAACTTGGTATTCTTGATCATAGAAACTTGGATTGATTAACTTCTTGCACTATATTCTTGCATTTATCTTGCTATCTAGCTTAGAGGCATAGCACATATGGGGATAGTCATCCTACCATGTCTTGGTATGATGCATACCTATGTGTGCAACATAAATAGACCCAATGTCATTATATGGACCCAAGCATGTCTCTTCGAGGTATCATGACATTTGCGCTTTCACATAGGGGGAGTAATCCCCCGCCCCTCATTGAGCCTTCATTACAACTTGATTTGACTATATAAGGCCAAATGATCTTATTGCAAAATTCATTTCAAAATGACTTATGATTCTTGATATATATTTCGAATCATGCCCATTGTTGCTATTTACATCTTGTTTGGATTTTCTCTCCAATGGGTATGCCTAGAGAACTTTATGTTTCCAACCCCATGTCTATGCTCATCTCATCATCATCTATCTATATATATGTACATGTCATCATCTGAGCATTCACACACATTTACACAAAGCATAGGGGCAAAACGAGGCAAAAACGAGACAAAAGCTGGGCGGTTAGTCTCCGGCCGGTCTCTCGGCCCGGTAGGGACCGGCCTCCGGGCCGGACCAGCCGGCGCCAGGTCCGGTCGATCGAGCGCCCGACCGGCCGTGCGACCTGATATGTGTGGAAGAGGATACCCCTTGGGGTCTTCTTCCTCATTACCCCCCAACTCCCACACCTCCATGGCCGCCGCCTCCACCACCTCCACCATGTTCTAGGGCCTTCCCACCACAAGAATCCTCCCAAACTCCACCAAACCATAGATCGGGCCCCTTGGAACAACTCCACCAAAGGATTTGGTCCCTCTCAAGCTATTTTGGGAAATTTTGGAGTTTTTGGGTTTCAAGCCCTACCTAGTGTTCTTCTTGCTCTCTTGATCAAGGAGGACCATGTCTTCGGGTAATGTGCTCTCCCTCTCCCTATTCTCTAGTCCTCATCACACATTGCAATCTCTTGACAATATTTGAGGAAATTTTAGGGTTAGGGTTAGGGTTTGTAAGTCCTCATGCCTTTAGAGTGTCTCACAACACAATGCATATACTCCACTCTATTGCTATAGTCTATATTCAAGTTTATGAGTTTTTGCATGATTTTGTGGTAGAAAATCTGGGCAACACTTCACAAGTCGACAGATCCGGTCACTAGCCCGGTCAACCGGCCGGCCCGGCGTGCAGCCCGGTCAACCGGATTGGCAACCGGCTCGTCCGGTCTGCCGCCCGGTTGGACCGGCCTGTGCGCCGGATCGCCCAGTTTTCGCACGATCTCATCAATACATTTGGATATATGCTATGCTTTTTGGCTTCCCTCTTTTTGATGACATGTACACTTACCCCACTGCTATCCTCGCTCTATTCTCTCATTCACAGGTAGTTGGAGTGGTCATGCACGTGGCACTGTTGCCAAGAGAGGACGGACTGCTGAGAATCCACCTCGCCATTCTAGTGGTCGTGTACCCACTAAAGCTCATCAGGGTACTGACATTGGCAGCTCGGCTGGGGGAAGAACCAAGTCAGTTGGTGGTAAGAAAAAGGATAAGCATGCCGCCCAAGAGGATGATGAAATAGTGCCAGATTTCAATGTTGCGGATGCAAACCGTGTTGAGTGGCAGGAAATGAGGACGGTGAATCCGTATCGCTATGAGCAACGGACTTACACTGGTGGGGACAAGTTCTTCTGGACCAAGACACAAGCAGCCCTATGGGAGGGTTTCTATGATACTCGAGAGTGTATGAAGAATGACGCTGTTGTGATGCCCAATGCCATCAATCCTGACGAGTTTGCCTTGCATGAAGCCACAAAGTATAGCTTTGTGGTTAACACCTTGAAGGGTATGGGACTATATGACCTTGTGTGTCTCAAGCCCGATGATGAGCAAGAAGATCCCACCTATTGTCCCCTTCTGGTCCGTCAGTTCCATTGCACCATCTTCTTCCATGATGATGCGGACCGCACCATGACTTGGATGACTGGCAGGGAGAAGTACTCCTGCACCTACACTCAGTTCTGTGCGGCCATGGGTTTTGGTGGTGGCCGTGCTCAAGGGTACAAAATTCATTCTCGGCCTAAGCTCACTAGAGGTGACATCTCCTTTTGCTATCCCTCTAACCCCACAGCTGGGCCTCCCACTATCTCTGGGATGTACTACTCATACCTTGTCCTTGCCAAGATGTTCCGTGAGAGTCTCATCAGCAAGTCAGGTGATTCTAGTGAAGTCAGGAACTACCACCTGAATCTGATGTACTATTGCCACCCTGCCAGGATAAGGAAAATTGATGGTTGTGATCTTATTCACCGTGAGCCGAAGCGTGCAGTTATGGAACGCATGACTCCCAACTATGCTCAGTATGTTCAGCGGCTCATCAACTACATTGTTCCTGCTACTCTCAACACTCTTGATGAAAGAGTCATCATGGAACCATTCAGGTTCCCTACTCAGGACGGTCGCCCAGAAATCCCTTCCATGATGCCCTCCCATGAGCACCGTTCCAAGGAACACCATGATCCTGCAGCAGGCTCTAGCCACTCTCGGCGCTCCAAGCACAGTGCCGCTCGCTTCTTCTCCAGCATGTGGCAAATGTGCAAGAACACCAATGATGTGGCACATCAGAGTCTTGCTTTGAACCAGGAGATAAGGAGGTGCCAGAATGAGTTCATGACTTCACGGCATGCCCCTGTTCCTCCTTCTGGACCTGAGATGGAGCCTGTGGTTGCACCTCAGTGGGAGATGCCTCTCCTTACCGATGAGATGATCCAGAACTTTGACTTCTCCATGTATGCTCATGGTGGCCTTCCTCCTCGGACTACTCGTGCTCCTACTCCTGCTGATGATGATGGTGATGAGGATGAAGGTGATGCAGCTGCACGCGATGACGGCGGGAGCTCCTACTCCTCCGGGCATCAGTTCTACTGATGGGTGCGATAGCATCTCTCCTCTTTTCTTCGCATTTTTGGTGTTCTGATGCCAAAGGGGGAGAAGAGAGTAGAGTCTATGACCACGAGGTTCTTTTATCGTCACAAGCCATGGGTGTTGCTTTATTTGGATCTTATATGGCTTGTGCTTATTTGCTTTGATTTCTCAAGAACCATTTGCTACTTTGAATAATTCGTGTATGGATGTGTATGGACGACTATTATGTGTGCTACTCTATGTTAGGATGATTATGTGTGCTATGCTTATATATCTTGATATGCACATCTCCATACCATGCTTGTTTCCTAAAGATATTGTGGGAGCTTCTCATGTTCCACAAATGGTGCACTTTGCATTCAAACGCAAATTCTCCAAGTGCACATATTACGGGGGAGCTGTCGTAATATCTTGTATGGAATCAAGGTTTAGAGCTTATCATAATATCTATATGTGACTCTAGCTCGGTTTGTCATCGTATACCAAAAAGGGGGAGATTGTAAGGGTATTTTACCCTTATCCATTAGTTTGGTAACAATGACACCGTGCTAGAGTATTTGGCCTAATATGTTTATAAGGATAATCTCAGGTATTAGGCAAAGAGGCATAAATGGTGTATCAAAGGAACAAGAAGGCTAAAGGAGACCCCCCACTTCAACAACAAATCGAAAAGGGGTCTACAACAGAAACCCGGTTTGCCGACCGGCCAGCCGGCCCCCCAACCGGCCAGTCCGGCGTGCGGCCCGGTCAACCGGTCGCCAACCGGTCGCCAACCGGGCGCCAACCGGGCGTCAAAAGGACGCCGAAGTGGTCCGGTCTGATGTCCGGTCTGCCGGCCTACAGACCGGAGGGTCCGGCGTACGGTCCGGTCGACCGGTCGCCAACCGGGCGCCAACCGGGCGCCAACCGGAGGAACTCCTGGACGACGCAAAGTGACTCCGGTCCCTGGTCCGGTCCGACCGGCCTCTCGCACCGGGCAATCCGGTCTGTGGTCCGGTTGACCGGGTTTGTCGAGAGAAAAGCTGAGGTGGCAAGTGACCAACGGCCATATTTCGAAGAACACTATAAATATGCCTTCTCCTACCTCCGAACAGGTTAGGCACTACACTACAAGCTGTTCTTGAGCTCTCTCTCTCTTACTCCATTGCTAGAAACACCAAAAGGCTCAGATCTCCCTCCTCCTCCACCCAAACTCAAATCCCTCCGGGGAATCGTTAGAGGAGGACCCTATCTACTGTTCTACCAAGCCAAATCTCATTCCCCCTTGTATTCATCAATAAGCTTGCTTCCTAGGGTTCCTTGGAAACCCTAGGTGGGCAAGAGGAGTCCGGAAGCATCCGGGCTGTGGATTTGCTCCGGGCAAGATTGTGAAGGTTTGGAGGCTACCTCAAAGTCTACCACAAGTGAGTGAGCTATTCCTTCGTGGGATAGGCTCCGGAGAATAGGGTGAGCCTTCGTGGCGTGGGGAATCCTTCGTGGGACCTCCACCCCTCCAAACGTGACGTACCTTCTTGCAAAGGAAGGGAACACGGGAATACATCCTCGTCTCCACGTGCTATCGGTTATCTCTAACCGAACTCCTTACTTGTGATTTAATCGCTCGTGAGAGCCTTCGTGCTCGAGTTAGTTGTATCCTCATATAGGTTGCTTCACCTAGTTTGCATTAGGCTCACCTTTATATTCCGCAAAGCCTAATATTGCAAAGAAAGAATTAAAACTTGTAGAAACCTATTCACCACCCCTCTAGGTTTACCATCTCTATACTTTCAGCATGTCGCCAAACGCCATAGAGGCAAAACGGGACTAGCCCTAGACCTAAACTCCTACACCTAGACTACTGCTGCACAGGGAGAGGTCCCCCACCCGCCTCAACGCCGGCTATCGCCGGAGAAGAGAGGGAGAGGGGCCAGCCGGCCCAGATCTAGAAAACGAGAGAGAGAGGAGGTGGGGAGAGAAAGAATTGCCGTGTATAGCTACTCATTGTGGGCATCTGGATGAAATGCATGTCCAAAGTCAGTTTCACTCACTGACTCACGCAATATCTGTCGGGCCAAACTTTTTTTTTGAACAGGGGCTGGGTCACCTAGAAGCTTCATTTCCGTCGGTGGGTACAAGTTACAGAGATAAACCCGAAATAACTTGAAATTACAACCAAGCCTTCCCTTTTTCTAAAAAGGACCCTAACAGAAAACTTGAAAAGCGATCGAGTCGTCCACCGATGCTACGGAACCTCGATGCTCTGGCCATCAACCTTGCCACCGGGGACGAGACCACTTGGGGCAGGATCAACAATGAGCGTCGCGCTGAGGTTGAAAAAGATCATCCGCTCTAGCTCTCTAGCCTAGAGGAAGAAGAACCGCTGGAGCAGCAAGCTCCGCGGGGCGAAGTGGCTCCCTTGGCCAACCGGAGCAATGGCGCCACCAAGCTGCTGTTGATTCTCGTTGCTGAGAGAAGCTTCAAGGACGACCCCAGGAGCTCCAAATCTTGCCACCGTCGATCTTTGCCCGCCACCATCGCGGCCATCGGAGCACCACCGAGGGAGGAGTCGCCGCCGCTAGCCAACCAGAGCTGCTTGAGAACTCCGGCCACCCAAACATCTGGACACACGAAATGACTCCGGACCGGCATAAAGCCATACAATCTACAAGAAGAAAACCTAAACTACTATGTACACTCCAGGCCAGTGGCGGAGCCAGAATGGCAACCCTATGTTGTCATCTTGATGTTGTGTAGTTAAATACATGTATTTGTATAAATATTTACTAGTAATTATTTACATATTTTTAGTTTGTTTTGTCAAAAAACTGTGTAGTCATTTGACTACACAGCTTAGCTGTGGCTCCGCCACTGCTCCAGGCAACCCATCCTTCTCTCCTCCAGATGGCGGCGCCGTCAGAGTTGAGTCGGAGGAGCGTCCGAGAGAGCGAGAGGAGACTCTTAAGGTACTGTAGCGAAGAGCGAGAAAGGAAGAGGAGTAATGAGTGGTATTGTCGGGCCAAAAAAAAAATAAAGGAGAGCAAACGGGACAGGGCGGACACTGCTCAACCTGAACAACTTAAGTGGGCACAAGCGGGCAATCCGTTTAATACACACAGGCACAGGCGGTCAGCCCGTGGGTAGCCGTGACGTCCCCACCTATTACAGGCTGAAGTGCCCAGCCTGTTGGCAAATCTGTCACTCTGGAAATGACGGATACAGCAACGGCCGTAATCCCCGCCGCCGCCGCCGGCGAGGATCCCGACCTGATCAGCCTCCTGCCGGACTGCCTGCTCACGAGCATCCTATCCCTCCTCCCAATCGACGCCGCCGCGCGCACCACCGCACTATCCTCCCGCTGGCGCCGCCTCTGGCCTTCCACCCCGCTCCACCTCATCGACTCGCACCTCCGCCGCCCATCCGCCGATGCCATCTCCGACATCCTCGCCTCCCACCGCTGCAACGCCGTCCGCTTCCAGCTCCTCCTCGCCCGCCCCTCCGCCGCCGACCTCGACTCCTGGCTCCGAGCCCTCGCGCTCAAACACCTCCAACATCTCGTCCTAGCGCCGCCCTCCGAGCCCCTGCGCCTCCCGCCGTCCTTCCACGCCTGCCGCGCCCTCACCGCCGCCGACCTCACCAACTGCCGCCTCCCCGCCGCCGCCGCCTCCTTCCCCCACCTCGCCAACCTCACCCTCCGCCACGCCTACGCGTCCCCCCACGCGCTGCACGGCCTGCTCGCTGCCTGCCCCGCGCTCGTCAGCCTCTCGCTGGACCGCGTCTTCGGCTGCCGGACCCTCCGCGTGCGCTCCCGGAGCCTGCGCAGCCTCACGGTCTCGGTCTCGCTTGCGCGGCGCCTGTTGGAGGCTGACGAGCTCGAGGACCTCGTCGTCGAGGATGCGCCGGTCCTGGAGAGGCTGCTCGCGCACGACGTCAACTGGGGGCCGTCGTTGCACGTCGTCCACGCTCCCAGGCTGGAGACGCTCGGGTACTTCGGGGTAGGCATCCCGGCGCTGCAGCTTGGGTCGGCCTTGTTCCACGCAATGCGTGCTGTCAGACTGCCGGCGCCGGCGGAGTTCCGGTCAGTGAAGACGCTGGCGCTAGAGATGGTGGATCCCCAGGTTAAACCTGTGGTTGACTTCCTCCAGTGTTTTCCCTGCCTGGAAGCTCTTCATATCACGGTACTTTGATCATTTCATGAACATTGGGAGATTATTTCTAAATTTCCTGGGTGGAACTTGCGACTGACAAAATTTATGGCTACTTTTCAGTCTCATATGGTAATGCCGCGGAGCATGGAAACGATGAACGGCGATAAAACAGGTCATCTGACTGAATGCCTTGACCATCATCTGAAGAAAGTGGTACTCATAGGATACAAAGGGCGAAAGCGTGAGCTGCAGCTTGCCATGTTTCTTATTTCCAGTGCAAGAGTACTAGAGGTGATGAAATTTCTGTGTGAAAATGACTGCAACACAACATGGTTGACAAGCCAAAGAAGGCGTCTACGTTTGGAGAATAGGGCATCTTTAGGAGCACAAATTAGTTTTGAGAAACAAAGGAATAGCTTTGTTAGGTTTTCGAAGCATGCTAGTAACATATCTGTAGTTGATCCCTTTGATATTCAAACCTGACTAGTGATTTTGGCATCAGTTGATTGACATGTTCAATAGTATCTTCTCAAAGACACATGGTTGATTAATAGCATCACTTGATTTGCCACCTCCCCTTCCGCGCACTACTATGCATAATGTGCATGTTCCACTTGTGAAATTGGCCCTTTTTGTATCTTTTATTTGGACCTATGGTTCACTGTTCCGAACTCCACCTTCCCTTCCACTGACTACTATTTCAGTAAAAATATTTTTCTGTCCAATTTTCCAAAGGTCACAGATCCCGTTGTGCCTGTTATGTCGGGACATCACTACCATCTTGGAGGACCACCATACCTGTAGCCAGCCATAACCATGGAGAGGAAGGAGGTGCACCCCTGAACAATCAATGGTTGTTTTCAAATTATCCTCAGATTTCCTTTGTTAGAGCTGTATTCAAATAGTTAGGGGTATCTTATCCTGTGTCATTCTATGTTAAATTGTTAGGAGCCCACCTATTTGAGGCATATGGCTGATTATATTTTTGGATGAAGCAACAATATCTCTATTTCTTATGTCTATCCTGCTCTTATCATCTCCAAATTTAGCATGAGCTGTTCCTCAGCGTCATGCCCTGGAAACGGGAGGTTGCAAGCCAGAAAACGGCAAGGCACATCCCTCAGTTACAGTTCACTTCTAAATCCCTAGGACTGTGGCCATTTAGAGGGAGTTGATTTAGGAGTTTATAGAAACCGCTGGGCACTGATCTTTATAGATGTTTAATATGTGATAAAAGTAGAAATATATTGATTGTGGATACAGGGCTTTGTGAACTGATTTATTGCATTTCAGTACAATTCGTGATGCCCTGATGGTCTGTTTCTTGCGTCTTTGGTTATACCAAATCCCAAAATAGAAAAGGATACCAATTTTGAAGGCAATTTTTCATAGACCTCGTTCATAGTTTCTAGCTCTTACCATATGAATAATAAAGCTCATGGAATGTAAGCATTTTGCATTGTGTCATTGGGCTTTTTACTTGCCTGGATTTCTTATTTCTTTTTAGAAAAGGTATTTTTGGCCTCATGTTTTAGGAGTTCTTTAGTAATTCCTCTGGTTCAATTGGTTGCATTCCTTACAGGAATTTAGTATTGTCATCAAGTTATGGTTCTTACAGGAATGCATTTCACATGTAGTCGTTGATAAACAACACAACAAATTTACTGTTGTCATCAAGTTATGGTTTTTACAGGAATTTGTTTCATCTCTAGTCATTGCGTAAATATACTGCATATATCCCCTACCCCAAACTTTATTTTCATATGCACTGTGTAAGCTGTAATTTCAGTCCTCACTAGGCTTTGTTTTTTTTATTATTTACTTGAAAACCCTTGCAATATTCCAAGTAAACTTTGGGCAGTAACTGCTGGCCCTTTTCAGGTATGCTACTTCTGAAGTTTGCTCTAAACCAAGGAAAACTACTGGGGTTTTGGTTTTGTAGATGTTGCTTTCGGACTAGTTGAGCACTACTTTTTTTTGTAGCTTACTACTTTTGCTTTTTCGTACCACTGAAGCAGATGAGGGTAAGGTACTCCACCGTCAATCAGGAGCCAGCTCGTGTGACTTTGCTCTTGCTAAGGCAGGAGCCTAACATAGCCTATTTCCACCACACAAAATCCATTGAACATCTCTCCTCTTCTTAGTACTAGTTCCTGCTGCTCAACTGAACTAGCTGTAATGTTTACTGAACTCTTTTGGCAGAGACGATGTGATTCCTTGTTTCCAGTGACCAGCCTCCCGTTGCTGGCCACTCGCCGCAATGGCCACACTCCCATCCCACCGCTCGCCACCCCACACCGGCACTCTCACCCCAGAAGATTCCGCCCTTCCTGGCCTCCCTCCTCGTCTAGTTCCTCTAGCCCTAGCCTAGAGCACAGAGTAGGGAGCCCTGTGTCCGTCCTGGGCTCCTGGCGCCGCCACTCCGTTGGCAATCCGTTCCTTCCAGAAGTGCAGCAGGCGCAACTCTCCAAGCGGCTCCAACGCCAAGGATTTACTGTCTAGCCGAGTCAGGTACAAGTCGCCACAAATTCCCCATTGCAACTGATTGCCTGTTTAGTTTTTTTTTTTAGCAACGACAATTTAGGTTATATCCAATAAATTAGTTGCTGATCAATTGAACATTTGTATCGAAAAATTGCCAAATAATAGTGCTATTTCTAAACTTTAGAAGTTCAGCAAAACTCCGCCACTGCTGGCAACTTAGTAAGTTCTGCAAAATAGTATCTTTGTAATGTTATCATGTCCATGCGAGTCTTCCTGGAAGGTTTGCTCTGCTGGATGATTTTCTTGTTTGTTTAAGCTTCTTTTTTTCGGCCTTTTCCCCTGCTACATGTAATTTTTTTTAGATAGTAATGTTGGAGTAAATTACATTTGAATGATATAATGTGTGTTTGATATACCTTAGATAATGGTGTGGTAGTTGTAGCTGATCCTATATTTTCCTATATTTTTTTTCTTTCAACCCAACTGTTCCTTCTTTTGAACTTTTGTCTTCTATATTAACCTCATTTTTGTTTAGGGCAGTAGATAATGAATCCTTTGATGCCGGAGTAGTCATTTGAGCATTCAGTAAAATATTTGATGCTGCAAGAGTCACTTGAGCATTCAACAATCACCCTTTCACTTTCTTGCTAAGGTTATCATATTCTTAATAAGAAAACAACATTTGTAATTGGATGCTCCAGTCACAAAGTTCTAGAATTTCTGAGATATAGGAAATTTGTGTGGTGACAACATTTTGCATAATGTGAAAAGTACACAATCCATGTCGTGCTACTAGGAAAACATACCCAACTTCCTTTCCCATTGCATAGTTTTGATCAGTATATATGGTTCCAGGATGCTTATGGTTATGTATTGATAAAAAAGAAGCAAACAACCATTTGAAAGATTCAAATGTCTCATAATAGAGAAGAGAAGCGCCGAAGATAATAGTTTCTCTAAAATGGTTGAGTCCAATAAACACACCAAATGGCCTATGTTCCAAAAGTGGTGTCAAAGGTCATAGCATCACCAAAATGAGCATAATCAATGTTCATCTTGGCATCAGTTCAGAAACTGTTTGTTATCTTTTCACCACAATCCAGCTGTAAAACATGTTTGAATGATGGATACTCTGTATCCCTGCCTTGAAAATATTTTAACATATGACCCGCTTAACCATACTTCAGGTCTCTTTGGCTCTTAGTTTTCAAATATTTTTTGTGATCTCGGCGAGTGTACCTGAGATTAGATGGTCCACGAACTCGTTGACTAGCAAACTCATGAGCAGCTTTTGGTGCAACACCCGACTCATCGGCAATTTCAACTTCAAGGCTTCAAGCGCCTGCGCTTCATTCGATGTGACGGCAATAGGAGACATGCTTCTGGCAGTTGAAATATGTGGTTATGTTCCAGAAAAAGATCAGATATTGCCAAATGTTCAGCTTCACGATTTACTGTAAGGGTCATATGAACTGGGCAGTCAATTCTAATGTTAACTTAAGGATTCTTAACTATGTTATCTCTTTTATCTACTGATGATTTTTAACGCTCTTTGGAACAAACATACTGGCAGGAGGTGAGTTTGCCATCAAATTTGCATTTTTGAAACCTCTGTCAGACGCTGAACCCCTTCCTTCGTCCATAATACCCCAAAATTTCCTAGTAGGTGCTAAATGTCATGCCAAGCAAGCTGAGGTATCCAAGTAGGT
Organism: Lolium rigidum; assembly: GCF_022539505.1. Classification (NCBI taxonomy): domain Eukaryota; kingdom Viridiplantae; phylum Streptophyta; class Magnoliopsida; order Poales; family Poaceae; genus Lolium; species Lolium rigidum. The sequence continues at coordinate 233,963,787 of NC_061510.1, read as the reverse complement.
GATACGTCTTCTCTGTAAAATGCACAAGTGCAGACAAGAGCTGTCATTTATTTGCAAAAGGAACATACAAGGAGCACAAGTGCCGACAAGAGCTGCCAGATAATGACAGTCTTTTTTCCTTCCGGTTCAAATGACAATGACTAGACGCAGGTTTTGAACAGAAAGTGCACTAACAACTAGTGGGTGAGATAGCAACGAAACAAAGGAATGCGATCAAGGACAAACGAAAAGGTAAGCCATGTCCGATGAGTCTTGGCACTGGACTCGTACTAGTACGAGGTAGACACCTCTGGTCGGCTGGAAAAATGTTCAGATCAAGCTTTCCCCACCGGCGTTGGCGCGTCCGGCGACACGAGGGCCCAGAATTCTTCGTCCTGCTCGAGCGCCGCCATGTGCTCCGGTGTGAGCGTGAGCTCGGCGTCCATGCTGCCGCCCCCCTCCCGGCCGGGGTACAGCGACGTCTTCCCGTCGAACTTGTTGGCCTTGCCGCTCCGCGCCGCCACCGCCTTCCCCCACCCGAAGTCGCAGCCGTACATGTCGAACCGCGGCGAGCTCCCCATCATGGTCCCATAAGGGTCGAACCAGGTGAGGGTGTACACCATCGGCTTCGCCATCCACGCCGCCACGCGCGCCCTGACGGCCGCGTCCGTGTGCGCCGCCACCGCGCGCCCCACTGCCCCCGCCGCCCACCCGTGGCCTCGCTCGAGCAGCTCCGGCGCGCGCACCGCCTCCGTGCCGATGGCGTAGATGGTGTTCCCGAAGTACTCCGCCGGCAGCGCCGGCCGGAGCCGCCCGCGGTTGTTCACGGCCGCGCGGCACACCGTCTCCTGGTCCGGCGCCAGCCCCCTGGCGCGGGTGATGGACCGCCACAGCAGAGACGTCAGCGCCTGGAACCGCGTCACGGCGGCGGCGCCCGCCGTGTCCCCGGCCGCCAGGAGCTCTTGCCGGGCCCGCTCCTTGAGCGCCGCCAGCGACTCCGCCGAGAAGTGGACCATGCGCTCGCGCAGCGGCGGCGGGGACAGCCGTTCCACGAGCTCTGACACGTCGGCGCACGGCAGGACGATCGGCGCCGCCACGCCGCCGTCGGGCGACCACCGCTCGAACAAGGGCGCCCGTCTTAGGCGCGGGCTTTCCGCAGGCGCCGCAAGAAGCTTGGAGCGCGCGATCTCGGCCCAGGCGTTGAGGAAGTCCCAGAAGGCGGTGCCGTCGGAGAGCGCGTGGTTGTACGCGAAGCCGACGAAGACGCCGTCCGCGAGCTCGGTCACCTGGGCGGCGAAGAGGGGGGCATCGTGGCCGTCGTAGTTGACGGCATCGTCGAGCGGGAAGAAGGAGCGGACGACGCGCGGCACGTCGGCGTCGGGAGGTATCACGTCGGCGATGGCGAGGCCGTCGGCGACGGCGTGGATGATCTCGACGCCCTGGCCGTCGCAGTCGATGTAGACCGAGCATCCCACGACGTTGCCGGTGTCGTCGCGGTGCTTGTCGGTGACGAAGCGGCCGGCGACGGGGAAGTATTCGGCGAGCACGTCGGCGAGGGCGGCGGCGAGGTGGTCGACGACGTGGAGCGCGGGGTCGGCGGGCGGGGCGAAGAGGAGGCCCTTCTGGATGTAGTTGGCGGAGAGCATGGAGACGTCCCAGGAGGTGAGCTCGATGCGCTCGCGCGGCCGAGGCGGCGGCTTCACCGTGCGCGACGACACCACGCGCAGCATCGGCGACGGCGACGGCATCCTGCTCGTTTGGGATTGGACTGGAGCAGCCTTCACCTCGTGGTTCAGCTGTGGCGCTGGAATAGATGGATTTATAGCTGGTGCCCCGGCCGTCACTAAACCCTTAAACCCAACACAGCCAAAGTTAATGGATCCCCCTCTAGAGGACGTGAAGAACTTAGCGTCGCCGCATGTTCTGGAGATTTGTTCTTTACATATAATAAATCCAGGAATAGAAGATTTTGATTGCTCTCTGCTGGATGATAAGAATCCAAAATCTTGATATGAATTGATACGCATTTATCAGATGATAAGAATCCAAAATCTTGATGTACTCCTACCGTAAATATAGGTAGTATTACCTCCATTCTCAAAAAAAAAAAAGACGGAGATTAATTAATATGTAATTGAGAGGCCTTTATCATATTAGATGATAAGAACATTTTTGGCCCATCTGGGTTGGGCGGGCTGCCCCTCGTTGGACGGAGGCCTTCTTTGGACGCGGAAAATGCACGTCGGCGGTGGTGGCGCTACGGCCGGCCTGCCGCATCTTGGCGGGGAGGGGGGACTTCGCGGGCCAGTGTAGGCCCGTCCGGGCTAGTATGAGTCTGGTTTGTCCTTGCTGCCACGTCCGGCCAGCTGCCGCGAAGGCGATGGAGGTAGTTCCAGCAGCATGGCTATGGTGTGCTTCCTCCGGCCCTGGTGTCTCCCTTTTCCTCCTCTAGGCCTTGCGCTGATTTCCACAGGGAGATGGCGAGCATGATTTTAAGACCGTGGTGGCGTGTGCTGGTAGGCGGAATGTCGGGTGGAACTCGTCGAATCGTCCAGAGTGGTGGTTTTGGGGGGTTGTTAGAAATCCATGTCGGCTTGCCTTCCTGGAGGGTGTCGGATGTACCCCTCTACATTCCCTTCCGCGTACCAGGGGAAACCCTAGGATTACTCCGGACAAGAGTGGTGTTGTCGTCGTTCTCCTTGTTGAATATGATGTTTCAGTATGCGGCGTTTCGGTGTGCTAGGAGCATGGTGGGAATCCTCCGGAGCCGGAGGACGTAGCGGTTGCGGGCCGTCATCGTTTTTGTCGAGTTGCCGGTTTCGGCATTTGTTTTCTTTTTCTTTCTCTATAGTTTCTGTTGGGCTTGGTTGTAATGTGGCCCAGATATATACTTGTATTGTGTGGTTGCGGGACAAAAGTCTATTTCGAGAAGGAGCAATTACAATCTAAAAAAGCTAAAGTTTGTGGAAAAGACTGAGCAAGACATCTACCGTTGTCCAAACCAATACAAACGAAATCTGATACGTTGCTCAGCATGTGCTCAATTTGTCGTGTGTTCATGCACGCTTACACATATTATCTCTTCTGGTAGACAATTGTCGTTCCATGGCATCATAGCTGACGTCGGGCTGCGAGATATGTGATCCCTTCTTGCAACTAGGATAGTAGTATAGAATTAGGTTAGTGCTAATAACAACTTCTAATCTGCCGATACTAGCGGAGCCAAAAGACAATAAACGAAGGAACGAAGAAGCAAACTGACGACGGTTGACGGACAACGTGCAGTTGTGAACCTCGAAATTTCGTGGAAGGTGCCATATTCTCATAGATACTATTCGGTCCGGTTACATCTTCCATCCGTCTATGTTCCATGTAATTTTTAGTCAAAATTAATTAATATGTGTAGAGTGTAACCATGCATAAATATAAATATGCTAGCTAAGTGTCCGCGCGTTCAGCGGATCATTCAAATATATTGTTATAAATAGAATCTACAAATGCAATTTTTCTTCAAAAATAGAACTATAATCATTGTAGAATTTTTTTTTTTTTGCGAATCATTGTAGAAATTTGGAAGTTCGATGGCAAAATTGTACCATGGATTGACATTGATCGGGGAGGACGCATGGTAGAGGCAGTGCATAGTGTAGTGCCCCTGATCCTCCGATGCTATGCGGGTGCATTCAAACATTGCTCCAGATTCTTTAATAAGAACTACTCTGTAACAATCCAATTCTTCATTCAACCACATCGAAGCTATGCTCGAAGAGGACCCTTCTGGATGTAATTGGCGGAAAGCATGGAGACGTCCCAAGAGGTGAGCTCTATGCGCTCGCGTGGCCGAGGCGACGGCTTCACTGTGCGCAACGACATCAAGCGCATAGTGGGCGATGGCGAGGGCATCCTGCTTGTTGGGATATATAGATTTATTTATAGTACTCTAGTCGATTACTAGTAGCTTTTTGTTGCTGTTGGTGCCCCGTCAATAAACCCTTAAACCCAACCCAACCAAACTAAATATAAATCTACAACAGCCAAACTAATACAAGGTGGTAAGAAAATCCTCCTACAAAGCAGATCAAGATCAACAACAAAAAATACAAGGAAAACCAAAACATGCTGCCAAAAACACATGTACGAGACTGAGGGGAATCGGAAATCCACAGTGACACCCTCAAGATGGCAACGCCGCAACTCGCCGCTTCGTCGAGACTGAGAGGGTTATGACACCCACATGCATTGTCGACATTGGCATCAAAATGCTAAGCTTTCGTCCAGAAAAACCTTCATGCCACCCTGAGTATCTCAGGCGACCCAATGGTTCCCAAGTCAGGCATCCGAAACACGATCTGGGAGCTGCCTTTGTCGAAACGCCACCAAAACCCGGACCCCCCACCGCCCACTCCTCGCCATCGACACGACCAAAGAACGAGGCCATCACCACCGCCACGTCGCTGAACGTAGAGTCGCCCGAGAAATCCACCTTCCAAGGCTGCCACCTCGGCATCCAAGTTCTACCACCCACATGATGATGTAACCACCACGACAACAAGTCCACCAGAGCGGACGAGGAGGGTCCTGGACATCCAACCAACACTCAAATAGCAGGGTCTTAACGGGAAGAACATCTATCGGTCAAACCTGCAGAACGCGGGAAGGGATTGCTAGGCAGACGCTAGATTGAGGCCATTGGCCCGAATCTGATACCCTAGCCACACCATGTTTAGGGGATGGGATCCCAGGCGTGCTAGGAGCCCCTGGAACCCGCATAGGACTAGCTGCACCAACCACCATCTGTTTGCTCATCGAGCCGAGCCGCTCATCTTGGTGAGGCGCCCGGGGTGTGCATAGCTGCTGGTCGCCAGCCAACCCGCGACGGGTGTCATCGAGCTCCCGCGATGGTGTGTCGCCACGAGCTGCACCGCCACGTGCGACCGAGGGGACGAGGGAGGGAAGGGCCACCACCATCAGCATCGACCGGGATTTTCTCGGAGGCTCACACGCCGCTGGCGGCGGGGAGAGGGATGGAGGCACGATGGCTGGGGTTCGTGAGGAGCGTTCGAGGTGAAACACTAACACGAGTTCGGTGATGTATCCCCTCTCTCGAGTACCAAAAGAAACTGGAGCAGATGATCCATGGAATACAAGATTTTGCTTACCCTCTGCTTGAAATGATAAGAATCCAAAATCTTCATAGGTATTAGTACTGGAATTGGTATATACACATCTATCTGATAATAAAAATCCAAAATATAGATATGTAAATATAGGTAATTAATATTGAATCGATAGGCATTTATATCACATGGCAAGAATCCAAAAGCTTGACGTGAAAAGGACCTTTATGCTGCAGAAGTGGCTGTTCTCTGGCCAAGGAATCCATTTAGTTTTGTTTGTTAGATACTAACTCATGTTCCGAAATGTAAGACGAAGCAAAACATCTTGTACTAAACTCACGCTTCTTGGTGGGGACTGGGGAGTATATTCTTCATTATTGTGTATATTTCTCACAATTTAGAAAGCTAAAAAGTTGGTGGCAAAGACCAAGCAAGACGTCTACCATTAACCATTCTACAAGCCAAATCCTGGTACGTTGCCCAGCATGTGAGCAATTTGGTTCATGGCATGTGCGTGCATGCATTGCTTACAAATATTAGCTGTGCTTGTAGATGATTGTCATTCCATGTCGTCATAGCTGACATCGGGCTGGGAGACAACTCAAACAAGTGATCCCTTCTTGAAAGCAAGATAGTACATAAAATTAGGTCAGTGCTAATAACAACTTCCAATCTGCCGGTACTATCGGAACCAAATGACCATATACAAAGGAAAAATGAAGCAAAATGACGAAGGTTGACGGACAACGTGCAGTTGTAACCTATGAAATTTCCTGGAAGGTGCCATCTCGTGAGAGATCCCATTTGATCCGTTTACATCCTACTCCCTCCATCTTAAAATATTTTGTATATAATTTTTAATTCAAGTCAAATTTTGCATACTTTGACCATGTACAAAGAAAAATATGTTAATTCTTGCAATACTTAAAAGATACTTTATGGTGGCTTTCGTAATATAAGTTGGATATTATAGTATTGATTGATACTTTCTCTTTTTTTTTGCCAAACTTTGAAAATTTGAGTTTGAATAAAAATCATATGCAGCATAGTTTGGGATGAGGGAGTATTAAAGTTTCTTTATCACATCTATTTTTTTAGAACAACATTTTTTTTCTTCTTTCTTTTTGAGGGCTAACAAGCATCTATTGGACCTTATTTTCTTCTTCTGAAAGCTGTACGTTAGACTCAGGCGGCCCATTCCAGCAAAAAGGAAAAGGGTCTACACGGCCCAATCTGCACTTCCCCGTCGTCTTCACTTGTGTCTCGGCGCATCTTGCTGGTGCGCACGCCCAAACCCAAGCCCGACGCTCTCGCCGCCACTCTCGCCGCCGCTCCCCACTCCGGAGTTCGCGCACTCTGCATTTGGTAGATCCCCTCTTCCCTCACGCTCCCCTCACTGCCGGGATGGATCTCTAACCTCTCCGTCCTCTGATGTGCGCAGATTGGCCGCTCCTCGTCTCCACGCCTCCACGGACGGTGATGGCGCCGGGCTCCAAGAAGAAGGGAAAGTGCGTGGAGGGTAGCCCGATGGACAAGCTGACCGACGACATCCTCACCGACATCATCTCGCGGGTGCCCTACAAGTCAACCTGCTGCTGCAAGTGTGTTGCCACGCGCTGGCGCGACCTCTTCTCCCACCGCGACCACCGCAAGAAGCTGCCCCAATCCCTCGCCGGCTTCTTCTATGAAGGGTACAACAGAGACCGCTTCCCCAAGATAGCTCGCTACTTCACCAACGTCTCCGGGGAAGGTGAACCTCTCGTCGACCCTTCACTATCCTTCCTGCCTGGATACAACAGCCTTGACATCCTGGACTGCTGCAATGGCCTCCTGCTCTGCCGCCGATGGCATTTCACTAACCCCAAGCTGATGGATTATGTGGTGTGTAATCCCGCCACCGAGAAATGGGTTGTCGTGCCTGCCACGGACTGGTCCAGCAAGGTGGAGGTTGCTCGCCTTGGGTTTGAACCCGCCGTCTCCTCCCACTTCCATGTGTTCGAGTTCATAGATCAGCAGGCATGGTGTATAGATGAGTCTGAGTTTCTCGGTAGCGTTGTTGGACGTATCGAAGCAGTGGCGACCTACTCGTCCAATACTGGAGTTTGGAGGCACCAAATGGTTGAGCACAATCATTTTGCGATCCCCACGCATTCAAAAGGCGTATTTTTTAATTCCATCATGCATTTGGCTGCATTTGATGATATGGTAGTTACCTTTGATGTCCAAGGGAATCTTTTGTGGACCATTGGTACTCCTCCTTCGCCACCAAACTGTGATGATTCCCCTGTCAATGATGTTTTCGTGTCACAGGGACAATTGCATTTTGCAAATAGCAGTGGTTCTGAATCTGGTCGTTACAACCTATCAGTCTGGGTTCTTGAAGACTATGCTTCGAAATGGTCCTTGAAGCACACTGTCAGCCACTGGCAACTGTTTGGAACAAACAATTTAGCGCCTGACTGCAATGTTATCGCATTCCACCCAGAGTGCAATATGATTTTCATAGTTTATGGGCATGAAAACACACTGATGTCATACGAGATGGATTGCAGGAAGCGACATTTCCTACGTCAACTTGGACAGGATTGCAAAAGTGAATATTTTAGCACTGACGTGAAGACTCCTTTTATTCCATATGTTCCCTTGTTCACAGAGTCATTGGCAGATGGGCCTTAAAAAGTGCCACTTGCGTACCGCAACCTCACAATTGTCTTATCTTTCTACTGAAATCTACATGAACTTGTAACAGTTGCTCATGGTGATTGAATACATTAATGTATGTACCTGAGTTTATGGAGCTGGCTATTGGCTATTGCACTTTACTTAGTAAGTGATATTATGTACTTAATTTGGATAATATGATCGCTTTGCTGTACCATTATTGTCTTTGATATCTAGAGTCTAATTTCTACTTATATCTCTATTTGTGAATATTTTATTTGTGTTGCATCTTGTTATAATCTTGGCCTCTTTTTTTTTGGCATTTGGAGAACTATAGTCCTTGCACGTATGTGGATCTCCATTTGCTTTGTGATGCTTGAATTCCATTCATTTTACAATATGCCTTGGAAACTTTTCCTTTCCCCTCTCAATGATAAAGTGATGTATATGTAAGGCATTTTTAATGATTAGATATGCTGTTAAGGATATACAGTTTTGATAGTTACAAATTGGATTTATTTCATTTTGTAGATAGATTTTTTTTTGGAATATCAGGTGTTGACATTGTTTTGTTTCCACCTGAACTGAAGTAGGATACTTTGTATAGTATAAGTTGTTTTTGTAAACCGCAAGATAGCTAGAACAGATGCAGAACAAGCTGGGACTATATCAAACTGTTAAACAACATGTATTCATTTGTTACATTGATCTTTGTCAGTGGATCATCCTATTCCAATCTAGAAAATGACGATTCAGAAAAAAATAGTTTCAGGTTTTGAGTAAACAGTGGCAGTGAAGTTCTTATCATGATAATCGATTCCGATGTCCCTTAGAGGATGCCTACCTTGCATTGTAGATCTCAAGTTTCTTACCTGATTTATATCGGAATAGTGCTATCCAACCTAATCATGCATCAAGAAATGCTTGATCATTTAATCTTTGGTTTGCTGTCGATTATTTTGTTCTGCTGCTGCACACGATCAATGTGTGCAATTGCAGTTGCATTGCCTTGATGGAATGGCTCAGCCTGTTGTTTATATTGCATGCAAGAAACTGCAGGTTATTGCTATGATGTCATGTAGTAAATTGGTCCATCTGATTCCATGGCAATGTGCTTGATATACTTTCTTGGAATAAAACGCTTTATGGAAATTTCTGTAAGTGGCTCTCAGGAGAAGCATTGCTGTATAGAATCCTCGAAATCTCTGCTGCACCCCAGTGTTGCTGTACGACAATTCAGTACAAGTTGGCACAAGGCTTCCTGGGAGCGATCAGAGGCCATCTGTGACCTTGTGTCTCTGACGTGTGAGATCTGCAGGATACCAAGAAAATCCAGACCATGACTCCGCTCCTCACCATCACCGCTTCCTCCATGATGCTGTTCGGTTCTGTTGGAAGCATGTTCCTATCAATGGATGGCAAGGTAGGATGGTTATGGATGATTGTGGAGAGGCACTAAGATTAATACCGATAATTGCTTGCAACCATTTCGCAGCTCAGTAATAGCAATGATGTGCGCATGTATTACTGTGAAAATTGTTGCTTTTGGCAAAGTTGTGTATCTGTTTTTAGCAAGAGTGGTTCATTGTCTGTTTTGTTCGCATCAGGAAATGATCCCATAGTTGTGGCCTCTTACCCAGCGGTCCTCTTCATGTCTCCAAGAAGCTAAACCCTCCAGGCAGGACGGCGATTGAGACCACTTGTCGGCGGCCATCCTGATGATAACAGTGAACTGGTTGTTTGAGGTTGCTGCCAAATGAGGGCAGATTAATTTGATGAGATCACGTGATGAAACGCTGGAACTCAGAAGCAAGTTCGAGGTGGAACTGACGAATCATGCATTAGTAAATCAGTTCACAGAGTCTTCAGTACACAGCGGTCGCTGGAAGAGGGCGGCCCTCCTGCTTGATGCTGCCAAACCTGTACGGCAACCGTGCCAAGAGTCACCATATGATAGTTTGCTCCAATTCCAACACGTCGGTCTGGCACCAGAGGCATTTATCCTTCTCATGTGAAACCTTTTCAATTCTCAGTCAAGCAGTCGCACAGTTCCAGGAATCATGCTACCACCGGTGCTCCACGTCGGCAGCCGCTTGAAAAACAGACTAGATCATATAGGCGCCGCGTCCATCCATTAGGTAAAATACTACTCCGTACTATATTGTTAGGAATATTTGGATTTGGCCTAATCAGTTGACATATGTGTGGTAGTCACTCTTCATTCCCTTCAAATTTGGATAAAACAACTTGGCATGACAACCATCTTGGTAAACTGCAGTGAATGATTTTAAGGAAAACATGAGAGCTTACTTAGCTTTCCTATCAGATACTCGTGAATGGGTATATCTTTGGAATCTTTTCATTTTTTAATCCTATTTCTCGTATACTCTGCTGGACTCCAGATCGTTTACTTTGTATACTCTGCTGGACTCCAGGAACATGGTAATCGTATGTGTTTTTTTGAGAATACGTTGAGTGAAACACATGCATAAACCAGTATTGCTTTGTAAAAAGGAAATCCATGAAGTACTGCACTATACAATAAAATCATAATATATAGACCTTCAACAATGTTATACTTAACGCAGTGGAAATGAGCCTTCTGTTGTGGACAAATCGTTCAATAGGAAAGCCTGCACAAATGTGCAACATGTTCAAACAGAAACTAAGGTCAGGTGTAAATAAAGTGATTTGTCGCCTCTACAAATAGATAATCCGCCCGGACTACAGAAACAACAATTTTCAAGTTGCTTGGTTATTGCATCTTTTTAATTATGTACAGATATCCTTCTAATATTTTTCTCAAAATCACACCACCTGTACTTAGCTTAAGATATTCATCCATATCAGACACGCTAACCCGCCTACTTGCTAAGTTCTAATGGTGTGTTGCAGCAGTCAGCGATTTCAAGACATTGTCTTTGATTTCTAGATCCTTTACCCTCTTGTCTTTACCTTATCAAGGCAAAATGCATCTACAAATAATGGCTTGAATGTTCGAACAATACAAAAAAATATTGGCACCAAATATTCCTGACCGATGGAAGATACAGGTTTCCTTTATATACGGAACCGTATTTTCCAGCACCTATCAGTTTGGCAGGTGCAAAGCTGCAACTATTTCACTGTATGAAACTCTCAGATACTTGTCATATGACACACACAGAGGCCAGCAGTTTCCATTTCATCCACGGTTATTTTCCGCTTGGACAGAAAGAGTGCGGACAACACCAAACAATAATGATGCTTGGATTCTCCATCTTGACATTTCCGCGGGCCTTTCGATCCAAAACCTTCATGAGTTTACCTTGCTTTGGCAACATACCTCGCATATCGCCCTCCAAGACGGTGTGCCGGACTCAATTGTTTGGAAGCTCACTGCGAACGGGGCATACTCTTGCTCGTCGGCCTACAAGGCGCAATTCGCCGGTACCATACGCTCTTCAATGGAGTTGGTCGTTTGGAAGGTTTGGGCACCACCAAAATGCAAGCTTTTCTCTTGGCTTATCATACAAAACCGGGTTTGGACGGCGGACCGCCTCCAGAGACGCGGGTGGCCTAATGGGAGGATTTGCCCCCTTTGTCGTTGCCATGACGAATCGGCGGCCCATCTTATCTTCAAATGCCGCCTCTCCATCCGTATTTGGACCATGATCAAGGATTGGCTTCACATCCAAGATTTTGACCCCACCTCTTGGCATGAGTTCGATAGTGTGGAGCATTGGTGGACTTCCATGGTTCTTTCTCATGGCGGAAGAAGGAAGGCCATGGCCTCCCTCCTTATGCTCGTCGCTTGGGAGATTTGGAATGAGAGGAATGCGAGAACCTTCAAAAACAAAAGTACTTTGCCGACCATCATTTTCGATAGAATTAAGTCAGAAGCTAGAACTTGGGTTGTGGCCGGTGCGAAACATCTGGGTCTTTTAATTGCGGGAGAGTAGGCTTTGGCCTCGTTGTTATTGTAATCCTAAAACTTTGTTCCATGACTTCTCCTTATTTAATGAATTAAGGCAAATCTTTTGCCTTTCTTTCAAAAAAAAAAACATAAGCATATAGCAACACCGGTAACTGGAAGCAGATCACGAAGCAGCAATTGCTGTTTCTTCTTATATGGCTTTACCTGACATTGAGGCAATTTCAGACCAAAGCATGCACACACAAAGTGTATCCAGTCCAACTTCAAGTGATTAATCAAAGAGCCCACTGCAAATAAACCATAGCATAAGGTTTGCCGTTAATTTCCAGATAATTGATTAGTTACACATGAGAAGGATACTGATTTAGCATGTAGCATATCCAAAGTAACTCAAGTATTAAGACAAACCTTGTGGTTTGGGATCAAATTGTATGTACAGATGCTCAGTGGCGGAGCCAGGATCGAAAAGTTGTGATGTCAAGCTTTAAAAGTGTGAAGAATTTATTTTTTTGAGAACACTTACGTAGACAAATTAAGAATAAGCGCAAAAGATCAATACTAATTTCACCTAAAGAAATACTACCTTCGTCTCGGTTTATTAGCCTCGTGTGTATCCCTAGGTCGTAAATTTAACCAAGTAAATATCAAAAACTGCAAATAGAGGTCGAGTTACATGTAGCTCTATATTTTTTTAAAAAAATCAAAGTTATATTTTAAAGTTCCAAACAAACTGAAAAAAATCTAGTTGTAGCCAATTATGTATGCTACAAACATGTAAAATCTCAATGTGAAATTATTTGTATTATAGGAAACACAAAAATAATAAAATCTGACAAGTTTTATAATTTCGAAATGTGCAGTATTCACTATACTCAAATCCACACATTTTTCATTTTTGTGTAGTCTAAAATACAACGTATTTCATACTGAGATTTTGCATGTTTGTAGATTTCATAGTTGTCTGTATCCAAGATTTTTTCAATATTTTTTAAAACTTACAAATATTATTTGTAAATTTATTAAAATAAAAGGCTACGTGTAGCTCGGCCTCCATTTATCCATTCCTCTAAATATTAATTATATATTTATAAAAATTATATAATTATAAAATTTAGATATTGTATTTTCTAATAAAGTATTTGTTGTGTTCTATAATTTATATCATGTAGATCAAATTAATAACCTAGATATACATGCAGAACTAATAACCTGGGATGGAGGGATTACTAGTGAAAAACTAGTCTTCCATGCCCATGCTCACATTGTAGTTCTTATTAATAGTTGCAAATTATAACTGCTTTTCTATTTTAAACTTCCATTTTTCAAATAAAAAATGAAGTTGGCTCCAGCTCCATTGCAAACTATACAACAGAAGTGGATTCGATAAGTATTCGGTCAACTGCCTCTCGTATGTCAATGGTGAATCTTAAATTTATAGAGAACAACACAAACGACGTAGCTGGAATTTGTAGACAACGGAAAACAGATCACTGCACTAGCAGAGGCGCACATGACTAAATTCTTGGAGGTACGGCCGCGGTGGCACTGCTTTTTTACGTTCAGCAGTGGGGCATGTACATACGCAGAGGTCTTCGATTTGCAAACGTGGCTCCGCCACTGCAGATGCTCACAACAAGACCATGGTAGTTGCTCACAACAACTTACCTGCACAGTTACTCCAGCCAAACAACTTCGAACTTTCACACAGTTCTTCGCTCACAACGGGGTTTTTCACAGCTCACGGCAGCTTTTTCGAAACGTATCACTCAAGCAAACACATCCGTAGCCTTTTCAACCTTTCCTATGCGCATGGGCGGATGCAGAAATGGCCCAAGCCTAATGCTGATATGGGCCTAGTGGTTCTATACATACATTGGATTTTTGTATTTGTAGACTTATACTTGATGCATTAAATTTCCTAATCATTGGAATAATTTCATCTAACGTTTCAACATGTTGTTATTCATTATTACTATGAATATTTAATTCCTAAGAATTCTCAACAACAACATTCATAGAAACGAATTAGTGCACAACACCCTTTTGAGATTCAGTTAACTTATCTAGTTTCCTTCTTTCCCCGACAAATGTTTTTAGGCTATATGGGTATAAGGAAATGAGCGGGAACTAATTCTCCAAATAACACTATCAACAGAAATTAGTCACAACAGAAAGATCCAGTAAATGAAATGGTGTGTTGTATGTTTGGAGATTACTCCCACCGTACACGGACAAGTGTACATTTAGCTTTTGTCTTATGTCAAACTTTTGAAAACCTCACTAATTTTATAGAAAATAATACCAATATTTATGACATTAAATTGGTATATTACAAAAATACTTTTTAAGACAAATTCATTGATACTAATTCAGTGTTATAAATGTGCTACTTTTTCCTATATATAAGTTGGTTAAATTTATAAGGATTTGACTACCTTTTAATCTTTCTTGTACTATTGGTTTACCACTTAAGGCATCTCAAGCGGGGCTCCCAATAGAACGTGCGGCAATGGCGATGGACAAGCGCTATTGGAAACGCCGACACGCTTTCAACTGCACCCCCAATATGACCCATAAAGATGGACAAGCACTACTGTAATTTTAGGAGAAAAAATCACACAAGAAAACAGTCTTGCAGCGCCGACTGCTCGCTGATACAGAACTGTATGAATTGTAGTGCGGACGAAAGATAGATGCGCGTAATTCGGTCTATCGTTTTCAAGATGCCACATAGGGCGGTGGATTTGCCGCTTTGGCCTGTTTAAAAGATGCGTCCTAAATATCCTTGGCTTATTAGTACGTGTTTCCTTTGTCCTTCCTTCCCTGCTTATATCATGTATGTCCTTTTCGATCAAATAATCTTACGTATTAATGTGAGCTGTGCTCCATGTTTATCCATCCATCGAGCATTCGAGTTGAGCCAAGGCTCATGCGCGGCACAGAGAATGAGAACCAAAAATCCAGCTGAGAGCTGAACTTTAGTTGTGATGTGAGTAGTCAACAATACTAGCTAGCTGCTCTAATACTGTATAATTCGATCTCTGCATGATGGATTTTTTTGAAGTTCACTTTGAATTTCAGAAAGATCTTCTCCTCAAATTTCTCAAAAGCCCCCCCACTCTGCTGAAAATTACCGTCAGTATTTCAAGAAATTGTCTGAATGTAAAGAAAAAATCGTATTAAGGAAAATGATACATCCTCCACTTCAAATCATAAAGGTTTCTAAGATTTTTTATTCATATGTATATAGACACATTTCAATGTGTCTTCACTCAATTTTGTCCCCACCGCGACATCTTCTTCTCGTTTGGCACATTCGATAGGATAAACTTGTGATGCTTTTTCTTTTTTAACCATGTGTGGACTTGTAATGTTTTTCTTTATGAATTAAACTAACTGGTGCATCATATATGTTGCTTCTGTTCCATACGATCTTCTGTGTTGGTAGATGAAGTGGTATGGAATGCAAAGAGGGAAGATTACAGGAGTCTATAACTCATGGACAAAGTATGACGATCAAGTGATCGGCTACAACAACAACAAGAATAAATGATTTAAGACTAGAGAGCAAGCAGAAGAATATACTTGGACTTTGTAAGGCAAGCAAAAAAATGAGCAACCATGAAGTTGGCAATAATAATGTAGGTCAGATCGGATCTAGTAGGAGCAACCATGAAGTTAACAATAATGCAACTCGATGCAGGTGTAGTAGGGTGAAGGATTTCACAATCCTCCTCTAATTCATCGTGATTGTGTTCATCTGGTTTTTATGTGTTAGATGATAGCTTCCCTTTTACTTATTTTTAATGCTTTTAGCTTGTGGTTATTCTATGTTATTTTATAACTTTTTTACTAATGTTTAATGCTTTTAATTGATGTATCTATTTCAATAAAACACTAAGTAAGTTATTTGTTCCTCTAATTAGTTTTTTTTTTTGAATGTATAGCTTTAGATGAGATGGACCAATCAGTATTACATCTGTGAAAACGCTTCCTTGGCGGCGAATACGCAGCCACATATGTGAAATTCGCTGCCGCCACGGCGTGATTTTTTCCCCTGAAAATCATAGAAGTGACATGTTAATATGACACACCAGTATTGTGTATATTACTAGTGGCATGCCAGGGGCGTGCCACTGGTAAAACTTTTGAGTGGCGTGGTAGACCGACACGCCACTACTATTTAAGCTACTGGTGGTGGGCCTGGTGGCCGTGCCACCGTTAATATTTACCAGTGCAATATACTGGTGGCCTGCCAGATATACCAGATATACATTACTAACGTATATTTCGGCACGCCAGCAATAGGCTCTTCTCTACTTGTGAAAGGATCATGCGTGGCTATCCAACAATGAGTTTTATAATTCAAATAATAAGAACCTAAATTTGAAAAACTCCTTTATATACCGCAAACTCATGTGTATTTTGTTGGGAACACACGAGCAAAATGCTTCTACAAATCTGGGTGTCTGCAACGAATATTGAGTTCATATCGCGAATGTTTTGGCTGCAAGTGTTTGTCCTCCATGCCGCAGACGTGTGGTGAGTTTTTCCCGGGGATTTTTTGTTTACTATTTAATTTGTAGCATCAGTGTTTTCTAATGTTGCGATGTTTTTTTGAGTGATTTGACACACCATGTGAACATTTTTTTGATGATGTTGCATACGTGCACAACAAATTGCAGAATGGGTGGTGGTGGTGGGTGGGTGGGGGGCTGCAATGCATTGCTGGTCTAGATTTTACTGTTTAGTGAAA
The DNA here is from genome assembly GCF_022539505.1 of Lolium rigidum. NCBI lineage: Eukaryota > Viridiplantae > Streptophyta > Magnoliopsida > Poales > Poaceae > Lolium > Lolium rigidum. The sequence continues at coordinate 233,947,358 of NC_061510.1, read as the reverse complement.
TCCAAGACATCGTCAAAGATTGGTTGGGGCTCACCTCCCTCAATGCCACACAATGGACTAGCTTGGATACGCAAGGTTGGTGGAATTTCATGGCGGGTGGAGGAATGCCCCACCGCAAGGCAATGGCATCCATCACCTTGTTGGTCTCATGGGAGGTTTGGAACGAGAGAAATGCTAGAGTCTTCCGCTCTAAGAGTGCGCCGGCACAAGTAGTCTTCGATAGAATTAGGGGTGAGGCCCGTCTTTGGGTGTTAGCAGGAGCTAAGAGCTTGAGTAACTTGATGCCGCGAGAGTAGTCCCTTTTATAATAAGGTCCGGTCCGTTTGTAACCGCATGCTCTTTCATGCTGAACCTTCTTCTTAATTAATAGATTGAGGCAAAACTTCTGCTCTTGTTTCAAAAAAAAAAATGACCGTGGAAGGGGCTTGTCTGAGCTCACCGCATTAGGCCAACGGCTGCCGCATCCCTCGAGTCTATGTTCATGTGAAGTTTAGGTTGCGTTTGCTGATTCATCAATTCAATAATCAAAGTTGATAGGTTTCAATTTAAGACATTGCCAACACACTATTACATAAAATTTAGTTGCGGTATTTCTTGGATACCACATATGAGGTCTTCATGTATGTCCAAAGTCTCGACATGAAAGAGAGTTTTGAAATACACTGCGTAGCCATTTACATCAGTTAGCTACGTTGACTAATACATGAAATTCACTTATATATTTGGTTGATGTCCGGAAATGATAACTATGGCCAATATATTTGTCAGTTTAGTCAAATGGTGGGACCAACCGAGCACATATCTAAACTTTAGTCAACAATCAATAGGTTGAATTTGCTAAATAGATCAACAGTTTGAACAGTCAGAGACAAGATTTCCATGCTTTAAAGTTCTGGTTATGCAGAACCTTTGACCAACCACGACGATGTGGACATATCAATGCGTACCATCCTTAGTTTTGTCATAAATGAGTACATGTTAACAGAAAACTCCTACATTTGGGCCAAGCTAAATCAGGTGACTACAAACAGCACACTCAACCTGATGTCGCAGGCAATTTGGAAAGAAAGGAACTGGTGAGTGTTCAGAAACGAGTACAAGCCCATCCTACAGGTTATCAAGCAAATCGAGACAGACACATTCTTCTAATCGCATGTAGCTCTTCTGCATGGTTCAAAAAGAAGAAGGTCTTCTACATTATAGTGCGTCATCAAAAGAAATCGAATAATAGACGCGCTGCTGCCCAGGCTCTCCGACCACCTCCCTCCCATGCACCGGTCGGCGCTCAACACAGTGTCACTCGCCCTCTTTTGATCCGTATGGAAATCTCGGAACCGCATGATGTTTGATGGCGACCAAATGGCCACCGCCCGTGTTGTCTCTCTAGTGATGGATTTTTTCTAGGCCGTTTGTGCCCCGCGGCATGTGGACTTTACCACTTTCCAGGTATGGATCGACCACGTTCCTTAGGAAATATACAATGATGATATCTTAGTAGCGCCACGTAGGATAAACGTTGAGGTGAAGGAGAGAGAATGTTGAAAAAATGGCTTGTCTTCTCTTAATTAAGAGATGATCTCTTAGCGCAATCTTTCTCACTACATATTTAGAATATCTGGTTACTAGAGACAAGGCTAAAAAATAACCCGTTGTGTACGTCATGTTTTGTAGTCATATCTAAAATACGTGGTGAGGTTAAGATAGGACCGTCTTATCAACCATTGTACATGCCCTTAGCTCTCCTCCGTAAAAATCCTGGGGTGGCATGCCGCCACCATGAGCGTCGCGCATGGGTCATGACGCTGCTACCATGTACCTTCCTTCTTAAATGAGAAAATGAGACCGCATTCAGGTGGGCGATTCCTCCCGTTGCTTCCCTAAAAAAATTGAATATTTGATGAAGGTAAGATCCAATATTTATTTTCTCCTTTCCTGCGTGAATCTCAATGTGGAGCCATCAAACGGCTTATGGCATTGACTTTGACAGCAAAATATAATGGTTAAAATCACTCTCATGTATTCCAAAATAACAACCTAAGAACATCTCCACCGGCAACCACCATAGCGACTCCAGTAGCCCTATGGGGTCCGACACTATTTTTGGGCCACACCGGCGCCCCACCCCCACCCCCAAAAAAGTAGCCAGCCGCTTCTGGATCCCAATAAAATAGTCGGCACTCCCGCATTGGACCCTATGGTCGGGATGGAAAGCAGGCACGTCGGTGCTCCGCGCCACGTTGGATTTAGCCCGTGGTCGCACCTGGCAGCCACATAATCTGAACCCTATAACTAATCCCCAATTCCCCCTCATGACCGCCGCTTCAATCTCACGCCCGCCACTCTAGTTCCCTCCCCCTCACTAGTCAATTCAATTTTCCCATGTTGATGCATTGCCCGCCTCTTTGCTAGATGTAAGACGTGCTCAAGGTGTGCAAGGAGGACAATGGCTTAATTTATTTCTTCCAAAGGCTCGAAGGTCTGAAGAAATGGGACAAGGTCCGAATCACTCTCTAAGGAGACGGCGATGCAGAAGATGGACCACTACCCTCCACGATGGCCACAACTAGTAACCCAATCGATAACATGAAAGCCAATGCCTAGAAGAATTGTGTGTCCTCTTTGGCCGGCTTTTTGATGCCACCATTCAGAAGATGGTTTCATCTTTCTCCTCCGACAACAAAAGAGAGGGATGAAAGGGGCGCCGCCATGTGGAGGTCCATGTTGGACAAGCAAGATGTGAAGTTAGGGATCGAAGGGAAAATGTGAAAGCCACCAAGATGGAAGCCCAAGCCAACATGATGAAGGCCATGAATGAAGCATCGGACATTACATTGCCAAGATGTCGCAAGAGGCCAAGATCTTGATGGCGGACATGGCAGACATGGATCCATTGACGAGGGCTTGTCACTAGATTTACAGCGAGTGCATCGGCAAGGAGGTGATGGCCGCCCAAACGTCCGTGGCAACGGCGGCCATGGAGACGGCAACACCACCGGTGATGAAAGTGTTGTAGTGATCGACGAGCCGGATGTGATGGAGGTGCCCGTAATGTTCATTTGATCTAGCTGGCCATGAAGCCCAAGTTGTTTTTTGATGGCCGGAATACGATGGTGAGTTGGTGGCCGGATGTGTTGACCCAACTAGATTTTGAATTTCTATTAAAAAACTAGATTCGAATTTCTACCCCTATTTAAGAGTTTTAATTCATTTTGGGCCAATTTCTATTACCGGCCGGGCTATTGGGATCGTCGGTGTGTGAACTCCTCCCTATATCAAGTGAGGTACTGTGCGCGCCCCCAAAAACGTTGTGCCGACGCTGCCACCCGCGCCTATTTGGGGATGACCGATGGAGATGCTATGTTGGACCTTTCATCTGGAACACATGATTTTTCAACTGAATTTTACGACCCACCAAGTACTTCGTTTTTTTCGTACGTCCCTTGTTTGTCCTGTTTAAGTCCGTTTTCAAAGCTCCTGTATCCAGATCCTTGGCATATTTGTACGAAAACGTGGTTCCTTTATGTCCTTTTCGCATCAAACATTTCCTACCTCTTAAAATGTGAGCTGTCCTCCATGTTATCCATTCATCCATCTATCTAGTAGAGTCAGCTCCTGCGCGCGGCGCCCAGGACGCAATCCAACTTTCAGACTCTAGCTAGCTCAGAGTTGAACTTATTTACTCTGTGCCAGTAGTCGTCAATTACAGCTAGCTAGCTAGCTGCTTCGATTTCACATCTCCTACTTCATCTCTACCTAATAATAAAGAAAATAAGGTTTCTTGTTGGTCCGCTAGAAATTACCCTTAAAGCTGTACAAAATTACCACCCATTGCCACCTATAAGTTAAAAAACGGTTCGATCCAAGAAAAAACGCCCACCTGTGAGTCCTCCCGATTCCCCACTCCTCCGATGCTGAATCATACATGAGTTGGGATTTGGTAATCTGAGTAGCTGAATCGTACGTGATTTGGACATTGATTCCTGACGGAGTAATAAAAATAGGACGGACCCCCGCCACGATCCCCATCGCTGTGCCGCCGTCCCGACCCTCGCATCGATCCGTTCTTGCGCGCTGCCGACCCGTCAAGAACAGAGGTAGATCGGCCGGGGAACGAAGAGATTCTCCCCAGAGGACACACCCTTGGCAGATTGGCAGATCGGAATCCAGTACAAGATCTAGAAGATAGACATCGACCTTCAAAGCGAGGCCTGGCACCGGCAGGAGAATGGCGTGCTGCGTCGCTGCAGGGGAAGAGAGGGGCGTGCTGCGTCGCTGCAGGGGAAGAAGGGGCGGAGGCGGTTGGATCCCGCGCCGTTCGACAGTGTAAGAAGCGGTGGAGGGGATGCAGATCACGCCGCCCACCGATAGGGAGGGATGCCACGACGTCGACCGGCGGGGCGGAGGCTACCGGCTATGGCGTCGGGCGCGATTGCGTACTATTGGATGTGCCTTGCACCAGAGCGATCCAGACGAAGTCGTTGGTGGCAGGTTTGACAGATAGATCATGATCATCGAATTGCGAGCTTGGTCAGCGTCCCAATCTGATCTGGCGGGTCTTACGCCCGGTAGCGCTCCAAGTTGTTGTTCCTGCGCGCATGGCGGCTGCTACCAATCGAGGATGCCAACAGCGCCGAGCCCTCCTTTGACTAGCTAGCTTAGGCCAAAAACTTGAAATCGAGAGCATACCCAGTCACTCAGTGGGCCAACAAATTGAAATCAAGATGGATGAGAGAGCTAGCTAATGTGAACGGGACATGAATAATAGAAGATAGAGATGCGTGCTTGTTCTGGCAATCGATCTATGGTGGCAATGAATATCGAATTAGTTATTGTGCTGCTGCGCTAGACCGAAGGTGTGTATTCTTATTGCTCTGCTTTTGTGCTAGGTGAGCACGAGTATAAGGACGCGGCCGGGCGCCGCCGTGTAGCGCCATGGAGTCATGGACGTACTCGAGCCGTCGAGCGGCGCTGGTGGACTCCGTTGACAACACGCCATGGATGGATGCCGTGGTGGCGGTCGAGCGCCATGGAGACCATGGACGTACTCGAGCCGTCGAGCGGCGCTGGTGGACTCCGTTGACAAGCGCTTCCGTGAAAGCGCATGGATGCCATGGTAGAGACTCGAGTGCCGCTCAGACTGATTTGGAGATTTTAACCGGTCAATCCGTTCTTGCTCCGTGCTGGGCTCTTGGCTGCCTTTTTTTCAAGCGTATCCTGGATGCCTTTATGTACTGTTTTGAGCAAAAATAACTCTGGTGTATAACAAGTGAGCTTATTGTGTGTGCGGCGAATCTTTCTCAGTTGAAAAGAAACAGCGTCAAACTGTAGGGGCACAGATACTCACCAAACAAGCAAAGAAGGATATCGGAAAGTATGTGTTTCATTTTCTTTACATTTATTTTCTATCAGGTTTTTTACTGAAATAATCAGTGCATCACTAGCGACATGCGGCGTTTTGCAGTATAACCTCAAGAGAAGCAATTATGTAAATGGAAGATATATTAGCTAAAAGCACGATAGTCTATTAGCTAAAATAAAACCCTACAAAGGAATGCGCATCTTTATGTAATACATAGTACATGTTTCTGCTTTCACATTTTTCCTCTCAAGTATTTCCAAAATAATAGAATACCCACAAAATTAGAAATTTCTTTAACTTTCACCGCACACGATGGAGGAGGCACGTGGGAGGCGGCGGCGTTGATTATCTAGGGGCGTGTGGCGGGAAGAACCCTCGGTGGTGGGGAGTGGGTCAGATAGTACTGAATCGGGAGGGAGTCAGTCAAGAGGTTAGATGACGGAATTTAATTAAGCATCCCACTTATCTTTCATGTCATTGTTTTTTTCTACCGTTGCGACGCACGGGCATATTTACTTAGCCTCTACCTATATATAGTGGCCTCGATAGAGCTGATTCTGCACACCACCAAGCAGAGCAAGAGAGCTCATCCATCCACCACCGATGGCGATCGCAAGCCGTAAGCCAGCCTCCGTCCTGCTCCTCCTCGGGGCCCTCCTCTTTGCCGCCACCTTCCTCGCCGTCCCGGCCGCGGCGACGGGGAAGACCGGCCAGGTGGCCGTCTTCTGGGGCCGGAACAAGGACGAGGGGTCCCTGCGTGAGGCCTGCGACACCGGCACGTACACCATCGCCGTCATCTCCTTCCTCGACGTCTTCGGCCACGGCAACTACCACCTCGACCTCTCCGGCCACGACGTCTCCACCGTCGGCGCCGACATCAAGTACTGCCAGTCCAAGGCCATCCTCGTCTTCCTCTCCATCGGCGGCTTCGGCAACCAGTACTCCCTGCCCAGCCCCCAGGCGGCGGCGGACTTCGCCAACTACCTCTGGAACGCCTACATGCTCGGCACCGCCAAGGGCGTCCACCGCCCCTTCGGCGACGCCTTCGTGGACGGCATCGATTTCTTCATCCAGAACGGCGCGCCGGACAACTACGACGAGCTGGCCAAGCGGCTCATCGAGTTCAACAAGGCCTACCGCGCGAGGACACCCGTGCAGCTGACGGCGACGCCGCGGTGCGGGTTCCCGGACCGGAGCGTGGAGCGCGCGCTCGCCACGGGGCTCTTCACACGCATCTTCGTCAGGTTCTACGACGACGCCCACTGCGCCGCATACTGGCAGCAGGAGTGGAACAAGTGGACGGCGGCGTACCCGTCCGCGCAGATCTTCGTCGGGCTGCCGGCGGGGGAGAAGAAGGTTGGGTACGTGCACCCCAAGAATCTCCAGGGCGGTCTTTTCTCGGTGGTGCAGAACGCGGCCAACTACGGCGGCGTCATGATCTGGGAAAGGTACGACGACAAGCGGACCGGCTACAGCAGCTTCGCCAGCAAATGGGCTTGAGCCTCCTTGAGCTTGAGCTAGAACTACATATCCATGCACGTTTCGCTGTCACTGTAACCAAAGTGTGCAGGCATGAGCTTGCAAAAATAAACTGAGGCATGTGCGAGAATGAACAAGTAATAACAGTTATCTACGCTCTGGAATGAGTATTTACATGTTCAGTCACTTTAGTTGTCACTGTTCGAAATGAATTTTAGTAGTATCGTGGACGGGTTATGTGAAGTTGTGGTCAGGGACATGCTGAGGTGTCGATGGACACCTACTGGATTTAATATCATGAAATCATAGTAATTTACTACTCTATATCAATGCATGGCATGTCTGCCCAGTGGTGGCACATGTGATGGTTGGTTTTGATAATTCAATCTTGGATGCCGTGGATGTGGAGCATCGCAAACTAACAATTTTATGGTTGGAATGTACCATTCCACCCGACCAATTGGAAAGGACAGTACTCGGCGTCCTGGCGGATTTGATTTCCACTTCCTGGTCTCGGGCTGAGCCTGTCGAAGTCTCGAAGACCTTACCGGAACCTCGTAGCAAAAAAATAGTTTATTGTAGAAAAAACCGATATCGTTGGAGATGAAGATCTCACTGGAAACATCGAAGGAGACCCGGCAGAAAACATGTTGTGCAATTGTAGCAAAATCGCAAAAAGTTGTAGCAAAAAAGTTCCTATGTTACAAATCCACAAAACGGAGATCTAGTCGGAGACATCGACGGATGCCTCGCTTGCAGCAGGCAGCTGCATGATCCAAGGTTGCAGCACCTCCATCCTCCCAAGGCAACATCGCCTGGAACTGTAGAAAGGCCGCCCTCCGCTGGTAGTAACGCTTAACGCCCAAGGTAGCAAAATCGGCCTCCGTTGGGAGCAACGCCGAAGGCCTAAGGTAGACAATGCACCCCTTCGCTAGTAGGAACGTCGGATGCCCAAGGTAGGGAAGACGGCCTCCGCCGGTAGCAACGCCGGGCGCCCAAGGTAGCAACACCCTGATCTGCAAGTAGGAACACCCGGAATCGCTCGTAGGAAATGTTGACTATGATGCTTCAGTTGCACAGAGACATGTGGGGCCGACATAGGACAACACTGCCACCACCGCGTTCGCATTCTCTCCCAACGCGCTCGATCTTGCTGAGGCACCAACCTACTCAACAACGGTACATAGGATTTGTGCGGCCGATGGGGAGGCGGCGTTGGCTTCGAGGATCCACCACCGTGCTCATAGTTCCTTCCCCCACGCTCATCTCACTGATGCACCGTCCAACATTGGTGGCGGTACACGGGATCCACATGGCTGATGGTGAGGTGGAGTCGCTGTCGAGGAAGCCCTAGTGGCTAGGATCCATGCCAGTTGCTCATGCTGCGGGGCTCCTCCAATATCTCCCGGCGGTGGGGCCGCACGAGGGGGCGCGTGATGCTGGGGCTGCCATGTGCGTGGCTAGAGATACGGTGGTGTGTGTGGCCGGTTCTCCAGTGGTGTGTGGCCGGGAGAAGGGAGAACATCGAGCAGTCGGAGTTGGAGGTGGAGAAGATGGAGTCGAGGGAGGACAGGATATGGCTGGAGCTGGATATAATTTAGGGGGCGGTGAGACGTGGGGAAAGGCAGCCTACATGATTGGTTCGATCGGACGTACATCCATCGATCCAGAGGTTGCCAACTCGTGATCCTGTGGGGATCATTTTTTAACTGGAAATCTGCATTGTAATTCTAACGTCCGACAAGCAAGGAAAATGGACAAAGCACATGTAAGGTGCTTTTCCAATTTTGTTTGGTAGGTATGTACAATGGTAGAAAAGACATGTCATCTCTTAAATGTCGATATCATTTGGAGTAATACATATAATTGGTACAATACATCATCTCTAACAATAAATGTGTTGCTATGGAAAGATGAATGTCACAATGTGAAAATTGCCTTTTCTTCATAAGAGTTATGAGATTATCCTTTAGCTAAGTAAAGAAAACCTTTAACTTTCTTCATTCTCTATGCTCCAACTAAGAAAAATTTGATGTGACAAGTATAAGGAAAAACTGATGTCACTCAATCGTACGCTCCATTGTACACACCCTTATATCTAATGCAATGTGGTTAGACACAAGTAAATTCCTACACCGCAAAAAAAAAAGAACACAAGTAACTTCCATATTTTACCATTTATTTAGGCATTGTTCATTCCACCTTTTCCCGTGATCTTTGCCTTTGTCGTTGTTGTCAGTTGGCAAATTAAGCCTTTGCCGTGTGTCCAATAAAATGCTCACGGCAAATCTCAGATACATGGCAAACAGTCCGTTTGATCACTTTGATGTAGTGCCTCTCGAAGAAGCTTTCCCCAATCCTGAAACATTGGCCTAGTTAGTGAAAAGGAATACTGTACTAACAAATAAAGTACCAAAAAAGATATTCACAAGTAATACTTAGAAAATAGTATTGATTTCCTTGCATCTTAATTTTCAATATTATTATGCGTAAAACTATTATATGTCGGAAATTCAAATTATATGTCTATTATTTAGAGGTTCAGTACTATTGACAATTGATAATGTGGCAGGTTGGCACTTGATTAGACGTCACATGGACGCCATTTGTAGTAAACGATTACATGTTGTTTGTCTGATAGTGAAAAAAATATCCATTTGGAATATTTGAGTGGTACCTTCTCCAAATAGTTATTAAAGTTTGTATTAATTTTTAAAAATTCCAAATTATAATGGAATATAGAGTAAATTAAATCATTAAAAATATAATATTTTTGTCATTAAAGTTCCCCAAAGAAAACAACCTAAATTCTACAAAGTATGATTTGGATGATTTAAAGTCCTTTAACTATATTAAATTCAATTTAAGTTGGGAACTAGTTTATAAAAAAATCAGTAAATTACATAATAATTTATCGTGTAATCCTAGTAACTGTGAAGTGTGTCACTAAGTTTGGAAGTATAGTGGTAATAAATAATTTGTTGAATGTTTATGAGTACTTTGATATTTCATTCCAAATATACTGTGATGTGACAATGTTGCTAGTGAAAAATGAGTCTGGCAAGTGGGTCATGTAAATAACGGGGCGAGATAGGTTGGATGGAGGTTTTGGCATCTAAAATTACCTTTTGATGCTATGGTTTGCTTCACTTTAAACAATAGGAGATGAGATTATATGATCTTCAACAGGAGTCAGGCTAAGAGTAGAACAATGGCTTTAGCTCCCTAGCTCCAGTGATCCCTTTGCACTTAGGAGTTTCAAAATAATATGAAAAGTATTGTGGACATTGTCAACGATGTGTCCTACAAGCATGCAAAATCGCAATGCGTTCTTTGTATTTTAGGCAATGCAAAAATAACAAAATCTGATAAAACTTAGAGATTTAAAAATATGCATAATCAAATCCACACTTTTGTCATTTCTTGGGTGGCTCGGTATTTAAATTATTTAAAACTAATATTTTATATGTTTATGGAATACAACATTTGCTACATCGGTTTTTTTTTTCATTATTTTAACTTGTAAGTATTATATCTACTCATTCTATATTTGTGGATGTACTCCGTCCGCTCCAAATTACTTTGAATGTTATTCAAACTTTGTATTTCAGGTACCCTGACTTTTAGTGTTTGTCGAAATCAAACTTTGTAAAGTTTAACCTAATATATAGAAAATATATTTTACAACTGCTTTTTATGTACTTATCAAAATTTATCAAGTTGGACTTTTACCAAACGTGAAACTAATTTGAACAAGAGGAAGAGGGAGTAGTGCCATTACCCGGTCAATGGTGGCTAGCTGGCAGAGCAGTACTAGTGTTGGTCAACAAGTAGTGGATAATATTTTCATATTTATCATGTGCTGGAAACGGAGGATATGCTCCACATGCACGTCGGCGGCTTCGTTGGTCAATCGGGCTAATTGTCGTGGTCAACATGCATTTGCGGCTGTGTGTTCATCACCGTCCTTCCCGCCATCGGTCATGTCCTTCTCGATCGGTTGGGCATTTTGCCACTGCGGGTGAGCTGTCCTCCATGTTGCTATCTTACACACGTGTGATCTCGATCCATCCAGTCAGCTCAATGAAAAAAAAAATCAACTTAATTCATCCTCATACATGAAATTAGCCACCTCTCCCAGACACCGGAAGCCACCAAAAAGCTACCTGGAGTATTCCTCCTTGCTTGTGAAGTAAGTCATCCATGCTTAGCTGAAAATGTGTTACAGACTTACAGTCAACTATAGCTGCCTACCTAGTTTGATTCCATGTCTCCATCTATCTCCCTCTGGAAGTGTCTCTCTATAGTTTGTCCTGTCTTTCTCTCTCACAACAACCCCTATATATACTAAGCTCCAGCTGCATAATTGTTCACCCAAAACAAGCAAACCAATAAGAACGATCGAGTTACATACGAAGCTAGCAAGGAACCATGCACCCAACCATGGCGCTCGCACGCCGGAGGCCTGCCTGCCTCCTAGCCCTCCTCTCAATCGTGGCAGCCTCACTCCTGGCCGCGCCGGCAGCGGCGGCGGGGAAGACTGGGCAGGTGACGGTGTTCTGGGGCCGGAACAAGGACGAGGGGTCCCTGCGTGAGGCCTGCGACTCCGGCAGGTACACCATGGTCACCATGTCCTTCCTCGACGTCTTCGGCCGCGGCAACAACTACCACCTCGACCTCTCCGGCCACGACCTCTCCCCCATCGGCGCCGACATCAAGCACTGCCAGTTCATCGGCGTGCCCGTCTCCATCTCCGTCGGCGGCTACGGCACCGGCTACTCGCTCCCATCAAACCGCTCCGCGCTGGACCTCTTCGACCACCTCTGGAACTCCTACTTCGGGGGCTCCAAGCCCGGCGTGCCCCGCCCGTTCGGCGACGCGTGGCTCGACGGCGTCGACCTCTTCCTCGAGCACGGCACGCCCGCGGACCGGTACGACGTGCTGGCGCTGGAGCTGGCCAAGCACAACATCCGCGGCGGGCCGGGCAAGCCGCTGCACCTCACGGCCACGGTACGGTGCGCGTACCCGCCGGCGGCGCACGTCGGGCGGGCGCTCGCGACGGGGATCTTCGAGCGCGTCCACGTCAGGATCTACGAGGGGGACGACAAGGCGTGCAACGTGTACGGGGCGTGGCAGGACGCGTGGGATAAGTGGACGGCGGCGTACCCGGCCACCAGGTTCTACATCGGCCTCACGGCGGACCAGAACTCGTACCAGTGGATACACCCCAAGAACGTATTCTACGGCGTCGCGCCGGTGGTGCAGAAGAAGGACAACTACGGCGGAATCATGCTCTGGGACAGGTACTTCGACAAGAAGAGCGACGACTACGGCAGCTTGATCAAGAGCTACGCTTGAGCTACTCAGCTACATCCTGCATCGCGTCGTTTCCTAGTACTGGACTAACAATAAATTGTGCTGTTTGAGTGTTTGTGGTAATTGAAAGAATGAAGTGAGACCTGTGAAGGAATAATTAGACACTTAATTTATAGGTTCTGATTACAACGTACTCGGTACATGCTGCCGCATACAGCTTAGATAAAAAAAGGACAGCGCTGAGGATCCTCCGGAGGCTGCAAGCCGCACAGCCTCCGGGTCCTCCACCGCTGGATCAAACTAATTTGAACCGTTAGATCAATCTCTGTGTCCAGTTTTATCTCAAAATCCCACTTTTGCTTCATTGAAGCAAAATAAGCCTCGTTTTTGCTTTATTGAAGTAAAAAATGGTTCGACTAAAAACCGAAGACTTATTCAAATTTTGCTTCGTCGCAGCAAAAAATCTCCCGCTTTTACATCATTGAAGCAAAAAAACGGTTCGTCTTGAAATGAAAAAAAATTAAGACCTTGCCGAAGACCCTCGTAGCAAAAAATTATATGGAAGTATCAAAAACACATAACATTTGTATCACAAAAATAAACAACCGTAGCACCGTGAAACTAATAGCCGGCGCACCACCGACAGCATTCCAACTCCGGATGGTAGCATCGTCACTTTGTTGCAGCTCCTCCACTGAGTGGTGGTAGCACCATCAGTGGACATTTGCAGCATTGCCGTTAACCATAGCGGCACCGCCTCCACCCGATAGTAGCACCGTCGCCTTCCTATGGCAGCATCGCCATCGGTCGCGCCGCCTTGCAGCACCACCGCCACCGTCGGGCCCGCTGCCTTGCAGCACCGCCATTGCCGATCGCGCAGCCTTGCAGCAGCGGTCCCAGCGCCGCCTCATGTCACGCCGCCTTGCAGCACCATCGTCGCCGGTCGCAGCATCCACCTTGCAGCAGCGCCGGCGGCGGCTTGCAGCTCCCGTGTTGACCGGTTGCAGCTCCGCCCCCGATGCTTTGCATCTCCTGTCCTTTGTAGCCCCGGGGCTGGCCCCTCGCAGCAATAAACGATGCTCCTTGCAGCTCCCCTGGCGGCAACTTGTAGCTCCCGTGTTGACCGGTTGCAGCTCCGCCGTCGACGCCTTGCAACTCCGGTGGTAGGATGTCATACCATCATTGAAGCAAAAGACGGTTCGTTTAGAATAAAAAAGAAAAAACTTGCCAGCGACAGACTTCACCGGGGACTCGCTGGAGACTCGCTAGACATAGACCTCGCCGGAGACATTGCCAGAGACCTCGTAGAAATTGTAGCACCGCCAAATAGCATGTATACTCCGTCCACCATGACCGCCGCGCTCCTTGCAACACCGTCGAACACCCATGGTAGCACCAACACCCACCTATGGTAGCATCTCTGCTAGACCATAGCAGCACCGTGGGCCATGGCTAGTAGCACCACTGCGCACCGGTGGATGCGCCGTCGTCTGCCTATGGCAGCACTGCCGCGTACCTGTAGAAGCGCCGTCATCCACCTATGGCAGAACCGCTTCACCGGCAACATCGTCGCCCCCGCAAGCAGCATTCATGAGTGGCCTTTGCAGCACCCGATACCAGCCTTTGCAGCTCTGGCGGTGATACGTCCAAAACGTATCTACTTTCCCGAACACTTTTGCTATTGTTTTGTCTCCAATTTGTGTATTTTGGATACAACTAACACGGACTAACGCTGTTTTCAGCAGAATTGCTCTGGTGTCTCGTTTTTGTGCAGAAATCCAACTTTCAGGAAAATCCCCGGAATTAATGCCCAAGGGCTTATTTTTCCAGAAGATTCACGGAGCCAGAAGGACAAGCCAGGGGGGGCCACGGCCCCCACACCATGGCCCGGCGCGGCCTAGGAGGGGGGCGCGCCGCCCTATGGTGAGGACCCCTCGGCCGGCCTCTGACGCCCTCCTCTGGACTACTTAACGCCTTCGACCTAAAAACGCACGGGGGTTAGACGAAATCGCCAGAAGACATCCAGAACGCCGCCACCATCGCGAAACTCCGTCTCGGGACCAGAAACTCCGTTCTGGCACTCCGCCGGGATGGGGAATTGGAGGAGATCATCGCCATCATCACCACCGACGCCTCTCCATCGACCACCACCGAGGCTGAAGGGGATGGTAGGGATTGGATGAGATTGGTCATGTAATAGCATAAGATTGTTAGGGCATAGTGCCTAGTGTCCGCAATTGGTACTTTTATGATATTGTTGCAACTTGTTATGCTTAATGCTTGTCACTAGGGCCCGAGTGCCATGATCTCAGATCTGAACATGTTATTGTTTCATGATGATATTCATTGTTTTATGATCTTACCTGCAATTTGTATACACGTATTGTTGTCCGTAACCCGAGGCTCCAAAGTGACAGAAATTGGGACAACCGGAGGGGAAGGCGGTGATATGAGGATCACATGTGTTCACGGAGTGTTAATGCTTTGCTCCGGTGCTCTATTAAAAGGAGTACCTTAATTTCCAGTAGATTCCCTAGAGGCCCGGCTGCCACCGGCTGGTAGGACAAAAGATGTTGTGCAAGTTTCTCATTGCGAGCACGTACGACTAAATATGGAACACATGCCTATGGATTGATTAGTACTTGGATACCGCTTTATTATTATCAAATGCCCTACCTTGATTGTTACATGAGTTTCTCTCATCCATGCAACGCCGGTTCATCCATCTCTGTGCCTACAGTATTTTAATCCTGCTGTTTACTATAATCACTACTGCTGTCTTTGTTACTCTGCTGCTGATATTTCACCACTGCTTCTGCTATAAAACTGTTACTACTGATAAACTCTTGCGAGCAAGTCTGTTTCCATGTGCAGCTGAATTGACAACTCCGCTGTTAAGGCTTACAAGTATTCTTTGGCTCCCCTTGTGTCGAATCAATAAATTGGGTTTTACTTCCCTCGAAGACTGTTGCGATCCCCTATACTTGTGGGTCATCAAGACTATTTTCTGGCGCCGTTGCTGAGAGCATAGCTTTATTTGCAAGTTCACTTGGATTGATATTGTTCTCTGCAAATTCTCCATCATGGGTAAACCTCGCGATACTAAAGTCGCCATATTACCATCCACTACAAGAAAAGGTACAACTCTGAGTACCTCTGTTGCTCTTGATTCACCATCTGTGATAAGTAAACTTGTTTCACCACCACAAGCTTCAAATGCTGGTACTTCTTCGAATCTGAAAATTCCTCTTATAATTTTGATGATGCTTCTGCTGTGCTTGATAATGATGGTTCATTAGGATCTTTTCTAGATGCTACAATTGCTAGGTCTAGACAAATTGAAAGTACTAAAATTCCTAATGAAAATGCTGCTACACCTGTTAATTCATCTGTTGAATACTCTAGAGATGATCTTGATGAAGATTATGTAGAACTTGATGATGATTTCATTGATAAATGCAATGCTACTACTGGTACAAGTAATATTAAAAGGCTTCTTGCACAACATACTGTTAGATATAAACTGTCTCCTGATCCTAAATTTTCCACATCTCCTATAAACATTAAGGATAAGGATTATGATTTTTTCTCTTGATTTATCTCATATATCTATTGTGGAGAAAACACCTTTTTGTGGTACTGAAAAAGAAAGTGCTGTAGAACACATGATTGAGCTGTCTACTTTGAGTAGCTTGTTTTCTGATGATGTTAAGAAGCGTACTTATTTCGTTGCTAATTTTTTTCCTTTCTCATTAAATGATGATGCTAAAACTTGGTACAATAGTTTGCCTCCTGATTCCATTGATAGTCCAAAAGATTTGCTTGATGTTTTCTTTCGGAAATACTTTACTGCTAGTGCTCAACATATTGCTTTGAAGAGAATTTATAATTTTGACCAGGGAGATGGAGAGAAATCGCCTGAGGCTTGGGCGAGATTTTGCTCTCTTATTAGAGCTCGGCCTGGACATGATTTGGAAAAGCATGATTTACTTGATATATTTTATAGTGGACTAACCATTGAGTCTAGGGCATACCTAGATAGTTGTGCTGGTTGTGTTTTCAGGAAAAGAACTCCAGACTACGCTGAAGAATTATTGGCTAGAATAGGCCGGAATCATGGTGATTGGTCTACACCTGAACCAACCCCGACACCAATATTGAAGAAGAGGGGGATGATTAAATTAAATGATGAAGATATGAGGGAAGCCAAGAAATCTCTTAAAGAGAAAGGTATTAAATCCGAAGATGTGAAGAATTTACCTCCCATAGAAGATTTATGCAAGATTACTCCCCCTTCATCCATGATTGAGGTACACTCTCTTGAACGCTTTACTAGGGAAGATATTCCGTATTCAAAACCTCCTGCTCAATGCTTAGATGAGTTTGATAATTATATTGTTAAGTAAAATAATTTTAATATGAGGGTAGAGAATCATTTAATGGAAAATTCTCGAGCTATTAGTGAATTGCATGGTATTGTGGAGAGAACCTCCAATGATGTTAAGATGCTTGTTAAACATTTTCATATGGTTCAAACTCAGATTGATCAACTCACTAAAGTGCAAAATGACTTGTTAAAGAATAATTCTAAAGAAAAACATTCTTATGAAGTAACAACTAGAGGCGGTGTTTCTACCCAGGATCCTCTATATCCTGAAGGGCATCCCAAAAGAGTTGAACAAGATTCTCAACGAACTGAAACTATTGCTTCATCTAAGAAAAAGAAAAAGAAACATAAAACTGTTGTAGAATCCTCTGAGCCTATTAATGATCCTAATAGTATTTCTATTTCTGATGCTGAAACTGAAAGTGGTAATGAACATGATAAAGATAATGATAAGAATGATGCTTCTGATAAAGAAGAGGTTGAAGATGAACCTGAAAAGCATGCTAAAAATAAAAAGTATACTAAAGAAGATTTTATTGCTAAGAAACATGGTAATGAAAGAGAACCTTGGGTTCAAAAGCAAATGTCTTTTCCTGCTAAGAAACTAAATTAAAAGGAAGAAGAACACTATAATAAATTTTGTGATTGGATGAAACCTTTATTCCTGCAAATCCCTTTGACTGATGCTATTAAATTGCCTCCTTATTCAAAGTATATGAAAGATATTGTCACTAACAAAAGGAAAATTTCTAATGAGGAGATTTCCACTATGCTTGCTAATTACTCTTTCAATGGCAAGGTTCCAAAGAAGTTGGGAGTCCCAGGTATACTGACTATTCCTTGTTCAATCAAGAATAATTATGTTAGAACTGCTCTATGTGATTTGGGAGCAGATGTTAGTGTTATGCCTTTTTCTCTTTATAAGAGACTTTATTTAGATAAGTTGATACCAACTGATATATCTTTGCAAATGGTTGATAAATCTACTATATTCCTATTGGTATATGTGAGGATGTTCCTGTTCAAGTTACTACTAATTGCTTAATATTAACTGATTTTGTTGTGTTGGAAATGCCTGAAGATGATAATATGTATATTATTCTTGGGAGACCTTTTCTTAACACCGCATGGGCTGTTATTGATTGCAATAAAGGAAAAGTTACTTTCAATGTCGATGACAAGGAGCATACCGTTTATTTTCCCAAGAGGATTGATAAAGTATGTGGAGTTAATACAATTTCTAATTTGAGAACTATCAAAGTGGGAACTATTGATTGTCCTATATATGAGCCTAAGCAAGGATATCAATGTATTATGATTGGATCCATATCAATTCAATACAAGGTAACATGATTGATTTGAGGTTTATTTCTTCTTATGTCATGTAAAATTTATTTGGTGGCAAGACTTGATCAACCTTGTTAACAAATACATTTTATATGCCTAGAAGAGCTAAACAACATTTCTTTCTTCCTCCATTTTCTTTACTTGCTGTAGCATGATGTCTACGGGAGCTTCTATTCTTGTAGACAGTGTTGGGCCTCCAAGAGCAGAGGTTTGTAGAACAGCAGCAAGTTTCCCTTAAGTGGATCACCCAAGGTTTATCGATCTCAGGGAGGAAGAGGTCAAAGATATCCCTCTCAAGCAACCCTGCAACCACAAAGCAAGAAGTCTCTTGTGTCCCCAACACACCTAATACACTTGTCAGATGTAAAGGTGCACTAGTTCGGCGAAGAGATAGTGAGATGCAAGTAATATGGATGAGTATGAGTGGTAATATCAATCTGAATAAAATATGGCAGCGAGTAAACATGCAACAAAACAGTAAACAAACGGAGATTCGATGCTTGGAAGCAAGGCCTAGGGATCCCGCTTTCACTAGTGGACACTCTCAACAATGATCACATAATAGGACTACTCTACACCCTCTTGTTGGATGATGAACACCACTAACTGTGTAGGATTACACGAACCCTCAATGCCGGAGTTAACAAGCTCCACAATATTCAATGTTCATATTTAAATAACCTTAGAGTGCAAGATAGATCAACACAATCACACCAAGAACTAACATAGCATGCACACTTGTCACCATCACACTATGAAGGAGGCATAGATCACATCAATACTTATCATAGCAATAGTTAACTTCATAATCCACAAGAGATTACAATCATAACCCACGCCAAGTACTACACGATGCACACACTATCACCATTACACCGTGCAGGAGGAATAGACTACTTTAATAACATCACTAGAGTAGCACATAGATGATATTCAACTAGATCACATAAAGAGAGAGATGAACCACATAGCTACGGCGGAGCCCTCAGCCCGAGGGTGAATTACTCCCTCCTCATCATGGAGACAGCGATGGCGGTGAAGATGGCGGTGGAGACGGCGGTGGATATGACTCCGGGGGCAATTCCCCGTCCGGCGAGGTGCCGGAACGAGACTTCTGTCCCCGGATTGGAGTTTCGCGATGGAGGCGGCTCTGGATGGTTTTCTCTGGTTTCGTCGAACTGGGTCGAGGTTTTAGGTCAGGGACGACTAAATAGGCGAAGAGGCGGAGTCGGAGGGGCCACGGGGTGCCCACACACTAGGGGGGCGCGCCCCCCCTTGGGCCGCGCCGCCCTGTGGGGTGGGGCCCCCTGGCTCCCTCTCGTCTTTCTCCGGTGCTCTGGAAGCTTCCGGGAATTATAAGATCTTCGGTGTTGATTTCGTCCGATTCCAAAAATATTTCTTTACTAGGATTTCTGAAACCAAAAACAGCAGAAAATAGCAACTGTCCTTTCGGCATCTCGTCAATAGGTTAGTTCCAGAAAACGCATAAAAACGATATAAAGTGTGAACAAAACATATAGGTATTGTCATAAAACAAGCATGGAACATCAGAAATTATAGATACGTTGGAGACGTATCATAGCACTACTTATTTTGCAAGATGCTTTGTTGCTTAGGGGTTTGAAAATCTTTTTCTGTCCTGTAATAATAATTTTGACACCCAGAAATGTGCATTTTTCAAAGTTCTCAAAAATTCACAAAAATTATACTGTTGGTCTTATTTTTCGAAGAGGCATGCGGGAGCACCTGGGGATGACCAGTGGGGCACCACAGGGCTGCACCCCACCAGCCGGCGCGGCCAAGGAGGGGGGCGCGCCACCCTGTGGTGTGGGCCCCTCCTTGCCCCACTACTTCATCTTTTCCTCCCATCTCACTCTCTCTCCCGAAAAAACTCGTACTCACTTTCTCTCACTCGCGTTTCTGCTCAAGAGCTCAAGATTTCTCGATCTCTTTGCTCAGCCCAGATTTGTCTCGAAATTTGGCACATTTGCTCTCGGTATGTGACTCCTCCGATTATCCAAGTAGAATTTTGTTTGGTTGAGTATATCTTGAATATTTTGCTGTTGTAGGTAACATGTTTAGTGAGCTTGCATGCTTGTTCTAAGTGGTAAAAACTAGTTTTGATGCATGCTTAGTACCCTAGCAAGTTCCTATAGTAGTTTCCCTCAATTATATGTCACCAAATCAAATTTTATAATGTTTGTTGAAAAATTTCAGAAAATGGAGTTGAATAGGCACCAACTCAACCAACAAGAATTGGAGGTGCAACAGGTTATGAGAGTTCACCGCGAAGAGGAAGTATACCCCTCTTACTACCCGTGCGTTGATTTTATGAGAAGTGCAGGAATCTTGCAAGATGTTCAAAATATGATTTCCAATGCAGGGTTGGGAAGTTTTGTTGTTGGTGAACCATACCAATATGCAAAACTGACCATGTCTGTAGTGCAGGATTTTGAATTCAATTGGTCCCAGACTAACCCCATGGTTCGATACAAAATTTATAATAAAACTGTCAACTTGCCATTCGATGATTTTTGTGCAGCAATTAGAGTGCCACAATAGGGATCATGCGAGAAGATAAGGGGACTATCGCAGGAGCTCTTGAATCTATACAAGATGATTTGTCAAGGAAGGAGCTTCTCAGAGGATAGTGGTAAAATCAGTAGTATTCAATTCCCAACTATTCGCTACTTTGCTTATTTCATCACCAAGTGCGTTTTTGCTAGAAAGAATGCAAGTAAGTTATCTATCCAGGATTTGGCTTTCCTAGCTGCTGCATTACAAGGTGATAGGACTTATAACTTGGGTGCTTTGATAGCCTATAGACTTGCTACTAACCGTGAGAAGGAAGGAATTTGTGGAGGTCTCATCGCCTCTCGCTTATTAGCTATGCACGGTGTAGAACCTTACCATCTTGATATTCAGCTCTCCATGGAGAAACTTGACATTGTCTCTATGATTAAACATGACTTTGTTTCTGATTTGTCTAATTTAAGTAACCTATCTTACAAGATAACATTTTATAAGAAAACTTGGAGAATAACTAAGAAAACTGAAAGGCTAGTAGGATTACCTGCACCTGCTTTGTTTAATCTTGATTCCAGGAAGGATTGGTCAGTCACTGAAGGTGAACTGAATGCATACATAGAAAAGGAAGGCCATCATGCAGGGGAAGGCACAGAGGAGGCCGAGGAACGCCTCGACTTATCATCCGATGCAGCAAGTTCTTCGCATCAACATTTTGGGCATGAGGAGCCTTCACCCTTTTCTTCTGCACCGGGACCTTATTATGAGCACGCCATGTATGATTGATACGTCTCCGACGTATCGATAATTTCTTATGTTCTATGCCATATTATTGATGATACCTACATGTTTTATGCACACTTTATGTCATATTCGTGCATTTTCTGGAACTAACCTATTAACAAGATGCCGAAGTGCCGGTTCCTGTTTTACTGCTGTTTTTGGTTTCAGAAATCCTAGTAACGAAATATTCTCGGAATCGGACGAAATCAAGACCCGGGTTCCTATTTTCACCGGAAGCATCCGGAACACCCGGGAAGGACCGGAGGGGGGCACTCGGGCCCCCGGACCATAGGCCGGCGCGGCCCGGGCCCTGGCCGCGCCGCCATATGGTGTGGCCACCCCTTCGACCCTCTGCGCCGCCTCTTCGCCTATATAAAGCCTCCGTCGCGAAACCCACGATGCGAAAAACCACGATACGGAAAACCTTCCGAGCCGCCGCCATCGCGAAGCCAAGATCCGGGGACGGGAGTCTCGTTCCGGCACCCTGCCGGAGCGGGGAAGTCCCCCGGAAGGCTTCTCCATCGACACCGCTGTCATCTCCACCGCCATCTTCATCACCGCTGCTGCTCCCATGAGGAGGGAGTAGTTCTCCATCGAGGCTCGGGGCTGTACCGGTAGCTATGTGGTTCATCTCTCTCCTATGTGCTTCAATACAATAATCTCATGAGCTGCCTTACATGATTGAGATTCATATGATGATGCTTGTAATCTAGATGTCATTATGCTAGTCAAGTGAGTTTTACTTATGTGATCTCCGGAGACTCCTTGTCCCACGTGTGTAAAGGTGACGAGTGTGTGCACCGTGTGGGTCTCTTAGGCTATATTTCACGAATACTTATTCACTGATGAATGGCATAGTGAGGTGCTTATTTATATCTCTTTATGATTGCAATGTGTTTGTATCACAATTTATCTATGTGCTACTCTAGCAAAGTTATTAAAGTAGTTCTATTCCTCCCTGCACGTGTGTAAAGGTGACGAGTGTGTGCACCGTGTTAGTACTTGGTTTATGCTATGATTATGATCTCTTGTAGATTATGAAGTTAACTATTGCTATGATAATATTGATGTGATCTATTCCTCCTACATATGCATGAAGGTGACGAGTGTGCATGCTATGCTAGTACTTGGTTTAGTCTTTTGATCTATCTTACACTAAAGGTTACTAAAATATGAGCATTATTGTGGAGCTTGTTAACTCCGGCATTGAGGGTTCGTGTAATCCTACGCAATGTGTTCATCATCCAACAAAAGTGTAGAGTATGCATTTATCTATTCCGTTATGTGATCAATGTTGAGAGTGTCCACTAGTGAAAGTGTAATCCCTAGGCCTTGTTCCTAAATATCGCTATCGTTGCTTGTTTCTTGTTTCATTGCGTTACTCTCTGCTGCGTTACTACTGCTTGTTTATTGTCCTGGGCAAAGCACTTTTACGGTGCCGTTGCTACTACTTATTCATACCACCTGTATTTCACTATCTCTTCGCCGAACTAGTGCACCTATTAGGTGTGTTGGGGACACAAGAGACTTCTTGCTTTGTGGTTGCGGGGTTGCATGAGAGGGATATCTTTGACCTCTTCCCCCCCTGAGATCGATAAACCTTGGGTAATCCACTTAAGGGAAACTTGCTGCTGTTCTACAAACCTCTGCTCTTGGAGGCCCAACACTGTCTACAAGAATAGAAGCTCCCGTAGACATCAAGCACTTTTACGGCGCCGTTGCTGAGGAGGAAAGGTAAAAAGGCACTCATACTCCGGTTCCGGGTAACGAGTACTTTTACAGCGCCATTGTGTTTGTGCTCGAAGCTATTTCCTTTAGATCCTGCAATTGCATATTTTTGTTTCTTGTTTACACTAGTTTGGCATAATGGACAACAATGAGCTTCTTGTTCTATTTCCTGATTTAAAACATGGATTGTTTGATGCGAAAATTAAAAAACCTATGGAATCTTATTTGCATGCTGGTAGTAATATTAGTATGAACGCTTTGAACACCATTGTTGATAATAATGTAGAAAGTTCTAAGCTTGGGGAAGCTGGTTTTCATGATCTTTTTAGTCCCCCAAGCATTGAGGAGAAAATTTTCTTTGATGATACTTTGCCTCCTAATTATGATAGTGGTCCTTTGATACAACCTACTATGGAGAGTAAATTTTGTTGTGATTATACTATGCCTCCTACACTTGATGAGAATAATAATGATAGCTACTTTGTTGAATTTGCTCCCACTACAACTAATAAAATTGATTATGCCTATGTGGAGAGTAATAATTTTATGCATGAGACTCATGATAAGAATGCTTTATGTGATAGTTATATTGTTGAGTTTTCTCATGATGCTACTGAAAGTTATTATGAGAGAGGAAAATATGGTTGTAGAAATTTTCATGTTACTAAAATGCCTCTCTATGTGCTGAAATTTTTGAACCTACACTTGTTTTATCTTCCTATGCTTGTCACTTTGCTCTTAATGAACTTGTTTATTTACAAGATTCCTATGCATAGGAAGCATGTTAGACTTAAATGTGTTTTGAATTTGCTTCTTGATGCTCTCTTTTGCTTCAACTACTATTTCTTGCGAGTGCATCATTAAAACTGCTGAGCCCATCTTAATGGCTATAAAGAAAGAACTTCTTGGGAGATAACCCATGTGTTATTTTACTCCAGTATTTTTGTTTTATATTTGTGTCTTGGAAGTTGTTTACTACTGTAGCAACCTCTCCTTATCTTAGTTTTATGTTTTGTTGTGCCAAGTAAAGTCTTTGATAGTAAAGTAAGTACTAGATTTGGATTACTGCGCAGTTCCAGATTTCTTTGCTGTCACGAATCTGGGTCTACCTCCCTGTAGGTAGCTCAGAAAATTAAGCCAATTTACTTGCATGATCCTCAGATATGTACGCAACTTTCATTAAATTTGAGCATTTTCGTTTGAGCAAGTCTGGTGGCCTAATAAAATCCATCTTTACGGACTGTTCTGTTTTGATAGATTCTGTCTTTTATTTTGCATTGCCTCTTTTGCTATGTTGGATGAATTTGTTTGATCCATTAATGTCCAGTAGCTTTATGCAATGTCCAGAAGTGTTAAGAATGATTGTGTCACCTCTGAACATGTGAATTTTTATTATGCACTAACCCTCTAATGAGTTGTTTCGAGTTTGGTGTGGAGGAAGTTTTCAAGGATCAAGAGAGGAGTATGATGCAATATGATCAAGGAGAGTGAAAGCTCTAAGCTTGGGGATGCCCCGGTGGTTCACCCCTGCATATTCTAAGAAGACTCAAGCGTCTAAGCTTGGGGATGCCCAAGGCATCCCCTTCTTCATCGACAACATTATCGGGTTCCTCCCCGAAACTATATTTTTATTCTGTCACATCTTATGCACTTTGCTTGGAGCGTCGGTTTGTTTTTGTTTTTTGTTTTGTTTGAATAAAATGGATCCTAGCATTCACTTTATGGGAGAGAGACACGCTCCGCTGTAGCATATGGACAAATATGTCCTTAGGCTCTACTCATAGTATTCATGGCGAAGTTTCATCTTCGTTAAATTGTTATATGGTTGGAATTGGAAAATGATACATGTAGTAAATTGCTATAATGTCTTGGATAATTTGATACTTGGCAATTGTTGTGCTCATGTTTAAGCTCTTGCATCATATACTTTGCACCCATTAATGAAGAAATACTTAGAGCTTGCTAATTTGGTTTGCATATTTGGTTTCTCTAGAGTCTAGATAACATCTAGTATTGAGTTTTGAACAACAAGGAAGACGGTATGGAGTCTTATAATGTTTACCATATGTCTTTTATGTGAGTTTTGCTGTACTAGTTCATCCTTGTGTTTGTTTCAAATAACCTTGCTAGCCTAAACCTTGTATCGAGAGGGAATACTTCTCATGCATCCAAAATCCTTGAGCCAACCACTATGCCATTCGTGTCCACCATACCTACCTACTACATGGTATTTATCCGCCATTCCAAAGTAAATTGCTTGAGTGCTACCTTTAAAATTCCATCATTCACCTTTGCAATATATAGCTCATGGGACAAATAGCTTAAAAACTATTGTGGTATTGAATATGTACTTATGCACTTTATCTCTTATTAAGTTGCTTGTTGTGCGATAACCATGTTTACGGGGACGCCATCAACTATTCTTTGTTGGATATCATGTGAGTTGCTATGCATGTCCGTCTTGTACGAAGCAAGAGAGATCTACCACCTTCATGGTTGGAGCATGCATATTGTTAGAGAAGAACTTTGGGCCGCTAACTAAAGCCATGATTCATGGTGGAAGTTTCAGTTTGGACATATATCCTCAATCTCATATGAGAATAATAATTGTTGCCACATGCTTATGCATTAAAGAGGAGTCCATTATCTCGTTGTCCATGTTGTCCCGGTATGGATGTCTAAGTTGAGAATAATCAAAAGCGAGAAATCCAAAATGCGAGCTTTCTCCTTAGACCTTTGTACGGGCGGCATGGAGGTACCCCATTGTGACACTTGGTCAAAACATGTGCATTGCAAAGATCCGGTAGTCCAAGTTAATTAGGACAAGGTGCGGGCACTATTAGTATACTATGCATGAGACTTGCAACTTGTAAGATATAATGTACATAACTCATATGCTTTATTACTACCGTTGACAAAATTGTTTCATGTTTTCAAAATAAAAGCTCTAGCACAAATATAGCAATCGATGCTTTCCTCTTTGAAGGACCATTCTTTTTACTTTTATGTTGAGTCGGTTCACCTATCTCTCTCCACCTCAAGAAGCAAACACTTGTGTGAACTGTGCATTGATTCCTACATACTTGCATATTGTACTTGTTATATTACTCTATGTTGACTATTATCCATGAGATATACATGTTACAAGTTGAAAGCAACCGCTGAAACTTAATCTTCCTTTGTGTTGCTTCAATACCTTTACTTTGATTTATTGCTTTATGAGTTAACTCTTATGCAAGACTTATTAATACTTGTCTTGAAGTACTATTCATGAAAAGTCTTTGCTTTATGATTCACTTGTTTACTCATGTCATTACCATTGTTTTGATCGCTGCATTCACTACATATGTTTACAAATAGTATGATCAAGGTTATGATGGCATATCACTTCAGAAATTATCTTTGTTATCGTTTTACCCGCTCGGGACGAGCGAGAACTAAGCTTGGGGATGCTTGATACGTCTCCGACGTATCGATAATTTCTTATGTTCTATGCCATATTATTGATGATACCTACATGTTTTATGCACACTTTATGTCATATTCGTGCATTTTACGGAACTAACCTATTAACAAGATGCCGAAGTGCCGGTTCTGTTTTCTGCTGTTTTTGGTTTCAGAAATCCTAGTAACGAAATATTCTCGGAATCGGACGAAATCAAGACCCGGGTTCCTATTTTCACCGGAAGCATCCGGAACACCCGAGAAGGACCGGAGGGGGCCACTGGGCCCCGGACCATAGGCGCGGCGCGGCCCGAGGCCCGGCCGCGCCGCCATATGGTGTGGCCACCCCTTCGACCCTCTGCGCCGCCTCTTCGCCTATATAAAGCCTCCGTCGCGAAACCCACGATGCGAAAAACCACGATACGGAAAACCTTCCGGAGCCGCCGCCATCGCGAAGCCAAGATGCGGGGGACAGGAGTCTCCGTTCCGGCACCTGCCGGAGCGGGGAAGTGCCCCGGAAGGCTTCTCCATCGACACCGCTGCCATCTCCACCGCCATCTTCATCACCGCTGCTTGCTCCCATGAGGAGGAGTAGTTCTCCATCGAGGCTCGGGGCTGTACCGGTAGCTATGTGGTTCATCTCTCTCCTATGTGCTTCAATACAATAATCTCATGAGCTGCCTTACATGATTGAGATTCATATGATGATGCTTGTAATCTAGATGTCATTATGCTAGTCAAGTGAGTTTTACTTATGTGATCTCCGGAGACTCCTTGTCCCACGTGTGTAAAGGTGACGAGTGTGTGCACCGTGTGGGTCTCTTAGGCTATATTTCACGAGAATACTTATTCACCTGATGAATGGCATAGTGAGGTGCTTATTTATATCTCTTTATGATTGCAATGTGTTTGTATCACAATTTATCTATGTGCTACTCTAGCAAAGTTATTAAAGTAGTTCTATTCCTCCCGCACGTGTGTAAAGGTGACGATGTGTGCATCGTGTTAGTACTTGGTTTATGCTATGATTATGATCTCTTGTAGATTATGAAGTTAACTATTGCTATGATAATATTGATGTGATCTATTCCTCCTACATATGCATGAAGGTGACGGTGTGCATGCTATGCTAGTACTTGGTTTAGTCTTTTGATCTATCTTACACTAAAGGTTACTAAAATATGAGCATTATTGTGGAGCTTGTTAACTCCGGCATTGAGGGTTCGTGTAATCCTACGCAATGTGTTCATCATCCAACAAAAGTGTAGAGTATGCATTTATCTATTCTGTTATGTGATCAATGTTGAGAGTGTCCACTAGTGAAAGTGTAATCCCTAGGCCTTGTTCCTAAATATCGCTATCGCTGCTTGTTTACTGTTTTACTTGCGTTACTACTGCTGCGTTACTACTGCTTGTTTACTTGTCCTGGGAAAAGCACTTTTACGGTGCCGTTGCTACTACTTATTCATACCACCTGTATTTCACTATCTCTTCGCCGAACTAGTGCACCTATTAGGTGTGTTGGGGACACAAGAGACTTCTTGCTTTGTGGTTGCGGGGTTGCATGAGAGGGATATCTTTGACCTCTTCCTCCACGAGATCGATAAACCTTGGGTAATCCACTTAAGGGAAACTTGCTGCTGTTCTACAAACCTCTGCTCTTGGAGACCCAACACTGTCTACAAGAATAGAAGCTCCCGTAGACATCAATGATCCACCGGCGTGGAACCCTGACCCTCGCTGGGGTTGATCTCCACTTAGGCCAAAAGCCTAAGCTTGGGGGGAGATATACCGGCATCACTCATTCTTTGCATATTATAGTTGTTGGATACTTGTACATACTTGTATAGCTTCTTAAAGTGGTTTTCTAATAAGAGGGAGATGATATTTGGGGAAGTGCTGATTGAAAACAGATTCTGGACTGATACCAAAAAATTCTCAAAAACAGCCGAACGTTATTTTGCGAAGCCAATTTTGTGCATGTTCCCCAGGTTGTTATCTAACTTTCATTAGTTGAACACTTTTCGAGCTGAGCAGCGGAAGAATTTCTTAAAAATCGATTACTGTACTGTTGTCAAGTTTGACGAATTCTGCTGCTTTGTGTTTATGTGACTCTTTTAGTTTTCATTTTCTTGTTTTTGCTTTGTTTCTTTCCTAAAACACAAAAATACCAAAAATATTTCTGTTGTTTCTCTTTACCATTTGTTTATTTTGGTTTCTTGCTTTTATTTTGCTTTATTTGCTATCGTTGGTTTGCTATAAGAAAACCCAAAAAGATTCTGCTTTGTTTGCTTGTTTCCTTTTGTTCTTGTTTCCAATTCGAAAACACCAAAAATATTTGCTGTTCTTCTTTGGTTTTGTAAAGTTCATTATGGAGTTCAGAGGTCTTCGGTGGCGGGAGCTTGGTTTTCATTCCATATTATTCAAGCTACACAAGTGAAAAGCAATAATGATGATCTACGACAATTCGACTGTGGTGAGAGGCTGGTATGAACTCTATTTGTTTTCATTTTTGTACATATACTCATCCATGTGAGCATGCTTAGTTGGTTCATATGAGGTATATGTCATTTAAGAAAGTCTAGTAGTTCATGATCTCTCATGATTAGCTCCAATTTATTAATGTGAGTAGCATGTCATAAATATTTGCTTGCATTGTTTTATTCATAGATAGATATGACATTGTGGTATCCTCCTCTGAATAATTCACTTGAATCAACTTGGCACATGCTCACGCGTGCATATGACTGAACAAAAAGTCAATTAAGCCTCGATGATTTACTTTACCTCAGAGTTATTGTATCACTTTTATGCCTCCGTTAATTTATTTTGTCGCAAGCATGATTATGATAGTTACTGCTCTCTTGATTGTCGCTTCCCAGTCTATTGCTAGCCTTCACTTGTACTGAGCGGGAACGCTGCTCGTGCTTCCAAACCCCTGAAAACCAAGTTATTCCAAAGTGTCCACCATAAATACCTATGCATGGCATTTCAAACCATTCTAAGTAAATTCTCATGTGCTACCTTTAAACCTTCAAAATGCTTCTCAATTTGTGTCAATGTTTTATAGCTCATGAGGAAATATGTGGTGTTTATCTTTCAATCTTGTCATTTACTCCTGACAGACTTTTATAATGGACTAGTGGCACATCCGCTTATCCAATAATTTTGCAAAAAGAGCTGGCAACGGGGTTCTCGACCCCAATTAATCAACTTTCATTAATAATTCTCTTCACATGTTTTGCTCACGATTTATCGATAAGCAACTTAAATTGCTAATAGACACTCCTCCATGGTATGTGATTGATGGAAGGCACCCGAGGATTCGGTTAGCCATGGCTTGTGTAAGCAAAGGTTGGGGGGAGTGTCATCCATAATAAAACTAAAGTACGTGTGTAAACAAAAGAGAAGAGGGATGATTTACCTTCTTTGGTAGAGATAACGTCCTTCATGGGAGCCGCTCTTGAAAGTCTTGTTGACGAGGTGGTTAGAGTACCCACTATCATTCGTTGACAACAACAAACACCTCTCAAAATCATTTTACTCCTGTTTTACAAATGAAATGCTCTAGCACATGTTAATCCCTGCTTCCCTCTGTGAAGGGTCAATCTTTTACTTTTACATTGTGTCTCCATCCTTTCTTTGAGCACTTTCCTGAGAGCACAACTGTCATTCTTAGTACAATATGCTTGTCCCAAAATGTGATTAACTGTGGTATAACTTTGATGCTTTTATCTTTGATAATCTCTACTTCCAGTCTTTCCATGAACCTCAAAGGTGCCCGAGCATTTATGTTTTGTTGTACAAATACGGGCAAGCGAGATACCACTTTATCATATCCTTTTATGAACATTGCAATCCTGCTGATAGACATGATTCATGATGCTTATTATTAATTTGTTGGTACCTTTTCCATGATTGACATAGCTATTAGATGATTTTATTTGCATGTATCTTATTATGAATTGCTTAAGTACTTGCCATGTCATGAGAATATTTACATCATATGAACAAATGTGTTCGTGAAAGTTCTTTTATCGCACTCGGTTGTTAAGCTGAATTGCTTGAGGACAAGCAATAAGCTAAGCTTAGGGGAGTTGATACGTCCAAAACGTATCTACTTTCCCGAACACTTTTGCTATTGTTTTGCCTCCAATTTGTGTATTTTGGATACAACTAACACGGACTAACGCTGTTTTCAGCAGAATTGCTCTGGTGTCTCGTTTTTGTGCAGAAATCCAACTTTCAGGAAAATCCCCGGAATTAATGCCCAAGGACTTATTTTTCCAGAAGATTCACGGAGCCAGAAGGACAAGCCAGGGGGGCCCACGGCCCCCACACCATGGGCCGGCGCGGCCTAGGAGGGGGGCGCGCTGCCCTATGGTGAGGCCCCCTCGGCCGGCCTCTGACGCCCTCCTCTGGACTACTTAACGCCTTCGATCTAAAAACGCACGGGGGTTAGAAGAAATCGCCAGAAGACATCCAGAACGCCGCCACCATCGCGAAACTCCGTCTTGGGACCAGAAACTCCGTTCTGGCACTCCGCCGGGACGGGGAATTGGAGGAGATCATCGCCATCATCACCACCGACGCCTCTCCATCGACCAGCCATGTTTCCCCCATCCACGTGTGAGTAATTCCCCCACTGTAGGGCTGAAGGGGATGGTAGGGATTGGATGAGATTGGTCATGTAATAGCATAAGATTGTTAGGGCATAGTGCCTAGTGTCCGTAATTGGTACTTTTATGATATTGTTGCAACTTGTTATGCTTAATGCTTGTCACTAGGGCCCGAGTGCCATGATCTCAGATCTGAACATGTTATTGTTTCATGATGATATTCATTGTTTTATGATCTTACCTGCAAGTTGTATACACGTATTGCTGTCCGGAACCCGAGGCCCCAAAGTGACAGAAATTGGGACAGCCGGAGGGGAAGGCGGTGATATGAGGATCACATGTGTTCACGGAGTGTTAATGCTTTGCTCCGGTGCTCTATTAAAAGGAGTACCTTAATTTCCGATAGATTCCCTAGAGGCCCGGCTGCCATCGGCTGGTAGGACAAAAGATGTTGTGCAAGTTTCTCATTGCGAGCACGTACGACTAAATATGGAACACATGCCTATGGATTGATTAGTACTTGGATACCACTTTATTATTATCTGCAAATGCCCTACCTTGATTGTTACATGAGTTTCTCTCGTCCATGCAACGGCCGTTCATCCATCCCTGTGCCTACAGTATTTTAATCCTGCTGTTTACTATAATCACTACTGCTGTCTTTACTCTGCTGCTGATATTTCACCACTGCTACTGCTATAAAACCGTTACTACTGATAAACTCTTGCGAGCAAGTCTGTTTCCAGGTGCAGCTGAATTGACAACTCCGCTGTTAAGTCTTACAAGTATTCTTTGGCTCCCCTTGTGTCGAATCAATAAATTGGGTTTTACTTCCCTCGAAGACTGTTGCGATCCCCTATACTTGTGGGTCATCAGGCGGCCAGCCTTTGCAGGTTTTCCCACCGCGCCGTTGCACCGACGACTGGCGCTCGACGCAATGCCATCGTGCTAAATGCGACGAAGCACCGTTGGTGAAGTTGTTCCTTGCAGCACTGATGGGAGCATCATCGGTCACTTATGGGAGCATCAACAACCACCAACGGAAGCAGGCTACAGTGGAGGTTGTTAGGCGGTGGCCTGAGGTCGGGTCGCCGAAGCTGCACCTAGGACCGGCTGCGCGAGGGACACTGCTACTCAATAGCCCTAGTACTTCCCGTCGAGGCCTAGCACCAGCAACCACCACTCCAAAACGCCCTGCTCCGGCCACTCCCTATCATGGCTTCCAACGACGACATGGCTGAGCGGGAGCAGCGCTGCCGAGCTCTATCTAGACGAGCGCTCTGCACCGGGCGTGGGCTTGGGCCGGCGGTGTGCGGGGAACGAGGCTAGTTGGCCGCTAGAAACAAGGCCGGCATCCATGGTGTCGGTAGCGGTGGCGGGTGGCTAGCGCGGCAGCGGCACACCATCACCACAGAGGAGGTTGTCGCGGAGCTCGATGCGCCGGTGGAGCTCGCGCTGGGAGGACGAGGGCGCGGCGGCGCTGACGAGTGGTGTGCAGCAGAAGGGGGCGCATCCGGCTTAGATGTGTGGCGTTCGACGGCGTGCTAATGAATGTGGGCGTGCGGCGTAGCAGTCTCCGATTGAGTCCCAATAGTTTGCAGCGCCACCAGCAGCACCGCCGTGTTACCTTGGAGCATCATCACCGTGCCATGACAGCACC
This sequence comes from Lolium rigidum, assembly GCF_022539505.1. Classification (NCBI taxonomy): domain Eukaryota; kingdom Viridiplantae; phylum Streptophyta; class Magnoliopsida; order Poales; family Poaceae; genus Lolium; species Lolium rigidum. Next base: position 233,914,710 of record NC_061510.1, on the reverse strand, counting down.
ACCATGCCCATGCCACCTTGGTAGCAAAAACTGTCGTGCTGTGGCAGCACCCACCTTTCAACCCTCCGGTAGCATCGCCGCCAAACCTTTGTAGCAACATCGTCTGCCATTGGTAGCTATGCCGGCGTACCTTTGCAGCATCACCGGCCAGCATCCTTGTAGCAACACTACCGTGTCGCCGGCGATGTCGACTCCGGCTTGCAGAAGCACCCCTCACTTGCAGCTCCACCGCCCACTCCTAGTAGCACGGCCGCCCGCCCCTTGTAGCCCCTGCACTTGCTCCTGCCGCCCGAGCAGTGCCGACCTGCCATCGTAGGGAGTATCAGACCGGTTCCCCCGCGTAGTTCGTTAACAGCGGGAGGCGCTGGCGGCGGCGGTTGTCGGCCGGTGGCGAGGCTAAGCAGCAGGGCCGTGGGGGCACGCAGATCGAGCCGAGCTTGGGGGCGACGAAGCTTGGCCGCGCAGGAGCCATGGTGATTTGGGGACGTCGAGAGGCTTGGCGGCTACAGCAGGAGGAGGTCAGGGGAGACAGCGGCTGAGCACAGGGGAGGCGGAGCTTTGCGTGGAAGCGGACTAGGACGCGGGAGCTACAGGGGAGGCGGCCGGCGACGAGGACGCGGCGGTAGCCGGCCGGCAGCGGAGGAACTCCCGTAGAGAAGATAAGATTGGGATAGAAGAGACAGAAAAAAAAACACATGGTCTAGGGCCCACACATGTGGAGCTGTCTCAGGCGGATGGTTCACTCGCGTGAAATCCATCGTACGGCGCAGGAGCCGGAGGTTGGTTGCAATGCAACCTCCGAAGGATACGAATCATTCTCCTAAAAAAAACACGAAACTAGAGGTCGGCATCTATGATAGACCGAAACCCGTAAACAACAAACAAAGCTACTGATCGCTTGGCGCCTTTGTTGTGTGGAGTTGCAGCCGACACCTACCACAGTCTTGCTTGGTCCCCCAGGGCTTTAATAAGGACATCCATAGCCGCACAAATGACATAGTTTTGAAAATAATGTTAGCTCAATAATGAATAACTTTAGATTGGATGGTCAGTTTACTTCTGTACTATCAAAGAGCCCAAGATTGAATTCAGAGGACGCGTCTAACTTTGCCCAAAAAGTTGGAGACAATAATAAAGAATCTTGGAAAATTAGAGGGGCACCAGCTACACCCTAGCAGCTGGTGGACCACACTCCACACGAACTTGGCCATCGAGCAGTTAAAGAAAAAATGGCTAGCATCTTCCATGGCTCCATAAAGTGCACATCTACCCGTCCTGAGGCATGCCTAGATGCAATGTTCAAGCTTGAGAGCAGCTGATCCAGTACTAGGTGTCAAGAAAAGATATGAATTTTGAACGACAATTTCGCTGCCCATATGTCCTTGAAGTGAGCAATGGTTACCCTGTGGGAGTTTAGCGTAGATCGAGTTGATGGAGAACACACTTGGCGGTTCTAGGTCCCAAACAACCTTATCTTGTCCTTTAGAGAGTTGGGCGTCACCAATATTTTCGCTAGCTGCCGCTGAGCCACTCTACCCGCTTGATCTAACGACCCGCGAAGACCAATGTGCCCCCTGACACCTATAGACCTAGGACACCAAGCTCATTTAAGATACGCAGATGTTGAAAGACCAATGAACCTATCTTTGAGAGGCAAGTCGCCGGCCCATCTGTCCATCCAAAACAATATTATCTACCCATTCTGAATAGCTTGACGTGCTCCCAGTTTGAACAAGTGTTTGATTTTGTGAATATTCTTGTAGAATTGGGAGCCCCTTTGTCCCGATCCCTGGAAAATATCCACCACCGAGGCATACTTTGCTCTAATCAGTCGGTTCCAAATAGGGTTGTCATATTGGTACAACTTTCATACCCACTTCAGCATCAACAACACGTACATCTTTCTGAACTTGAGGATACCCAACCCTCCACTGATTTTGGTATACATGCTCTGTGCATGTAAAACTTTGAATGAATACCATCTTGCAATAGGAACAAACTCATCACAAATATTGGTAAGCTAGTCAGACAAGAGTTGGAGAAGATCGGCCTACCTCCTCCCTCCTAACGAGAGGAACTTGCCCCGTGAGTAGGGGTGAGTAGGGGTGTAAACGGATTCAGATTGGATCGGATATTGATCGGTTTCAGAATCGAATGCGGATATACCGGATAGCGGATTCGAATTGAAAATGTGGCGGACTCGGACATGAAACAAAAATAGTTAGATATATGCTCTCATCGGTAGATAGTTATAGTTTTTGCAAATCTTGAGAGAGATTTAGACTTTGTCTTGTGTAGTTAAGCAAAAAGAGATATAATGCGCTGAAACTGAAGCATTGATAGAAACTTAGAGCTAAACATGCTCACCAAATGCATTTAGTAACTCAATAGCTACTAACCTTGCAAGATCGGCCTTTGTTTTGGGTTCAAAAATCAGATTATCCGGTTTAGTATCTTTGGATTATCCTAATTAAATTTTGGATAATCCATATCTGCATGTTATTTTCTATACCATATCTGAAACACCACTTCGAAATTGGATAATCTGTTGGATTCTTTAAAATTGGATATGGATACCTTAAAGCGGATTCGATGCCGATTTCAGTACGAAAATTATCCTATCCGTTTACGCCCCTACCCCCAAGGTTCCACAGGAACATCCATTGTTCCATGGTGAGTTTGATGTCCGCACTTAGGAGCCCAAGGCGGACAAAAGGAAATGAACCCAACTTGCACTTGAGGCGGTCAACAAACCTTTGATGCCTCAATAGTAAGGAAAACACTATAGAGGCACGCTCATTGGCAGCACGCCCACCCTAACGCACGCGGCTGCTATTATTTTTCGTGGGCTGAAAATGCGCACACGGCCGGTGTTCTTGTAGTAGAGGAGAGTAGGGCACGCGACAACTTGGTGGGCCCTGGCTACACTCGGGTCTAGAAAGTGGCCGTAGCGGGCGCCAATAGTGTGGCACGTGACTCCTATATCTGGTCGTGTGTTCCTTTGCTAGCCCGCTTTCACTATAGTTGCTAGGGAAATTACCAAACATGAAATTGGGCATATTTTGTAAAATGCCGCCATCTTTCGGTAAAATGGCTCTAGATTTTGCATAGGACCTTCGATGAAAAAGTTTTTTATATGAAAATGTATCTACAAATTTTTTTAATCAAATTTAACCATATAAATATTTTCTTTCCATCAATACTTTGCCACAAAATAGCTATTCTAGGTAATCAAATTTCTCAAAAGAAGATTTTAAAAGAAACATTGGCACGTGAAAGGAAGGGAGGGAGGAAAGACAAAATAAGGCTCTCCTTATGAAACAGTTACATAAATTTTATTCTCGAGCAGATGTGCCGTGGGTCAAGCTGGTCTGGGCGCTGTATGGAGACAGTGTCCCTCATACTAAATCCAAAAGAGGATTGTTGTGGTGGAGAGATATTTTTGGCTTGGTTGATGATTACAGGAGTATCTCCCAGTGTAGAATCGGTAGTGGTGTTAAACGAGTTGTATTGTTGTACGTAGGAGAGTTCATAGTCGGTACGTTGTGTACCGAGTCCTACTTGTATACGATGTAATCTGTATGTCCAATATATATATATATGTCACGTCGAGGCCCTAGAGGCTAGATCGACAACCACAATATCGTGAGTTATTCTCATATGGTATCAGAGCGATTCTTCTTCAATCGCATCTAGGTTGCCATGAGCTTTGAAGCCTCGTCGTCCTCGTCGGCCATGGCGCCCACCGGTTCTCTCGGCGAATCGGTTTCTGAAAAGTTAACCGGTGAGAACTTCATGATCTGGAGGGCTCAGGTGATGCCGGCAATCAGGGGTGCTTAGCTGGTTGGCTACCTTGACGGCTCGATCAAGGCGCCGGAGACAGAGATCGTCTCCAAGGATGACAAAGGGGAGGAAGTGCAGATTCCTAACCCCGCCTATGCAAGGTGGATCTTGCAAGACCAGACAGTGCTGGGCTATCTCCTCAGAAACATGACGAGGGAAGTTTTGGTCCAGGTCGCCGGGCTTGAAAGCGCGGCAGAGGTGTGGGCGTCGGTGACAGAGATGTTCTCCGCCGTCTCCCAGAGTCGGATTGTGCAGCTACGTACTGCGCTGGCCAAGACTCAGAAGGAAAACATGACCGGCAAGGCATATTTTGGCCGGATCAAAGCCCTTGCCGATGAGATGGCAAATGCAGGGCAGAAATTGGATGAAGCACACATCATCTCCTATATCCTGGCTGGTCTAGATGATCAGTATGATGGGTTTGTTGCGTCAATTACTGCATTGTTGAAGACTGCAACGAAGGTTTCAATCAGTGATCTATACTCCATGTTCCTACCTTATGAAGCACGTCTAGAAGGAAGAAACCTTGGGAACAATGGAAACCTTGGTGGCAATGATCTCTCTGTCAATGCAGCCTCACGTGGTGGATATGGAAATCGTGGAGGCGGTGGTGGTTTTGGACAGCGCGGAGGCCACAGCGGTGGCGGGCGCAACAATGATGGAGGACGTGGCAATGGGTCACAATCCTACAATTCTGGAGGAGGGTATTATCCTCAGAACAACAGTGGTGGAGGTGGCTATTCCTCACATGGCGGACAATACCAGAATCGTCAAGGTGGGGGAGGACGTGGTCAAGGAGGAGCTCCTGGCGTAATTTGCCAGATCTGTGGCAAGATAGGGCACCCGACGTTTCGCTGTTGGAAGCGCTTCAATAAAAATTATCAGCCTCAAGGTGAGAAGTCTGTTGGTGCAGCGACAAGTTCCTATGGTATCGATACAAATTGGTACAGCGACACAGGAGCAACAGACCATATTACAGGAGAACTCGACAAGCTGACTGTAAGAGATCGATATCATGGTCCCGATCAAGTTCACAACGCCAATGGTTCAGGTATGGGTATACATCACATTGGTCACTCTTTATATCATACCCCTAATCATGATCTCCAGCTTAATAACATCCTCCATGTACCTCAAGCCACCAAAAGTCTCCTTTCTACTCATCAGCTTACAAAAGATAACCATGCTTTTGCTGAATATTGGCCTAATCACTTCTTTCTTAAGGATCAGGACACGAGGAAAATTCTTCTGGAAGGTAGATGCGTTGGGGGCCTTTATCCGCTTCCTCCTTCATCTTTGGCACCCGGGAGACAAGCATTTGGCGTCCAACAATCATCCTCTCATTGGCATCGGCGTTTAGGGCATCCTTCATCAGCTATAGTTCATCAAATTCTTGGAGACAATGATATTCAGTTTAGTGAGTCAAATAAAGGGTCAGTTAGTGATGCCTGTCAAAAGGCTAAGAGTCATCAGTTACCTTATCCCAAGTCCACTAGTGTATCTTCTGCTCCTCTAGAACTTGTGTTTTCTAATGTTTGGGGTCCTGCCCCAGCTTCTGTTGGTCGAAATAATTATTATGTCAGTTTTATTGATGACTATAGCAAATACACTTGGATATATTTATTACGCAATAAATCTGATGTGTTTCAGCGATTTCATGACTTTCAACATCATGTAGAGAGACTCCTTGACAAGAAAATTCTTGCACTACAAACTGACTGGGGTGGTGAATATCAAAAACTCAATTTTTTTTTTCAAAAGGTTGGGATCACTCATCATGTTTCATGCCCCCATGCTCATCAACAGAATGGGTCTGCTGAGCGTAAACATCGACACATTGTTGAGGTTGGCCTATCTCTTCTTGCTCACGCATCCATGCCTCTCAAGTTTTGGGATGAGGCGTTCACCACGGCGGTCTATTTAATTAACCGTCTTCCAAGCAAAGTCATTGCTTCTCAGTCTCCACTTGAGCGCCTCTTCCACACCAAGCCTGACTACTCCTTTTTGCGAATTTTTGGGTGTGCAGTGTGGCCTAATCTTCGCCCCTACAACAATCGTAAACTTCAGTTTCGGTCCAAACAATACGCTTTTCTTGGTTATAGTAGTCTTCATAAGGGCTATAAGTGTCTTGATATCTCCACTGGACGTGTGTATATTTCACGAGATGTTGTGTTTGATGAGTCAGTTTTTCCGTTTGCTACTCTTCATCCTAATGCCGGTGCACAATTGCGTGCCGAGATTTCCCTTCTCTCTCCACATCTCCATTTACCTATGATTGGGGGTGATGATTTAGGAGCTAATGTTGATGCTAACCCTGCTAATCATGTTCCTGCTGAGTCTGTTACACAGGAATCTGATGATTTTTTGTCCAACAATGGTCATGGCGCTGATTCTATTGATTTTCCCTCGGAGGAGACAAGATCTGCCTCGGGATCGTTGGGATCCGCTTCGGATCATGTGTCAGGCGTTGACGCTGATTCTGCTGTCTCTCCTGGCCACGCGGCGTCTTCTGGTTCGCCGCTGTCGTCTACGCCAGATTCCGTGGGACCCGTGACCGCGACCTCTCCTGGTTCTGTTGCTCGCCAGGCGGATTCCCGCTCTGCGGCTGATTTTGTGCTCGGATCTTCTGTGGCCGGGTCTGGTGGTTCTGCTGATTCTGGATCTCCTGCGGTGTCTACTGGGATCAGCCCGGGATCTTCTGCAGTACCTGATTCTGCTGCTCCGTCTGTCACGCCTGTTGCTCCGGCTCCTCGTCCTGTTACTCGATCTTAGCGAGGAATTTTCAAACCCAAGGTTATTACTGATGGTACCATCAGGTATGACAAGGGTCGGTTTGCTCATTTTTCAGCTACTAGTGAGCCGGCTAACTTGCAGGATGCTTTGAGTGTTGCTCATTGGAAACAAGCCATGGATGAAGAGTTTTCTGCGCTTATGAGAAATAAAACCTGGCATCTTGTTCCTCCTGACCCTAGTCACAATATTATTGATTGTAAGTGGGTCTATAAAGTAAAGAAGAAGGCTGATGGTTCTATTGATAGATACAAGGCTCGTCTTGTTGCGAAAGGGTTCAAGCAGCGTTATGGTATTGACTATGAAGATACCTTTAGTCCTGTGGTCAAGGCAGCTACTATTCGTTTGGTCCTTGCTCTAGCAGTCTCTCGTAATTGGCAACTACGGCAACTAGATGTGAAGAACGCGTTCCTTCATGGTGTTCTTGAAGAAGAGGTCTATATGCGGCAGCCTCCTGGTTATGAGGATCCTGCTCGTCTGGGCCACATATATCTGTAAGTTGGATAAGGCTCTTTATGGCTTGAAACAAGCTCCTCGTGCTTGGTATGTGTCGTTGCCTAATCGACGGTACCTCGGAGGAGGGATCCTCACGAGGGGGAGAAGAAGTAGGGGCTATAGGGCGGAGTGCACACGGGACGGTGGTACGCGAGTTACCCAGCTTCGGAACACCTGCACGATGACAGGGCCTACTGCTGCTTGTCTGGAATTATCTGGGCGCTTTCGCGTTGTTACAATGAGTTGTGGTTGTCTCGCTTCTAGCTCGAGATCCCCCTCGGGGCTCCCGGGATCCGGCTTATATAGGCGCACGGATCTAGGGTTTACATGGAGAGTCCTAGCCGGATTACGAGGTTGCCTAACTACGGTACAATGTCTTGCCGTGTACGTCAAGGATCCGCCTTCCATCTACGTCGTGCTTGGATCCGGGTTCCTTCATGGGCCTTCACGGATCCGACTCCTGGCATAGACCTCTTCGGATCCGGGTACCTCGTAGGTCGGTTCGGATCCGGGTACCTCCGTAAGGCGGTTCGGATCCGGCTACCTTCCTAGGGCGGTTAGGATCCGGGTACCTCTGTAGGGCGGTTCGGATCCGGCTACCTTCGCAGGGCGGTTCGGATCCGGGTACCTCTGTAGCGCGGTTCGGATCCGGCTCCTTGTTCCTGGGTTAGACATCTTCCATCTTGATCAACAACAACTGGGCTCCCCGGTGGGCCATATGCTATCACCACCATCTGTGGGCCACCCGGGCTTGCCGGAATCGGACCATGTCGATGGTATACCTATGAAGTATATCCACAACAGTAGCCCCCGGAGTTCTCCAAGATTAACCGTTCTTCCATCCAGCTCAGCTTGCGCATGTATCTTCATCCTTTGGCTGGAACGAATAATAGAGAATTTTGAAGGACTCCAAACTTCATATCTCCAACCAAGTATTGGTCGGAAACTTCATGATCCAATGGTCAGATTCTTCGAAGACACCATCCAACGTAATCTTCGGTATGGATCCGACTAGCCAAATGTAGGTTCGGATCTGACTAGCCAAAATATAGGTGCGGATCCGACTAACAAAAAATTAGGTGCGGATCCGGCTACCGAAAATTGAGGTGCGGATCCGACTACCAAAAATTAGTGCGGATCCGGCTACCAAAAAACTAGGTGCGGATCCGTCTACCAAAAAATAGTTGCGGATCCGGCTACCAAATATATAGGTGCGGATCCGGCTACCAAAAAATTAAGGTGCGGATCCGACTACCAAAAATTAGGTGCGGATCCGGCTACCAAAAAATTAGGTGCGGATCCGGCTACCAAAAATTAGGTGCGGATCCGACTAGTTAGCCAGATTTTCGCCATCTTTGAAATTTTTCTTGACATAACCATATGTATGTAGCCCCGAGCGTTGAGTCGGCTTGCTCCAAGGAGACTCGATGCTCAGAAACTTAGCCCCCAAGCGTCAAGGTGGAAATTTTTCGGTTAGTTGCTCCAAAGAGAACTTCATCGATGTAGCCCCCGAGCGCCAAGGTGAATTTGCTTGAAAATCCGGCTTGGAGCTCTTAGAGTAGCTTTATCTTTATATGTGACCAAGGAATAGTGTAAATCCCAAGCATCTAGGCGGAAATTTCCAGCACTAATACTCGAAAGGAAACACATTTTTCACTTAAGATCAAATCGCAGCCCCCGAGGGTTGGTTCCAGCTAAGCATAGCGGAATCAAGACTCAAGTTGCTTTTCCAGCTGTGCACGCCATGGATCCGCCTAACCTTCTCTCATTGGATCCGGCTAGCTTCCCCTGGGGCTTCGCGCCGTGCTAGATCTGCTTGAAAACACCTTAAATCGAGGACTGTTGTACGTCCAAGGGTCATGTACCTGATACATAAACATAAAAACATATTTGTATCAAATTGTTTCTTTGATCATGTTCAACGAACAAATGTAAGGCGGAACAAAAACGGCCTTTGAACAAATGTTTTGAAGCTGAAACTATGCAGCAGTTGAACAACATAAAACTGTCAAGGCGGAAAAAACTCGACTATCTTGAACAGTTAATGTAATTTATATGTTTTAAGCAAGTGCTGGTTTATCCGTTCTTCTGGTTTATATGCTTGACTTTTCGTGAGACGGCAAACTTTAAACACAGAACATCTGCTGAGGCGATAGCGCTTAATAGCGAAACAATCAATAACCTCAGAAACAAAGGCCGGTTTTAAGTACCGAAATGTCACTACTAAGGAATCCACATATAAACAACAGAAAACGTGTAGGCCAGAAAACTCAAGCTAACGCCCAAAAGCGGAAATTTTGTAGCGTACTGGAGCCTTAAGCGGCAAAAACAGTACAAAGTTTTTCACGAGCGCGAGGCAAATCGTGGGAAAGATATGACCAACAGTGAAAGCGGTAAAAGACTCAGGATATGAGTGAACCAATCTTAATCTCATGATCATAAAATTTTAAAATATTAAATATAAAAGAGACTTAGCTGTTTAAGCGGAATCGGTGTTGTTCGCGGTGAAGAGGAAACTGGCCGCGGAGTTGCGCCGGAAAATCCGCCAATATTATTGACTCGGAGCTGTTTTACGCAAAATCCTCGCAAACGCTTGCATCAGACGGAAAGCATGGCATCCTGGCTGAGAAATTCATGCACGTAGTGATCCTCACGCCAAGCCCCGACTTTTTCCGCTTCAATCCTTTTCTCTGCATGGAATCTGCGGCAGCGGAGCCAGCTATAGCGGAACCGAGACGATCCGCGGCGGCGGGGCCAGCTATAGCAGAATCGAGATGATCCGCCGCGGCAGAGCCAGCGATAGCAGAATCGAGACGATCCGCGGCGGCGGAGCCAACTATAGCGGAACCGGGTCTCGTGCCCGGAATGTATGCTGATCTTCCAAGCCTGATCGTTGCAGTATGTCGGAATCACGCAGCCAGCAGCTGGGTATTGTCGAAACCGTGACGCACATGCGTTTTGACGGGAGCATACCACAGTCTGCCGGAACCACGCTTCAATCGAAGGGGTCCAAACCTGAATTGGCCTTTGTACTTTTCCGCCATGTAATGCCTCCATGCATTGTATGTTTTCAAAAAATACAACTCCTTGGGGCTTGGGCCATGGTGCATGCATGTGAGCCAGTAAAATCAATCTTTCTTTTCCTCCTGATCGATCTGCCATTTGACATGAATTCAATGGCTGCGTCGGTCAGCAGGTCACGGACAGTCACGAACCAGCTAGGCGGAAAAAAATCGATGACCTATAGATTTATTTCGTCCACAGTTGTCTTCGACCATATCACGGCTCGCGGTTGTAAAGTCAAGCCCCCTGGTTCCGAATTCACTTGTGATGGCGACGGTAGATGTCCGCCACCTCTGCTCGCATGTGAGCGTAGGCGGAGCGGGCGGAAATTCCTCGTTCGATGAAATAGATGCGGATCCGACTTTCGATATTTAAATGCGGATCCGGCTATCAAAATTTAGGTGTGGATCCGGCTACCAAAAATATAGGTGCGGATCCGACTATCAAAAATACGTATGGATCCGGCAACCAAAATATAGGTGCGAATCCGGCAACCAAAAACATAGGTGCGGATCCGGCTACCAAAAGCGTAGGTGCGGATCCTGCAACCAAAAACATAGGTGCGGATCCGACTACCAAAAATGTAGGTGCGGATCCGGCAACCAAAAATATAGGTGCGGATCCGACTACCAAAACCAGGATTTGAATTTTTCAGATCTAAGGCGGAATCTTCCCTAGGAAGCTCCTGCGAATCAGATCGGATCTTCGCGACTGCGTCCAGCTCGGCGGCGGTCGCGTCAGCGTTACTTACCAGAGCGTTCCCGTCGGAATCGACGGTTTCGTCAGTGAAGATGTGGATGCCGCCGATTGGGACGATGGAGAGTTTGACGGGGTCGGTCTTAGCCGGAATCCAGCACTCGTCCGGACGGACGATCGGAAAGTTTCCGGCGTAAAGAACACGCCCCACCGCGATCGTGTCGTCGTAGCTTCCCATGGCGGAACCCTCCCGGTTCCGGCCTCCAGACGCCTCAGGCCCCACGGTGGGCGCCAACTGTCGTTGCCTAATCGACGGTACCTCGGAGGAGGGATCCTCACGAGGGGGAGAAGAAGTAGGGGCTATAGGGCGGAGTGCACACGGGACGGTGGTACGCGAGTTACCCAGCTTCGGAACACCTGCACGATGACGGGGCCTACTGCTGCTTGTCTGGAATTATCTGGGCGCTTTCGCGTTGTTACAATGAGTTGTGGTTGTCTCGCTTCTAGCTCGAGATCCCCCCTCAGGGCTCCCGGGATCCGGCTTATATAGGCGCACGGATCTAGGGTTTACATGGAGAGTCCTAGCCGGATTACAGGTTGCCTAACTACGGTACAATGTCTTGCCGTGTACGTCAAGGATCCGCCTTCCATCTACGTCGTACTGGATCCGGGTTCCTTCATGGGCCTTCACGGATCTGACTCCTGGCATAGACCTCTTCGGATCCGGGTACCTCTGTAGGTCGGTTCGGATCCGGGTACCTCTGTAAGGCGGTTCGGATCCGGCTACCTTCCTAGGGCGGTTAGGATCCGGGTACCTCTGTAGGGCGGTTCGGATCCGGCTACCTTCGCAGGGCGGTTCGGATCCGGGTACCTCTGTAGCGCGGTTCGGATCCGGCTCCTTGTTCCTGGGTTAGACATCTTCCATCTTGATCAACAACAACTGGGCTCCCCGGTGGGCCATATGCTATCACCACCATCTGTGGGCCACCCGGGCTTGCCGGAATCGGACCATGTCGATGGTATACCTATGAAGTATATCCACAACAGTATGCACGCCTTAGCTCTAAGCTTCATGCTCTTGGTTTTTCCGCTTCCAAGGGTGATACTTCGCTCTTTTTCTACAACAAAGGGGGAGTGTCTATCTATATGCTTATATACCTTGATGACATTGTTGTAGTCAGCTCTTCTATTCAAGCTATTGATGCTTTACTTCATGATCTTGGCATGGCATTTGCTCTCAAGGACTTGGGTGCTTTACATTATTTTCTTGGTATAGAAGTACACAAGACTTCAGATGGTATTCTTCTCTCACAGCAGAAGTATGCTCATGATCTACTTATGCGTGTCAACATGCACTCCTGCAAAATTGTTGATACCCCCTTGTCCGTGTCAGAGAAGTTGTCTATTGCTGATGGTGAAGCTTTGAGCAGTGAAGATTCCACTCGGTACAGAAGTATAGTTGGAGCATTGCAATATCTAACTCTTACAAGACCTGACATAGCATTCTCTGTTAATAAGGTTTGCCAGTTTTTGCATGCTCCTACTACTCTTCACTGGACAGCAGTTAAGAGGATATTGAGATATCTCAGAGGAACTATTTCTGTTGGATTGAGGTTTTGTAAGTCTGACTCTATTCTGGTGAGTGCATTCTCAGATGCTGACTGGGCAGGATGTCCAGATGATCGAAGATCTACAGGTGGATTTGCTGTGTTCTTGGGGTCAAACTTGATCTCATGGTGTGCTAGAAAACAAGCTACAGTTTCATGGTCTAGTACAGAGGCTGAGTACAAAGCATTGGCTGATGCTACAGCCGGAGTTATATGGGTACAAACTTTGTTGAAGGAGTTGGGAATACCACAGCCTAGGGCTGCATGCTTGTGGTGTGACAATATTGGAGCCACCTATCTCTCTGCTAATTCAGTGTTTCATGCGAGGACAAAGCATATAGAAGTGGACTATCATTTCGTTCGTGAGAGAGTGGCTAAGAAGCTTTTGGACATACGCTTTATACCGTTAGGAGATCAACTTGTTGATGGGTTTACTAAATCTCTTTCTACTAGACAACTCGAGATGTTTCGACGCAATCTTAACTTAGATAAGTTATGATTGAGGGGGAGTGTTAAACGAGTTGTATTGTTGTACGTAGGAGAGTTCATAGTCGGTACGTTGTGTACCGAGTCCTACTTGTATACGATGTAATCTGTATGTCCAATATATATATATATATATATGTCACGTCGAGGCCCTAGAGGCTAGATCGACAACCACAATATCGTGAGTTATTCTCATAAGTGGTTCTTCCGTTCTTTTTTGGAAAGAATTTTAGGCCAATGGAGAAATCTTGTGCGGTAAATATCCAAGGTTGTTCTCTTACGCAGAAAATGAAGACATTTCAGTGGCTTCGTTTGTTTTGTCTGGAGATACTACCTCTTGCTTTGCTTTACCACTTTCAGTTGAAGCTTTCCAGGAATTACAGGAATTAAATCAGCTAGTGGAGGCAACACATATTGAGAGTTCCGTCACTGACCAGCGTGTATTCGTTTGGGGAGAAAAATACACTCCTTCTCAGTACTATAAATTCTTGTTTGAGCAAGTCCCGAGGGACAAAGCTCTTAATGCTATTTGGACTTCTAAAGCCTTGCCCAAACTTAAAGTTTTCCTATGGCTGCTTATACATGATCGGTTGAATACTAGAGACATCATGCTACGGAAGCATTGGATTGTGGATTCTGGTCCTGAATGTTCATTCTGCAACTCTACAAGTGTTGAGACCAGGAACCATCTTTTCTTCGAATGTGATTTCGCCTTAGCTTGCTGGGATGCTGTTAACATTCAGTGGACACACAATCTTCCATTCTCAGACATGATTCTCCTGGCCGGACACTTTTCAAGGTCCATGTTTCCTGGAGGTAGTGGCATGTGTTCTATGGAATATATGGAAGGTCGGGAATGACTTCATTTTTCAAGCAATTCCAGCCTCCTTCAACAAGTGGAGAGTAGGTTTCTAAAACGACTTGCTGGTTCATCAGTACAGAGTGAAGGCGACTGCCGTTCAACCTCTTATTGACTGGTTGTTGCACACTTTTGTTTAGCTACCATGTTTCTGTTTTTTCCTTTTCTCCCACCTTGATGTAATATTTTTCTCTTTCACACCTCATGTCCTTGTACATTTCTGAGTTATATAAAATATAAAATTACACCGTAGGGGTTTTCCCTACGGTAAAGGTGTTAAACAAAAAACAAACATTCAATTTCACAGTTCCACTAGCAATTGACACCGCATTTCCTTTGCGGGTATTTAAGCCTTTTATGAATCTAGTTTCCAAAAGGATCCAATCAGTGATTTTTGAACCAAAAAAACTTACAAAGACCCCAAGATACTTCATAGTAAATTTCCAGTCTTGCATCCGAACTTATTATCATAAAAGGATACGATATCATTAACTCCTCCCATCACAAAACCATTGCTTTTCAAAAAATTAGTATTTACCCAAGACATTATTTCAAGCACATAAAACAATAGTTGGAGATTCAGAGCTTGTCTTGATCATGAGTAACACACCAAACAATATCATCAACATACTAAAGGATAGTTATGCCTTTATCGGTAAGTTTTGGACATAGCCCTGCAAAAAAAATCATTTTGTTGTGCCCTAGTCACCATTTGTTAAGCAGGCATATATGTTTCTTGGTTAAACAGAAAGGGTATTATCCTCAAAAAAAAAATGAAAGGGTGTGAGGGGGTCACCATGCCTTACCCCCTTGTCACTTTGGAAATAACGCTTTGTAACATTATTCAGTTTGATACTTAATGTACCATTGTATAAGATTTTTAAATTCACTGACACTAATTCTCATTGCACTTCTAGATCTCTAATATGCTAGCGAAAATTCCTAGTTGACAAGGTTCAACATAACATCTGAGTTTACTTTATCATACAACATTTTGAAACCCAACTTTATAACAACTACCATATGTCTTTTTTCATGATTGTGATTCTCGTGGCAGATTGGATTTGGGAACTTATCACTATATTGTTACAGTTTCTCGATGAACCATACCTTTGTAATAACGACATATAATTAATGATTACCATGTGAAATATGTATTAGAAATTACATATGGTTTACATATAATACATTTCACATTGTAGATTATATGACTCATTACAACATTGTCTCACCGGGTAACTGCCTTTTTCCATATTCAACTCCTAAAAAAAATCGGACTTTGCTATTACAGTACATACAAGATAAGACTGATGAGTGACATCATCAATACGTGAAGAAATAGACAAAGTAGAATACTGAAGTTAGTTTTGATGTTGTTAAACTCACAAATTAGTCAATACCGCATTAAATATGTATTACAAAGCTTTAATATAGGGTCTGTATCTCTATGACTCAGTACTTCATCGTGTCACCGTACTATTTGCCTCTCCTTAATTTTTCACAAATTTGATATTTCAGTAATTGGATACATAAAACTCAAATTTGCGTTCAATTTTTCTAAAAGGAATAATGTAGGGGCTACAACGATTTCTGTTTAAAATAATAAAAATCAAATTTACGTCCATGAGAATTTAAACCTAGATTGTACATTCGCTTCCCTAACCAAGTGAGCTAGGCTCGTTTCTTTTCGGCGATCAATTTTGATCCATACGATGTGTTGTCTCCCCATTGTTTCAAATCCTAGGAGCAAAAGGAAAATCCGGCATGTCTTTTCCTTACACAACTTGGTGTGTACTCCCCCATTTTTATTTAGTCTACATTCCAAAACAAATAAGATAAACTAGTGTTGCATTTATTAATACTACTTAGATAGGTGAACAACCAATTCAAGCTATATTAAAAATAACAACGTCCAATAAAAAATCAAAATAGAATCGTTTTCAGTATTGTTGTTCACTAAAAGTTAGAATGTAGATTATTTTAGAACAAATTTTGAAGGTAGAATGTAGATTCTTTCAAAATGAAGCAAGTACTTATTTCTGTGTCAGTATCCCCGTGTACATGTAGTTAGCCTGAGGAGTCGTGGCACTGCATGTCGAAGTTGAACAAATTCTCGGATTTAATTTCAACGTGTACGTACGTGACCTCCGTCAATAACTCAATATGGATTTTTGATCTCTTAGTAAATCTTGACCATAGATTAAAGATCCGATCTCTTAAAATAATTCCGATGATGTTCACCATTCATTTTCATGCAAGTTGCAAGACAACCTCATATCCTAGCCCTTCTTTACCTTGCCACCACGTTGTAAAATCTTAGCATAAGAAATTTTCTCTGTAGGAGCGCTTCTTGATAGGTAGCTCGCCGACTTTAAAAAAAAACAGAGACACCAAAAAAACTATACGGTGTAATTCGGATGGACAGTGCTGGGCGTCCCCCGGGGGATCTGATTCCCCAGCCCCCGGGTCCCCAGCCGTTAGATCGATATCATGTACGGTTAGATTTGCATGTAGCAAAAGAAACACCTCCGGCAGCAAAAATAACATCCCGGCAGCAACTGCATGTAGCAAAAAACGGTTCGTTCATGAAATAATCTGAGCTCGCCGGAGTCTCGCCGGAGACCTCGCCGGAGATCCGTAGCAAAAAAGTTATGCTAATGTAGCAAAAAAAAAAAAACATTGCTGAAGAACTCGTCGGGAGACACTGGAGCAAACATATATGTGCAATTGTAGCGACGCCTCGAACCGTCAGTAGCAATATCCGATGCCTAATGTAGCAAAGCCGGCATCCACCGGTAGCAAAAGCTGCCCTCCACTGGTAGCAACGCCGGACGCCTAAGGTAGCAGATCCACCCTCCGCCAGTAGCAACGTCTGACGCCTAAGGTAGCAACATCATCCTCCACCGGTAGCAACCCCGGGCGCCCAAAGTAGCAGTACCAACCGTCGCACCCAGCATGCTAAACCGCCAGCAGCAACTCCCGCAGAGACGCGTCGGGACGACACAAGAGGGAGCACACGAGCTCGGCCTCCTCGAGCGCGTCTCCTACGGCGTCCTTGTGGACCTTGCTGCCCTGTCGAAGACGCCATCTCCGTGGATGCAGGGGAGGAGGTCGACGAAGACTGCAGGGGAGAAACGCGACGAGCTCCGGGCGGCGAGGTGGCCGCCAACTACCCCACCTCACCCTCCCACCTCGACCACTTCGCTCTACGCCCGCCGCCGGCCCAGCCCGTCGTCGTCGCGCTGCCGGCACGCTGCCGGCATGCCGCAGTTCGACCGCCTCCGCGCCATGATCCCCTCCCGGCCGGCGGAGCGAACACCCGCGCCGGCACTCGAGCTCGCGCTCGGGAGGCTCCTTCCCCGGCCTCCTCCGCCTCGGCCGCTCCATGGTGCGCAGGAAAAAGGTGAGAGGATGGGGAACGGTAGAAGATAAGGAAAGGAACGAGTGGCCAGGAAAGAAAGAGAGAATAGAGAACGTGCGGTGCGGTGTGGTGGGTCCCATGAACACGCGTCACACGCTGAAAGAGGAGGCTGCGGGGCGTTCATCCCCCGGGGGAATACCATCATTTTCCTATTCGGATTGGTCCTCATTGCTTTAGGTGTCCATGTGGTTTACTTGTTTTACGTCTTTTTTCTATACTAGTTGAGTGCCCGTGCGTTGCTACGGGCAATGAAGATTTTTTCACCATCACGATGTAAACATAGTGCACCTGTAATTTTTTTGTTTGTTGCATTGATATAATAAGTAAACTAATGTAAGAGTGGTTACACAAGTGGCTAAGCAAGAAGCATCTACATTCTATTGTGCTTCGTGCTTGTCAAGAATTATTGCACGAGTCATATCAGTCAAATCATAGGAGTGAAATAAAAAGTAGTGGACCATTATGTGAACTGTTGGGATTTCAGTGATAAATATGTATTAGACTTAGTTAAGTTTGCAAGATGAGGTAGAGAATATAACAAGAGGAAAAACTGAAGAGCCAGGGGGTGTCCCGAACTCTAATCCTACGCTCTACTAATTCTTCCAAGATAAAATTAGATCGTATGCAAGTTTATTTTTCAAAACATGTTATCAATCTATAAAATATAGTATGCAATTTAACTCACTACAAAATGAAGTACAGTAGAGGAATAACCAGACAATTAAGAAAATGAGTTGTGGCCTAGACAGTCATCATCAATCCTTTATAGTAGCCTGAAAAAATATCAACTTTTAATCCTTCTAAACGGTGCATTTCTGCAAATTAGAACACCCTAATGTATAGGGCTGGACAATATAGGTATTCATGTTGTACAAGTGGTATGCATCTGTTGTAAGAAACTATCAACTTGTGCATGTGCGTGCACCCATGGAATCCACAATGATGACCTGCCTTTCAACAACAAACAAAAATGCAATGCCATAACAAAAAGCAGTAACATAATTGAGCCCAATGTTTTCCCATAACTGCATGCAAAGAGTAAAAAATAATGGAGTATTTCTTATGCAGGGATGGAAGTACACATCACATGACAATGAGATGGTATTTTCCTTGGGTGATATCGAAGCAATGCTGTTAGGCCTTAACACTACCTCACCCTCTATTTAATGTTTTCCTTTAAAATATATGTTTATAAGGAAAACTGAATGCAAGATCAAGCTGTCCACCTTTACAGGCTTGCAAAAAACTATGAAAATTCATTACATAAAGTTGATTAATATTCAGGACCAACAAGAAACACATGATGAAAGTCTGTAAACCACTAAAGGATTCTTTCAATGATAACCATTTCAGGTAGTCCAAGAAATCAATAAAATTTGTATGTTACTTGAGCCAATAGGTAAATAATTGTTCCCTTCCTGACCAAACGTGATCCCATAGTATGACGTGACCACAAGCAAAAACATTAGCGAAAAGTGATGTAAGCGAGAACAATAACATGATAAGAGCACTAATTTGGAACAAAAATGATTCCAAAAGGAGGGAGTAACTATGACTGTTCAATTGGGCTGTAGGCTACAGGTTTGGCTAGCTATGGCATCTGTGCACAATATAGAGGGAGACCGTGTTTGAGGTTCTCCTAAAATAATGATTTAGAAAGAAAAAAACTATAAAGAGGAAATCTAAACCATCCTTGCATTGTGCCGGCCAATTCTATTCATTAGCATCTAGTATTGATCATAAAAATTTAAGATCAGATAAAATTGTCTATCCTGAAGTGATGGACTGCTCAACCCATGATTTTCATGCTTTAGTATAGTTGGTACAGATACAACAACTACAAAACTCGATATATCTATTACATTAGTTACTCCCAATACATTTCTTTTGGCTAATTAATAAATAGTTCAAACACTGCTTTGAATGTGTTATACTATAGAAAATTAAGAATTACACATGTAAGCTCCAATCAGAATCTGGGAAGAAAAAACATCACCTCCCATAGTTAACTTTCAAGCATTCTGTTGTACATTTTGGTACCAACTCTTGTAGTAGGACAACAATGTCAAAATCACAATCAACAACAGCCTCTGAACTTAGAATTATTCTCAAGTGTTTTTTTTTTGTTTCCATAACAAACCAGAAACCAATTAAAGCAGCATGAATAATCAATACATTTTACAGTGCAAGCAGAGTGATATCAGCAAGAGAATGAAAAAATCGGTTATCAGCATTCATGTATGCAAGCATGTAAAGTTAACTTTTAATCTATAAGTACCTCTAGAATAAACCTGTGGCAGTGAAATGACAAACAGGAAATAAGTCCATCACCATGGCATTATAAAGACATGAAACATGCCATGTCATCAACAAAATTGTAACATGAGCCCATCAACTCCCATCACAATGCGCCAAGAAATATCTTGCAACTCATTTTTTAAACACGGCCTTGCACATAATTATAAGCATGTATCAAGCACAAAAAAAGACTGCCGTTGGGGCTGTTGATGCTTTATCGTATCTCTAAAATTTTGAGCACTCTTATTTGCTAAGAAAATGTTTCTCTGCTACATCTTTTTGATAACAAAAGTCACAGAAAATCTAACCTTCATGTATCAAATTTGCGTTCGAGCATTGGCGTCAACTTCTGTGCTTTGTTTCAACTTTCAACACCAATATCATTCATCGCTTTTTCAAGGCTAAGAGAAGGGGAAACGATGGAGCTGGCCACCGGGCGGGTGGTGTTGAAAGCAAGCAAGCAAAATTTAGCTCCAAAGGTCAGAACAACCATAGTAACCAAATCTTGCAGCAGGGCGTCTAAGGTTTACGCTATAGTGATGAAAATCAAGAACTCTGAAATTTGAATAACTTACATAACAATATATATAAGTTTAAACGAACAGGAAAGATGACAGGTGATGTACGGAGAAGATCTACTCGTACTTACCTTCAGTCTTCAGCCAAGAAAGTTGGTTCAGAAGAAAAAACCAATCACTGGTTGAACAAAGCTCTACACGCGCAGTTGGGAAAATCAATTCAGTAATGGTGATGTGTTGACGATCTCCCCAGCGGCACTGCCGATGCTTTCAGGAAGAGCGTAAGTTCTTGTTGTTACAACGCGGTGTAGAAATGCACATTATCTTTGATAGTACACACTTTATGTGCCCCAAATATAAAAAATAGTCTACTCGAACCAACTCTGTAAGCAATCAAACACATCGTCTCTTATCTCTTATGAATTAACACAAACAGTTTGTAGGCAACCCGCCTGGTAGAATACGAACTAAGACATGGAAAAGTTTATCCGAAAATAGAAAAATGAAATGATGCTGCCTATATATAATAAATACGGATTTCTTCTGTTTGATTGTTTCAAAAATCAAAGGGTCGAATTTCTGAGTAACACTTCATCTGAACTTGCTGATATTTCCGTGACATGGTATTCTAGTCCACATGTAGGAGGGCAAAGGGAAAGAGTCGGGTATAACACTGAACTGTTCCTGTCCGACGATAGTTGCTGATCGTTCTTCAGAGATCGATGGATATCAGTGTTGTGTACCAGCTCTTTCCAGACTTTGCATATCCAATTATGCTTTCGAATTCTAATATAATATGCCGTATACCTTGAAGTTGATGAGTATGCACAATTAAGTGGTGGGATTGGCGGCCTTGAGCTGGGTCACACCTCGGACGCGTGGAGACCAAGTCCGGAGCCGTACATCGTGTCCGCCAAGCACCGCATGAGCCTATCGCCCTCCTCCGGAGCCGGAGGATCGCCCGCCTTAGCCGGTGTTGGCGTGGGCGTGGGCTGCCAGGCTTGCCAGCCCCGCTCGTAGTCGTCACGCCTGCATCCGCCTTCGCGTCGTCGATAGATGCAACATCGAGGACGCGGCCGCCGCTGATGCTCCAACGGAGGTGGGCGGAGGGCGTGATGGAGCAGTGTAGAGGGCGGCGCTCGGCGCCGTTACTGGACCCAGGAGGTTCCCCTCATGCTTTTTTGCATCGGACGGGAGTGCATCTGGCAGGGTGGGAGAGTTTGGAGCCAGCAAAAGGTTCATAGGAAGGAGACGGATAGTTCGGTGCGGCCTAGGCGACGGGAGTTCGCTGGGAGGCGGCGCAGGGTGGCAAGTTGGCGGCGGATCTCGATGGTAAGGGGCCGAGGCGACGCTAGCTGGTTGGGCCCGCGACTATGCATGAGGAGAATGGAGGCTTCAACGCTGAGCTGGATCGGTGGAGGCCGCAAGCGCCGTCCGCGCGCGTGGAGCGGTAAAGGCCGGGGGCGGCCAAAGTGAAACAGGTGAGAGATGGGGTCATGGGGTGCAGGTTACTTTTCCGATTAGTGAGGGTTTAAAATTGCAAAACAGGCCTGTGACGAAAGTACGAAGCGGGACGACGTACCGCCTGATTACGGAACCAGTTCCTCTTTTTTAAGTAGTACAGATTTGATGGACTGAATTTAAGCGGATATGTGCATCATAGTTATGCAGAGGCTGGATTTAATGCTTAAACTATTCGGTTTTGCTAAGTCACGGGCGACTGAGATTTCGTTATGTCGCAGTCGAACTTGAGAACCATTGGATCATTCATTATGATTCGTGCAAACTGCGCGGAAGGTGTGGTGACCCGGCATACCACTGCATGGTGTAGTATGCAAGTCTGATATAACACCAATGAAACACCGTTCCACTAGTATTATATCGCTCAGAGTGGTACAACAGAAACATATGCGGGTCCAAGGCATGTCTATAGAATTACAACTCGACTCTTTACAAAAGATTCACACAGACCTCCTACTTTACAATGAGGTAAAGCCGCAACTAAACTCCAGAAGAACGACTCGTAGTCTAGACTTATCACGAACGCTATTTGTAGAGTATTTATCTAGCTATAGAGGCTATGAATAGATTCTAGCTAAGTAGGAGCTAGGTTTAGGAAGCTAGTTCCATTCTATGGCTAAACTAGGTTTTCTCCTTGTTGGATGTGGTATCTGACTCTTCCGTGCAGTTTCGTCCCTTGAAGTAGTTGTTGACTCCTCGGTCTTTGAAATTGTACTGGAGATCCTCCTTCATGGCCTCCATATCTAAGCAGGGGATTTAAGAGTGGGATGAGTACGAGCGTACTCAACAAGTTCATTATAGGAAAGAGGTGTTTAATGCACTAGCTATGGCATTAGACCGTAAAGTCTAATACCAATGCAAGTTTTCATAACCATTTCTTCAAAAGGTTGCTTTTATTCGGAAGAACTATGTCCGTCAGCCTTCACCGGTTTACTAGAACTTCATGGAGCTCCTTTCCGGCCGCGTTCGCAGTTCCATATCCCGAACGAGGAGTGACAGGTCACGGTTCATTACACTCGCAGAGGTGTGTTGCTTTACCCATAAGAGATCTTAACCTTGGTGCCAACCAAGTCTGCAGGCTTGTCCACACTTCCTATGGTGTGAGGCCCGGTATAAGGTCTAGCCAATCATGTTCCTCCGCTACCTCGAACACCCACCCTTTGTTGCATACCCCGACCCCGGGTCCTCGTCGGTCCCATTATTCCCGTAATTTCGTGGTGGACCCCGACCACGACAACAGCTTGGGACTCGTTAACCAAACTCCTTCGCCGGTAGCCGCAACCCATCATAGACCACATTACCGTGGGGAATTAGAAGGGGATCCCCACCCTCAAGTTGTTCCGCAAGCAAGAACCGCTACGGTAAGCAACAGCCTATACCGTGGGGAATTAGAAGGGGCTCCCCACCCTCAAGTTACTCCGCAAGACACAACCGCTACGGTAAGCGCATCCGTTGATGAACGAGAGGTGGAAACACTTTTGACTACTCCGTCCCACTCCGGATCTTATGGTTAACACGGGTATTACGGCACAAGAATCACTCGGCGACATTTGTTGTTTAATCCTAGATGGATATTAACCCTTGCAATGGAACCTCCACCATATCAACACAATCCATGGTTCCATTGCCCACCACATAGTCATATTCATAGTTATGAAAGTAGTGGTTTTGGTTTTTATGCAATAGTGATAACCATAGTACTTTGCAAGTAATTTGATAAAGATACTCAAATGACATGAGCAAGTGATGAACTTGCCTTTCTTGACTGCAAGATTATGCGAGCAAGGTCTTCGGTGCGTAATAACTCCAAATTCTGAAATAGCATCATCGTCCGGTAAGGACGATGTTTAAAAGATTGGCAAGGATGCAATAATGCATAAGTATGAGATGCAATCGCTCTAAGTGTGACCTAACCCCGATGATTTAGATTTAGTGAATGGTAATGATTAGTTTAGGGTGTGTTGTACTTTTAGAGTGATTCACAAACAAGGTTCTTATTCAGGGTTGTGTTGTTTTAGAATCATAAGCAGGTGGTAAAATGCATATTAACAATCATACACACCCAGGAATAGTAGTTGTATAATAAGTAAAAAGTAGTTGTCAGTTTTAAGTCCTATATTGCATGGTTGATGATTACTTATTATATATTTCAAAAGAATAACTTTTGAAGAACATGTTCTTGAATAAAGAACAAGTATGATAATTAGATTGGTGAGGTTCTATGGTTGACTATGGTTTTATCTAGTTTCGGAGTAAGTATTAGATGGATCACAACCTAGTTGGATTCATCAACACCAAGGGCTTGTAAGGTTGAGTTAAGCCTAGGCATCTTGAGCAATTGATTATAAATAGGTGCTATCAAAGTTTGTTATATCTTATTGGTGATAGATAGCTAGGGTTTATAGATCCTATTAGGCAGGGTTGTTGGTTACTTCATATCTTCTTCAAAAGAATAACTTTTGAAGAACATGCTTCTTAATTAATAAGAAGTGTAACAATTAGGGTTGAGGTTACTCTCTATTTTCTTCAAAAGAATAACTTTTGAAGAACATACTTCTTAAATAATAAGAAGTATATCAATTAGGGTTGTGGTTGTCTAGTTTTTGTTATTGGATCCACTAAGTAAGGAATGGTGGTTTCCTAAATAGGATGTTTAATAATTATCTCACACTAATAGGGTTTAGTGTGTATGGAATAGGATGCACAATATTGGCATGGTTGCTATTGGAGTTCATCACAATTGTGTGATGCTAAGCATGGATAGTTGAGGATGATGGTTTTGGTAATAGAAGCTAAGGTTTAGACTTGGTTGATCCTAGTTGATCACCTTGGTTTAATGGTATGCATATTTGGAATACTAATTTGGTAGTGATAGGGTTCTACATTTTATGTGGACATAGATATGTTTTTAGTTGCTAATTATGGCTCTATGGTAATGGAGTAACATGATCACATGTTCTAACCTAGGGTTTAGGTTAGAATTAAATTAAGGTTCACATGTAATAATGGAACTAGGGTTCCTAATGGTGTTAGGGTTTTAGGGTTTCACAAGCAATGATAATGTTGTAATACCATTCAATAAGAAATTAGGGTTTGCTATTTACCATATAGTTCGAAGATTAATAACTTCATTTTTAAAGTTGAAGTTATTAATAACTTTGAAATAAAATTAATATTGTATTTGACATTTTATTATTTTTGAACAATTAATAATTAAGATAATTATTAATCGTGGTTTAAATCCTTCTAATAAGGATTTAATAAGTTAATAGAAAAGGAAAATTAATTTTAATGATTTCCTTAATTACTTACTGGTTTTTATTTATTTTATGAAGTTTTCCTAATTATTGAATTTTAATTGAATTTAGAATTAAAGAAAAATGCTTAATTAACAAGTATTAAATAATTGAATTTTTATTAAAAATAAAAATTTCATATTATATTTTTATTGGATAGATTTTATTTTTAGGATCATTTTGATATCTCATATGTATTTTTCCGAATTATGATACATTTTCCTAATTATTTGCAAAGTTTCAGCAATTATTGGATTTGAAATAAAGCAAAAGAAATACTAATTGTACCCGGCCAGACTACCTGCAGGGACACTGACTTGTGGGCCTGAGCCACGTCAGCTGCCACATGGTGCCGGTGTGGCAACCATGGGCTCTGCCGGCGGCCAGTGATCGACGGCGCCGGCGCTAGAGTGTTTCCGCGGGGCTGCGCGGGGTTGCGTTGGAACGAGGACGTCGAGGTGAACCTCAAGGTGGTGGCGCCACTCCGGTTTGGTCACCGGAGCGTGCCCGGCGGCGAGGTACCGCGGCGGTGGACACGGTCACATGGCGCGGCGATGCTACGATGCGAATTAGAAAGCAATAGGGAGTCCGGGAGGTGCGTGAGCTCACCGTGGTTGTGTTGAGCTAGACGGTGTGGCCGGAGGCGGTCCTAATCGACGGCAATCGTCGGATTTCTGGCAGTGACCGGCGAAAGGGAACGAGCTCCCATCGGCCGACCGGAGGCTTCTTGGTTCGATTCTTTGTGCAGGGGTAACAAGTCGACGACGGCGATGAAGCTTGTAGCCACGGCGGGGCTTGGGAAGGTCCCTACCGGCGGCGAGGATGATGGCCGAGCTAGCTAGGGTTTCGGCTGGGAGGAAAATTAGGCAGAGGAGGAAGAAATTATGGGCACCCGCGTCTTTTATAGCCTCTCCGGCGTGTGCTGGCAGTCAACAGAGGCGGCGGCGACTGCGGGACGTGGAGCTCACCGTCGTGCTGGCGCTCTCCCGCGCGTGCGGAGACGAAGACGAAGGTGGCGACCTCGTCCTCGCTCTTATCCAACGAAGGGGTAAGCTGGGCTAGGCCGGGGCCGCGGGGTGGGCTGGTTCGTGGGCTGCCCGGTGGCTGTGTTGCTCGGACTCTCGCCGGGCTCGGTGACCGACTAGGTAAGTCGAGGTGAGCCCATTTCCTCTTCCTCTTTTATTTAATTTCTGTTTTGGATTTCCTATTTTTGAATTCTGTTTTGAATTCATATTTTAATTCAATTATGCTTTCGAGATGTTTCTACTTATTTTTACTTTACGACTTAGCAATAATGATCATTGCATTGTTTCATTGCCCAAAACTAATGTGTGATGTATGATTTTATTTGTATCCTTGTGGGTCCTTTTTAAATCTTAATTTAGCCATGAGTTTATGTTTTCTTTGGAATTCCTGTTTCTCCTTGTAATACAACTCTCTTTTGAATTATTGAAAGTGGATAATTGCTTTCCAAAGCATTTTAAAGGTTATTATGAGGGCTTGGTTTTTTATTTGAGAGTTTGTTTCACTTGCATATTATTTTATGTGAGCAACATTTTTATTAGGGTTTTTCTCAGGTGTTATAAGTGAAGCATAAGATTTTATTAATATGCCATACTAGGGTTCTAGTGATATTTACCAAATGGCAATTGGTTTGATTCTCAATTATGGTCTAGGTTTATATTGTGATCACCATAGTGATACTCAAACTACTGTTGAGATATAATTCTAGGTTGTAGATATGAGATGATACCATATTGTATTGGCTAGGTTTACTCTCCCCAATGCAGGATTAAATTGGTTACTTGCTTAATATTTCATGTGCTCCTTTAGTTACTAAGGATCTGAGAATTGGTTTTATCTTCTACCAATAGATTTCTATTATATTCTTAATCTATTGTTAAAGTAGCTAAAGTAGCTATATTTCTTTTTATAGTTAACTTTGGTTATAATGATGAATGGTTTCTCACCATATATATTATAGGCTTTAACTCTAAGCTTTACTTATGAGCTTATATCTTCTACTTCAAGTTCTTAGGGTTTATGATCACTACACAATTTATAATGATCAAGGTTTGGCTTCCTAAGTTATTACTAGAAATATTTAGATATGGGTGTACCAATTACCCCTCTCATTCTACAAGGACTTGGACTATAATCTATGTTTCTACTCAAGGAATGATGATATGATTATCTAAGCATGTGGTCTGCCTAAGAATTCTACCTTGCTAGCTTCTGTAGCTTGTTCTTCGGGAAATCTAATAAACTCGCCTCTTGTGGCATGCCTCCACCTCCTAGCTGCTTCATCTTGATCCTAACTATTTTATGGAGTGGCTCAATGTGTTGGTCTTCTTGCATCAAGGTGCAAGATGATGAAATGGATGAAGTGTGAGGCTCCTTTTATAGGTTTGGGCATGCTCTAGTAACATGACACATGGGTGGATGACTCTTGCTTTAATTTGTTGAGTAAGGTGCTTGGTTGTCATGCTCTCATCCATAGCAATCCTTAAAGCATGAGGTGGCATTGCTTAGGATGCAAGCTATGTAGATATTTTCATCCTATGTGGCATGGGTATTATCCTCTCTTGTGATTTGTTTTTGGAGAGCCAAGTGGCTTTTGTTACTAATTGTCTTATGAATGATCTTATGCTTATGGTTGAGTCACTATATCATATGTGATTGTATTTATATTATAATTGGGATCAAAATGTCAAGAACAAGAATTATACCCCAATTTTGAATGATGCTGTTTAATTTCACCAAGGCTTGATCATATGAGTTTCAAAATACTCATAGTTTATTTTATTCAAATAGTTTGAACTATAATTCGTAATGTAAACGAATTTAGTTTTGTGATATTCCACATATTTAATAAGTTATGATTGAAATCAGAAGATGTGGCTTTTATGCACTTAGGTCCTTGTGTTTTGCTATATTTGGTATTTAGTTTTAAAGTGAATTCAATTGTACCTCAAGGTAGTTGCTTAACTTTTAAGTGTTAATAATTTAGAGTGTGCTTCTTATCTCCTTAATGGTTATATACCTCTCCCATCTCTAGGGTTTAATGATAAGCTTTTGTTGGTGTTAAGTTCAAGAGTTCAGTTCATGAAATACCATGAGGTTCATGGTAGGGCTATTTATTTGTTTAAGACATGGAGAAGATAAGTGAAGAATGGTTTCTTCATTTTATTGTTACTTGATTTACCATTGAATATATGTTCATATGTTATGGCAAGGAATATCATGTTGTGATCTTTAATAAGATCAAGTAGTTGATCCTTGATTAATAAGTTCTTGTGTTGATTTTAATTCCATTTGATCTAACCCCTTAGATCAACTTGTCTCTACCCAAAACAAGGTTTTAGCAAAGTCACATTGAGGTTTATAGCACTTGGACTTGATGAGCTACTTCAATTCCACCAAGGTCAAGTGAAACTTCGATTCATCGTGATCTGTTTTACTTTAAAGCGCGAAAATTCCCTGGATTTTCTATGCATGAATGCAATGCACACATCTGTTTCCTCTATTTTTGTAACCCCAATACCTGGGATATTACAGTCTCTACCCCTTAAACTAAACTTCGTCCTCGAAGTTTGATCTCTCTCACGTTTCGGAGTGTGGATCTGACTTGTATAGACTACAACTTTTCTCTTACTCCCCGTTGATCCTTTTGGATATAATTGAATATATCCCTTGTCCAGATTCTTCCTGGAATCCAATGGTGTCTGTCTCTGAGCCATGGCTTCTTACTTCAATTCCATGATTTCTTTCAATATCATAATCTTATTTCCTTTCCCATTGAAAATTCAATGATTAGGACTTATTCTGGTGTTGCTAGTCTTAACTGAAGACTAATTGGATAACATACTCCTAATTGGTAAAGTAGGTCTTTGTTTTCCCTTACTACCAAAATTGCAGTGATGGTACTTGGTAAGGTACTTACCATGGGAATGATTTTGACGGTTTATTCCTCTAAGAATGGATTAGACTCATTTAGTCCATCCAATCATGGTTTATAATTGATACCTATAACTCTTTAGATTCATTTAGGTTCCTTGAGCTATATTTGGTCTCCGATATTTCCTTCGTCCAACTTCTTTATCTTTGACTTACTTGAGCTTAAGTACTTCTGAGTAGATATTACTCACTTGCTCAAGTTATAATCCACTTCTTACGTCCTCGAGGTATGAACCTCGGCTTCTGGTCTGACCACCTTCTGAAGGTATTGTTCAACAATCTTATGAAAATAAGATCGAACTTCCTCTCAGTTCAGACCTTCTTCTTCTATTATGCTCAAAGTATTGAGTTATTGTATATCCAATTCAATCTTTACTCTACCCCTTAGAGTTTTCTTATGGTCTTCAACTCCTTTTCTTCCAACTATTGGACTTATGATTAGAATATTGGTATAGGTCTTGTTTATAATTTATATTCCTCTAAGAATTTGCGAAGAAACTTTGTGGTGTATCCACTCAATCGTGGACATCCAATGTGAATCCTTTGACTAAATGTTTATAGATCTAGCTATTTGGCTGACAAGATTTTTATTTGTTCACAAACTTTTGTTACAACTAATTAAATCGTGGACTATTTGCAGTACCAACTGATACCAGCTGTGGTTATTATACCAACTGTGGCTATTTGATATCTAAAAATGGATTCTATTATAGGTTCTGATCAACTGAACGAGACATCTTCTACTTTATCTCGCAGTATTTATACTATACCAATTGTGGTCTTCTGATATCGACTATGGTCTTCTTATATCTGTTATGGTTTCATAGGTCATCTTCCTTTCTTCAGGGTTTATTTTTGCAAGAAAACCACTAGCTGACACTATGATATAGTATCCTAAGTGATTTCCCATGCATTCCCTCTTCCATAATGACTATGGTTCTACTTCTACTACTCCATAATCACCATATTTCTCACCTTCATGCTTCTTATGTACTAAAGTACTCCTCTGTTGAGGTAAAGCATGAATTTTGGATTGGTACTTCCTTCTGAATATTGTGGTTGCTTCCCACAACTTTACTCCTTTCTTCTAATTAACCTTCATCTTGTCTTCAAAATCTTCAGAATTCGTCACTTCCTCACACGAATACCATTACCCTCTAGATCTATAGCATTAAGTAAGAACTTGATATTGCAACATGCATTTGCATATCGAAGTCAAACTTCATGCATGGATCTAGTCAAACAATGAAAATCCAATAAAATCCAAGAAGATTCAGCTTTGTGCATATAATACACACCATCATAAGCCTGAATATATTAGTTGAGTAAGACATCTCTAAACATCAGGCTCTGATGTGTAGTATATAACACCACATAAGATGGGTTTATATCGTGATACTTAGCACGAATAGATGGGATTCTACTATTTGTCTCAACTTTTACCTGAATTGCACATTTGCAATGAGATAAACTTGAAACAAAGTGGTTTGGGATAGTTAAGGTTAACCTAATTTTCTTTGGAAGTACTACTTAACTTAGTATTATTCCATATATAAGTGCTATTGAGGACTATTTTGTATGATACCTCTAGTTCTAATATGGTTACTCTGAATACATATTTATTAGGGTATAGTTCCTATACTTCTAAGTGTTTCTACCATAAGCATATGGTCATGATGTGCTTGGCACACTTCCCATGGTTTTGGAACATAATTCTTGCACTATTGGTGAACACCTGACTTCTTATTGTACTCCTCCTAAGTATTTATACTGTTCTATTCCATCACACAATGATTCTCAGGTGAATCATATATGATTCACCACTCTACCATGAAAGTAATCATATTTTATTCATATCTCTCTTCCTTATCTCCCATGATTGACTCATCATGGTCTATACTACTTCATATAACTCATATTTATCACTTACTATCAGTTGTTTTACAAGTTTGAATAATTTACTTACCTATTACTTGTATTGGTTTACACCATCTAATAGGATATATTCCTGATATACTTTCATTTATCACTTGTTATCTCTACTATTATAGATCTGAATAACTCTTACTTAACCATAACATGTGTTGGTATACACATTCCAATAGGATATCTTCCTTATGGTTGTATCCTCTCTTTGGACTACCATGTATTGTATACCAACTGTGATCTACTCATCTATTGTTTTAAGGACTTATTGATGTGCTACATGTTTTGGGATTAGCTAACTAACTTCACTTAGGAAGGGTAGGTAAGAAAGGTTGACTCAAGTGTGTCAGGATTATTCTCAAGTGAATATCCATCTCAAGTCATAAGAAGTATTTGGTTTACCTAGGACAACTTCCTATAGACACTACCAATCCTATAGGTCTCCTTTAAAGGGATTTAATCCTAAGGTCAAAGCATTTGCTCTGATACCAACTGTGGTGACCCGGCATACCACTGCATGGTGTAGTATGCAAGTCTGATATAACACCAATGAAACACCGTTCCACTAGTATTATATCGCTCGCAGTGGTACAACGAAACATATGCGGGTCCAAGGCATGTCTATAGAATTACAACTCTGACTCTTTACAAAAGATTCACACAGCCTCCTACTTTACAATGAGGTAAAACTGCAACTAAACTCCAGAAGAACGACTCGTAGTCTAGACTTATCACGAACGCTATTTGTAGAGTATTTATCTAGCTATAGAGGCTATGAATAGATTCTAGCTAAGTAGGAGCTAGGTTTAGGAAGCTAGTTCCATTCTATGGCTAAACTAGGTTTTCTCCTTGTTGGATGTGGTATCTGACTCTTCCGGCAGATTTCTGTCCCTTGAAGTAGTTGTTGACTCCTCGGTCTTTGAAATTGTACTGGAGATCCTCCTTCATGGCCTCCATATCTAAGCAGGGGATTTAAGAGTGGGATGAGTACGAGCGTACTCAACAAGTTCATTATAGGAAAGAGGTGTTTAATGCACTAGCTATGGCATTAGACCAGAAAGTCTAATACCAATGCAAGTTTTCATAACCATTTCTTCAAAAGGTTGCTTTTATTCAGAAGAACTATGTCCGTCAGCCTTCACCGGTTTACTAGAACTTCATGGAGCTCCTTTCCGGCCGTGTTCGCAGTTCCATATCCCGAACGAGGAGTGACAGGTCACGGTTCATTACACTCTGCAGAGGTGTGTTGCTTTACCCATAAGAGATCTTAACCTTGGTGCCAACCAAGCTGCGAGCTTGTCCACACTTCCTATGGTGTGAGGCCCGGTATAAGGTCTAGCCAATCATGTTCCTCCGCTACCTCGAACACCCACCCTTTGTTGCATACCCCGACCCCGGGTCCTCGTCGGTCCCATTATTCCCGTAATTTCGGGGTGGACCCCGACCACGACAACAGTTTGGGACTCGTTAACCAAACTCCTTCGCCGGTAGCCGCAACCCATCATAGACCACATTACCGTGGGGAATTAGAAGGGGATCCCCACCCTCAAGTTGTTCCGCAAGCGAGCAACCGCTACGGTAAGCAACAGCCTATACCGTGGGGAATTAGAAGGGGCTCCCCACCCTCAAGTTACTCCGCAAGACACAATCGCTACGGTAAGCGCATCCGTTGATGAACGAGAGGTGGAAACACTTTTGACTACTCCGTCCCACTCCGGATCTTATGGTTAACACGGGTATTACGGCACAAGAATCACTGGCGACATTTGTTGTTTAATCCTAGATGGATATTAACCCTTGCAATGGAACCTCCACCATATCAACACAATCCATGGTTCCATTGCCCACCACATAGTCATATTCATAGTTATGAAAGTAGTGGTTTTGGTTTTTATGCAATAGTGATAACCATAGTACTTTGCAAGTAATTTGATAAAGATACTCAAATGACATGAGCAAGTGATGAACTTGCCTTTCTTGACTGCAAGATTATGCGAGCAAGGTCTTCGGTGCGTAATAACTCCAAATTCTGAAATAGCATCATCGTCCGGTAAGGACGATGTTTAAAAGATTGGCAAGGGATGCAATAATGCATAAGTATGAGATGCAATCGCTCTAAGCGTGACCTAACCCCGATGCTTTAGATTTAGTGAATGGTAATGATTAGTTTAGGGTGTGTTGTACTTTTAGAGTGATTCACAAACAAGGTTCTTATTCAGGGGTTGTGTTGTTTTAGAATCATAAGCAGGTGGTAAAATGCATATTAACAATCATACACACCCAGGAATAGTAGTTGTATAATAAGTAAAAAGTAGTTGTCAGTTTTAAGTCCTATATTGCATGGTTGATGATTACTTATTATATATTTCAAAAGAATAACTTTTGAAGAACATGTTCTTGAATAAAGAACAAGTATGATAATTAGATTGGTGAGGTTCTATGGTTGACTATGGTTTTATCTAGTTTCTGGAGTAAGTATTAGATGGATCACAACCTAGTTGGATTCATCAACACCAAGGGCTTGTAAGGTTGAGTTAAGCCTAGGCATCTTGAGCAATTGATTATAAATAGGTGCTATCAAAGTTTGTTATATCTTATTGGTGATAGATAGCTAGGGTTTATAGATCCTATTAGGCAGTGGTTGTTGGTTACTTCATATCTTCTTCAAAAGAATAACTTTTGAAGAACATGCTTCTTAATTAATAAGAAGTGTAACAATTAGGGTTGAGGTTACTCTCTATTTTCTTCAAAAGAATAACTTTTGAAGAACATACTTCTTAAATAATAAGAAGTATATCAATTAGGGTTGTGGTTGTCTAGTTTTTGTTATTGGATCCACTAAGTAAGGAATGGTGGTTTCCTAAATAGGATGTTTAATAATTATCTCACACTAATAGGGTTTAGTGTGTATGGAATAGGATGCACAATATTGGCATGGTTGCTATTGGAGTTCATCACAATTGTGTGATGCTAAGCATGGATAGTTGAGGATGATGGTTTTGGTAATAGAAGCTAAGGTTTAGACTTGGTTGATCCTAGTTGATCACCTTGGTTTAATGGTATGCATATTTGGAATACTAATTTGGTAGTGATAGGGTTCTACATTTTATGTGGACATAGATATGTTTTTAGTTGCTAATTATGGCTCTATGGTAATGGAGTAACATGATCACATGTTCTAACCTAGGGTTTAGGTTAGAATTAAATTAAGGTTCACATGTAATAATGGAACTAGGGTTCCTAATGGTGTTAGGGTTTTAGGGTTTCACAAGCAATGATAATGTTGTAATACCATTCAATAAGAAATTAGGGTTTGCTATTTACCATATAGTTCGAAGATTAATAACTTCATTTTTAAAGTTGAAGTTATTAATAACTTTGAAATAAAATTAATATTGTATTTGACATTTTATTATTTTTGAACAATTAATAATTAAGATAATTATTAATCAGGGTTTAAATCCTTCTAATAAGGATTTAATAAGTTAATAGAAAAGGAAAATTAATTTTAATGATTTCCTTAATTACTTACTGGTTTTTATTTATTTTATGAAGTTTTCCTAATTATTGAATTTTAATTGAATTTAGAATTAAAGAAAAATGCTTAATTAACAAGTATTAAATAATTGAATTTTTATTAAAAATAAAAATTTCATATTATATTTTTATTGGATAGATTTTATTTTTAGGATCATTTTGATATCTCATATGTATTTTTCCGAATTATGATACATTTTCCTAATTATTTGCAAAGTTTCAGCAATTATTGGATTTGAAATAAAGCAAAAGAAATACTAATTGTACCCGGCCAGACTACCTGCAGGGACACTGACTTGTGGGCCTGAGCCACGTCAGCTGCCACATGGTGCCGGTGTGGCAACCATGGGCTCCGCCGGCGGCCGCTGATCGACGGCGCCGGCGCTAGAGTGTTTCCGCGGGGCCGCGCGGGTTGCGTTGGAACGAGGACGTCGAGGTGAACCTCAAGGTGGTGGCGCCACTCCGGTTTGGTCACCGGAGCGTGCCCGGCGGCGAGGTACCGCGGCGGTGGACACGGTCACATGGCGCGGCGATGCTACGATGCGAATTAGAAAGCAATAGGGAGTCCGGGAGGTGCGTGAGCTCACCGTGGTTGTGTTGAGCTAGACGGTGTGGCCGGAGGCGGTCCTAATCGACGGCAATCGTCGGATTTCTGGCAATGACCGGCGAAAGGGAACGAGCTCCCATCGGCGACTGGAGGCTTCTTGGTTCGATTCTTTGTGCAGGGGTAACAAGTCGACGACGGCGATGAAGCTTGTAGCCACGGCGGGGCTTGGGAAGGTCCCTACCGGCGGCGAGGATGATGGCCGAGCTAGCTAGGGTTTCGGCTGGGAGGAAAATTAGGCAGAGGAGGAAGAAATTATGGGCACCCGCGTCTTTTATAGCCTCTCCGGCGTGTGCCGGCGATCAACAGAGGCGGCGGCGACTGCGGGACGTGGAGCTCACCGTCGTGCTGGCGCTCTCCCGCGCGTGCAGAGACGAAGACGAAGGTGGCGACCTCGTCCTCGCTCTTATCCAACGAAGGGGTAAGCTGGGCTAGCTGGGCTGCGGGGTGGGCTGGTTCGTGGGCTGCCTGGTGGCTGTGTTGCTGGACTCCTGCTGGGCTCGGTGACCGACTAGGTAAGTCGGTGAGCCCATTTCCTCTTCCTCTTTTATTTAATTTCTGTTTTGGATTTCCTATTTTTGAATTCTGTTTTGAATTCATATTTTAATTCAATTATGCTTTCAGATGTTTCTACTTATTTTTACTTTACGACTTAGCAATAATGATCATTGCATTGTTTCATTGCCCAAAACTAATGTGTGATGTATGATTTTATTTGTATCCTTGTGGGTCCTTTTTAAATCTTAATTTAGCCATGAGTTTATGTTTTCTTTGGAATTCCTGTTTCTCCTTGTAATACAACTCTCTTTTGAATTATTGAAAGTGGATAATTGCTTTCCAAAGCATTTTAAAGGTTATTATGAGGGCTTGGTTTTTTATTTGAGAGTTTGTTTCACTTGCATATTATTTTATGTGAGCAACATTTTTATTAGGGTTTTTCTCGAGTGTTATAAGTGAAGCATAAGATTTTATTAATATGCCATACTAGGGTTCTAGTGATATTTACCAAATGGCAATTGGTTTGATTCTCAATTATGGTCTAGGTTTATATTGTGATCACCATAGTGATACTCAAACTACTCGTTGAGATATAATTCTAGGTTGTAGATATGAGATGATACCATATTGTATTGGCTAGGTTTACTCTCCCCAATGCAGGATTAAATTGGTTACTTGCTTAATATTTCATGTGCTCCTTTAGTTACTAAGGATCTGAGAATTGGTTTTATCTTCTACCAATAGATTTCTATTATATTCTTAATCTATTGTTAAAGTAGCTAAAGTAGCTATATTTCTTTTTATAGTTAACTTTGGTT
Source organism: Lolium rigidum (assembly GCF_022539505.1). NCBI lineage: Eukaryota > Viridiplantae > Streptophyta > Magnoliopsida > Poales > Poaceae > Lolium > Lolium rigidum. Next base: position 233,878,477 of record NC_061510.1, on the reverse strand, counting down.
ATAATGATGAATGGTTTCTCACCATATATATTATAGGCTTTAACTCTAAGCTTTACTTATGAGCTTATATCTTCTACTTCAAGTTCTTAGGGTTTATGATCACTACACAATTTATAATGATCAAGGTTTGGCTTCCTAAGTTATTACTAGAAATATTTAGATATGGGTGTACCAATTACCCCTCTCATTCTACAAGGACTTGGACTATAATCTATGTTTCTACTCAAGGAATGATGATATGATTATCTAAGCATGTGGTCTGCCTAAGAATTCTACCTTGCTAGCTTCTGTAGCTTGTTCTTCGGGAAATCTAATAAACCTGCCTCTTGTGGCATGCCTCCACCTCCTAGCTGCTTCATCTTGATCCTAACTATTTTATGGAGTGGCTCAATGTGTTGGTCTTCTTGCATCAAGGTGCAAGATGATGAAATGGATGAAGTGTGAGGCTCCTTTTATAGGTTTGGGCATGCTCTAGTAACATGACACATGGGTGGATGACTCTTGCTTTAATTTGTTTATTAAGGTGCTTGGTTGTCATGCTCTCATCCATAGCAATCCTTAAAGCATGAGGTGGCATTGCTTAGGATGCAAGCTATGTAGATATTTTCATCCTATGTGGCATGGGTATTATCCTCTCTTGTGATTTGTTTTTGGAGAGCCAAGTGGCTTTTGTTACTAATTGTCTTATGAATGATCTTATGCTTATGGTTGAGTCACTATATCATATGTGATTGTATTTATATTATAATTGGGATCAAAATGTCAAGAACAAGAATTATACCCCAATTTTGAATGATGTCATTTAATTTCACCAAGGCTTGATCATATGAGTTTCAAAATACTCATAGTTTATTTTATTCAAATAGTTTGAACTATAATTCGTAATGTAAACGAATTTAGTTTTGTGATATTCCACATATTTAATAAGTTATGATTGAAATCAGAAGATGTGGCTTTTATGCACTTAGGTCCTTGTGTTTTGCTATATTTGGTATTTAGTTTTAAAGTGAATTCAATTGTACCTCAAGGTAGTTGCTTAACTTTTAAGTGTTAATAATTTAGAGTGTGCTTCTTATCTCCTTAATGGTTATATACCTCTCCCATCTCTAGGGTTTAATGATAAGCTTTTGTTGGTGTTAAGTTCAAGAGTTCAGTTCATGAAATACCATGAGGTTCATGGTAGGGCTATTTATTTGTTTAAGACATGGAGAAGATAAGTGAAGAATGGTTTCTTCATTTTATTGTTACTTGATTTACCATTGAATATATGTTCATATGTTATGGCAAGGAATATCATGTTGTGATCTTTAATAAGATCAAGTAGTTGATCCTTGATTAATAAGTTCTTGTGTTGATTTTAATTCCATTTGATCTAACCCCTTAGATCAACTTGTCTCTACCCAAAACAAGGTTTTAGCAAAGTCACATTGAGGTTTATAGCACTGGACTTGATGAGCTACTTCAATTCCACCAAGGTCAAGTGAAACTTCAGTTTCGTGATCTGTTTTACTTTAAAGCGCGAAAATTCCCCAGATTTTCTATGCATGAATGCAATGCACACATCTGTTTCCTCTATTTTTGTAACCCCAATACCTGGGATATTACAGAAGGGCAAAACAATAGTTACTGCACGGAGTCGAACAGAAGTTCTCTAGGCCCGAAAACAGAACCCAGGACCACTAGACCAACAATTCTTCTCGTTAGATTTTAGCTGCCGAAGCTTTATATAGTTTATTAAACCGATCTGTTTCCATTTACTACAACGAGCAAATTAGAGGCCATTTGTGCTATTTCTTTTTCTGCCTTGTTTCTCATTATTTGAATACTTTTTTATTTTATTTCTGTGGTTGCACCTTTAAAGAAATGTGTAACTACCTCATCAAAAAAAGTGCAACCATTCTTATATTATTTTTTTGTCACTCAAATAGATTACGCTTCCATAGTTGTACATTTTGTCAACAAAATTGCAACTAGTATTTCTTTCTAATTTTTTTTTATCTTGTGACACTACTACAAGTTGCGTTTTTATTTTCTTAACGTTGTGTACCCACACCCGGTTTTTCGATTAGAGAAGAAATGTGTAACTAGAAAAAACAATAGATATAAGCTGCACTTTTTTCAACAAATATGAAACTAACAAGCTATACTCGATTTGAGTTGCACATTTTCAAAAGAAATGTGCAACTCTATCCGGGTTTCAATATGAGTTGCACTTTTTCTTGAGAAATGTGCAACTAGCAACTGGTTATTGATATGAGTTGCACTTTTATAAATAAATGTGCAACTAGAATTTTTTATATGAGATGTGATTTTCTATATCAATTGATTTTCATTATGATTTGCACTTTTTCTCAAGAAATATGTTACTAGCAACCTATCCTTGTTTGGAGTTGCATTTTTCAAAAGAAATGTGCAACTCCATCTGTTTTTTTTAGTTGCATTTTTCTGAAGAAATGTGCAACTAGCAACTGGTTATTGATACGAGTTACACTTTTCTAAAGAAACGTGCAACTAGAAGTTTTTTTACACCAGTTGCACTTTTCTTCAACATTGTGTAACTAGAACCCAATTTTTTATATGAGTTACACATTTCTCAACAAATGTGCAACTAGCTTATTTTCTTGTTTTTAACATTTTTGCATGTACTTTTTGGGTTTGTCTATATCTTAGTTGGTTAAGATCTTCTTAAATCTCAGTCAAAAAGTGTAACTCGGTTCAATTGTAATTTTCTGGCCGAAAAAGTGCAACTCGATCCAGTTGCACTTTTCTGTCCGAAAAGTGCAATTGCATTTTTTGCTAGAAAATTGCAAGTGAATCACTTTTCTGTGCGTGACTGTGACTTAAGAAATTGCCAGTCGCATAGCAAATCCGTTATTTTTTTGCTTGTTCATCAATTTTAAATCACTGACACTTTTAACTAAATTTCAGAAAATGTCTAAAGAACGTTTAATTTTAATTTCTGTAAAGTGCCAGCAGTATGCAGTGGAATCCAAAATATTGCTAGTTAGCTCTCCGTCCGAATCTCTAAAGAGCACTAAGCTCCCAGGGTTGCCGGCGTCCCTGGTCGCTCTGCACGTCGCTTTCACGGGATGGGTCCTACTCGCGGTGGTCGGTTCACTTCTGCTCTGAATTGGGTTCGTTTGACTAGAGCAAGTCCAGCACTCCCGCAGACCAAGCTCCGGCGCCGTGTCCCCACTCGATTATCTGGCCTAAATCGCGCTGCCGCTCAAATCTAGCTGCTCCCCTGCCACCGCGGGCGCGAACCCTAGCGCCTCTCCTTCCGACGGCCGGCGCAGGAAGACCGGGATGTGTAGAGGACGTACCGTTGGTTCCCTCCACGAGCCTGCTGCACCCCAGACCTGCTGCCTCCACGGCCTTCTGCAAACCCGGCAACTGGCGACCCGACCCAAACAGTCCAGGGCAAGGCAGCCCTGCTCCAGTACCGGACTGCTCGCCGTAGAGCGCGAGTTCCAGGTCATCACAAGGTTCGATTTGAGGATTTCGTTTGTGGAAATACACTGCAGCAGGGAGGAAGCTAGACCCAATTCCAGGGACAACAACCTTGGCATGGGACGGCGACACAGAAGCCCACGCCTCAATATCCGGCAGAGACTGCAGAAGTGACCAACCACACCTGGGGAATTAGAGAGGTGGGTGGATTCCGTTGTATACCAGTCAATGTCGTCAGTGTCCGCCGTGAAGGCAACAACTGTAACGACAGCTCGTTGGTGTCTGGTTGTGGATGAGGCATATGCACATGCAGAGGCATTGAAGGCATAATGGATGGAGCTGGGGAACGTCTCCAGATTCCCAAGGTTAGCATTCTCAAAACTTATCTCTACGTCTCCATATTTGGTACCAATTGACACTGCATACCATGCTTAAAATTCATTTGAATGATAAATTTGTCACCTAACAGTTGTCTAATTTGTGAACTAGAATTACGATTCAAACTGATATCTAATTGTTATGGAACTATCACTGTAGGAGGTGATTACTGAAAGGTAGATAAGGCCTCAACGAATTCTGTATTTGTCCGAGCAGCCATTGCTCTACGAAAATCCATTATACTGCAATTGGAAAATTACTTGGGTAATTGACTAATCTTGAATTCTGAAAAATTAGACATCAGGAGGTGATTACTGAAGGTAGATAAAGTCTCAACAAATTCTCTATTTATGTGAGCAGCCATTGCTCTAGGAAAATCCACTATACTACAATTAAAAAGTCATACTTGGGGTAATTATCTAATCTTGAATTCTTTTTGGTTTAATTTTTCAGTCATATGCATGTGTACATATGAGTGCGCTCACATTTCTTCAGTATTGTCAGTATAGAGCAGGAGGTTTGTTCCCTGGGTAATGTCGAGACTCAGCCAGAATCATGAGTGGCGTCGGAGATACGATGCCTCGAACTGTGGTGTGGGATAATGTCCTACATGTGAGCGATCTGAGAGGGCAATGGATGGCAGCCGACAGATATAGTCGATTTCTCTATCAGGAGTTCGGGAAAGTTGCTAGGAATCTCGAACACAACGCTGGTGCCACAATGTTGCTAGGTTTCTTATTACCTAGCGCCACTGCTGGCGGTGATTCCAAATGAACATCAGATTTACCTATGGTTGTGATTGAAAGTTTACCGTTGCCAAATCATGCCTTTTCCTCGTGGCAACTACCGCTGCCACTGCAAAGAGGCCTGCAATGCGGTTCTACGTTGCACAACTCTAGATACTCCCTTGTCATTTTGAAAAGAAGGTACTCCCTTGTGGTGGTGAGTCTGGCACCGTTTAAAAATTCATCAACGTGCAGTAGACGCTACTTTTAGTTTGGAACACACACATACTGCTTCGTGATGCAATAGGTTTTACTACAAAAAAACATACTACGAGGTCATCTACCACAATGCAATGTTGCCGGCAAGATGGGTGTGCATATATTTTTTCTAGAATACAGTGGTGTGCATATATAAGACCTACACCGCTCTGAATCTTGATTGAGAATAATGCTAATTACGGATTACAACCTGATACTAAGTTTCATGAGACGTATTTTTTAGGCTTGGCTTGAAATCTGTCAAAACTTAAAATTTCTCCTGGGATATATAAATGCTATGGACATCAAAGAAGAAATGGTTGACTACATTTTTTGCATGTAAAGTTGCATTTCTTCGGGACCAATTAGACAAGTTCAATTTGAAACAAGCTATCCATTTGATGTGTGACTCATTTTATATACTTCCAAAGTGTCTATCATCTTGAACGCCTTCTATATTATGAGTGTTTACGAAATTTAAGTTACCTTTGAGCGTTTAGTGATGCACCCCTGATGCTTTTAGCTTTTAATTAGGTGTTGAACATACATATATACTCGCGTTTTAGAGTGTATGATTGAGGTCTGGACTTTTGTCTGTTGCAATGAAAACAACATCAGGTAAACCTAAGTGAATTATACATTTCAGTCTGCACTAAACTCCACAATGGTAACAGTTTACACCACTACCAAAGCTATGGTCTATATTAATCATAACATTGATCTGTACTCACTTTATAACTGCATTTTTTTTGTAGTGGATCACTTGTTCCTAAAAGGAAGACATGGGCCAAGATCATAACGAGTTCCTTTCACCGCTAACAAAATTTTATCATCTGAAAATTTCTTATATTGAAAATAAAATATTGGCATATGTTTTTTACTAACATTTCTAGGGGTTGCTGCTTGGTTTAACTTTGTGCAAAAGTGGAGACTAATCCTCCATAGGCATGTACCTGCAGTCTGCAGATGGAGCATCGGATATGTGATTTCTTGCTCATCTAATCTAACGTGTCAGGAAATATGAGCTCTCTTAATTGTATATTATGGTATGTACATCTAAAACTTTTCAGAGCTCAATTGTCTTCCTTTTTCTTCATAAGAATCTATTCTGTGATGTTAAATTTTGTATTGTTCAGTCTACTATATTTTTTCTTACAATTCATCTCAAACATTTAGTACTCTATATGTTTCTATACGCCCATATCAACGGAAAAGGTATAGTTTCATTCTAATAAGTGTGGGAACAATCAAATCACTAACCAAATTCTAAGATTGATCTGATAATTTCATAACTAAAAATTTACTTCGGAAGGATTTGGGTGTGAGACCTGCTAAATCCTTATTCATGCATATACATGCCATGTGTGCTCAGTTGCATTTTTAATAGACACTTCATAGTTTCATAGATCAATATGGACCATTTCCATGGTTTCAGTTTGTTGAAAAAAAACCTATTTCGGTGCGGGAACCTACATTTTGTTGCGCCTTTGGTTGCATCTTCCGCGACATGTGCTGGTTTACTCCTTGTGGTAATGGTTTGTGTTCCATGCCATATATACATTGACCGTTTACAAATTATGGGCCTGCAGATTAGCCAAACAATAGTGTGGTTTAGTAAAGTAGGTTGTAAAAAGATGCCAAAAAAGAAATTAGTTTAGTTTAGAAATATTCTTATTGAATGGCAGCAAAGTAAAATTTTATAGTCAGAAATACTCTATGTGAACCTCCTTAATAAATAACACATGAGTCACTCAGACAAAGAGTTTGTCTACTTTACCGAATTTTACTTTTTTTGCATTATTTTTAGATATCCCAGACTCATTCCATTTAGTGCAACATAACAGTTTGTTGTCAGTTCATTATAATGTGCGTAGATTATTGAAAAATATTTTCTATCAATTAACCGTCCCATCCCAGGATAACTTTTTGACCTTCAAATTTGTCTGGAAGTTTTATGTTTGCGTAAATAGTTTTGTTCTATAGTATCACACCACCAATTACACAATAAACTTCATGGATGTTAATTTTATTTCTTAAAGTTGAGCTTCAATGTCCCTACAAAACAGAAGTCGAATTTTAGTGTGTCGGTGTTGCATGAACAGAATATATAGACTATAATACTTTTGAAAGAAGGCATAATATTTCTTACCATGTTCGATTTTTTACATATTGATACGTCATCATCTTTCAAAGAGATAGTACCTACCACAAGTTCAGGACTCTTATTATAGTAGATCTGAAAATATCTGTTGTCTATTCTTCTGAAAAGACACTTGATTACATCCAAACAAATAAGTACGTCACCTCATTAGAAAGTATGACTAGCTTTTCCTTTTCCATTCCACCCTAGAGCATGAAAGTTGGAGCCATTAGTTAGTGGTAAATTACCTTCATGGTAATCGGTTATTGTCAGTTTCCTGGAAGAATTCCTTGCATGTTACAATATAACACCTTATATTGTCAAGTTTCAGATGTACTATACTTACTGTTATGGAGCACAAAATAGCTTGGACATTATTGTGACAGTGAGGTTGATTTCATCTTTGTCGATTTTTTGTGTATCAAGTAATTAAGGGTTATTGTGTAAAGTAGTAGCATGAAGTTATGCATCTATTAAATCTGTCTCTGTAGCAAACATATTCTGTGAAGAATCTATAAAAAGGTATGCGTGCTATAAGACCAAGCCACAGAAATCATACATTTGCAAGCCATAGCCCATAAATACTAGCGGATTAAAGATCGTGTGGGACACAGACACGAACCATAGGTAGCCACAAAGGATCGACAAAGATGACAAAAGAAATGTGCATTTTGGCTGGAGCCACAAAGATACCAGATCCTATTGCACTATCTAGCTAGATATAATACACCACTGAACAATCTAGCTAGATATACTGAAAGCACGGCAAAACAGTCCACGAAAGCCTTGGCATCGCCATTGTCGCAGGTAGCATCAACCTTAACTCTGCGGTGGAGAGGCAATGGGCTGAAGCCAGGCATTCTGCTACAGATGACAGTTAGAAATAAACTCTTTGACATAATTTACTTTTTATGGGGTGCACAATGCACAGTAATGTGAATTTCGTCATACAGCTTCCTTTGCATTTTTCCTCTCCATCGCCCTTCACTCAAAAGAAAATGGACCCATGATATATAGCCAAAAAAGAAAATAAATGAGCCAACATATAGAAAACCTTTAAAAGAATGCATGTTGTGGTAATGGCGCAGCAACGCGCGCATGGTCCTTCTAGTTATAGCTATGTACGACATGTTGTGCAACATTTACAGGCAAGTAGCAAGCTGTGCGTGCGCATCATCAGTCAAGTCCTGACCCTGCTCGCTGCACGCATGTTTGTACGACGTCGACTGAGACATAAAATTATCTCAGTCGACTGCTCCCTAGCTGCTCCCTAAACTATTTAAGTAATAAAGCATCCTTTATTAGAAAAAATGTCAAAAAAACCGTAGACACGTATCGATACCTAGTATCTCAATCGGATATAAAACTTGTCAAATGAAACTACATGGTTGCGCCATCAATAATATTTTATTAGGGTCTGTTTGGTTCTCAACCACACTTTGCTAAGCCTAACTTTGGTAAGTATGACGGCCACAAAAGTGTGGCTAGAATTTTGAAAGCCATAAAGTGTGGCAAAAGTTAGCAAAAAATGCACTCTATGACAAGTGGACCATATGGATAGTGAAGTATGGCAAGAACCAAACACATGCCAAATTACCAAACTTTGGCTTGGCAAAAATGTGGCTAGAAACCAATCACGCCCTTAGATCATACCCATTAGCTTTAAATCTAGGTATACTAGAAGTAATTTAGATGATGTGATTTAATATGGTGTCCCTATTAAGATTCTGTGATGCTACTTTTAGTATATAATACTAGGTAGGTAGGTAGATCGATACTTTCTCTGGCACATGAATAAATGTGCTTCTATCTTTGACCTAAACCGGGAGTGGTGTTTTGGAACATGGGTGCATATGGTCCCTATAATTTGAAATACATCTTACACATACTTTTCAAAATAAAAAATTCACACGTGCATCTTCACGTGCTACGTGCTCACAAAGTCGTTTCATAAAAAAATGACTTATCATATGACGTATGTAAAAAGATAAAATTCCATTCTAAAAATAATGTTTTCACAAGATAAACTTTCTCTTTTTTACATAGAACACAAAAAATTTGATTTTTCATGAAACTTGATGAACGCACATATATTATGTAGATTTTTTTTGTCCAAATTTTTCGATACATCGAAATATGATTTTTTGGTAGAGGAGCAACGCACCTGGGAGCCAAACCAAACTTATGTAGATTTTACTAACTTTATAGAAAAATCATGCTAACATTTATGATGCTAAATTAATACTACTAGATTCGTTTAAAATGTCGTTTCATAATCTATCACTTCGACATCATATATGTTTGAGAGGGGAACAAACAGAACTTGCACGAATCTTGATGCAACATAGACGGTGTGGATACGGGTGCTGACCAAGCACCTGCTCTAAAAGTCCACTCTCCATCATATATGTTGGTGCTCATTTCTATAAAGTTTAGCCAAATTCAAATAAGATTGAGTAAGACAAACATAGAAGTAGATTTATTCACGAATGAAGCGAGTAGTAGATAGACAGATAGTTTTTATTCTAGCACAAGAGCGGTTGATTTCACTAGCTAGTTATTGAAGATAAACACACACACACACACACATGCATAGGTAGAGGATACAACAAATGCACACAAACACACGCGCGCGCGCGTTGCAATACTAGTAAACGTATGGAAACGGTGTGGATGAACCCTGGTGTGCTACATCCAGCTGCAGCCTGCAGCTAAGGAAAGGCTCAAGCCCATTGGATGGCGTAGCTGCTGTAGCCGGTCCGCTTGTCGTCGTAGCGTTCCCAGACCATGATTCCGCCGTAGTTGGCTGCCTTCTGCACCACCGGGATGATACCGTAGTACAGATTCTTCGGGTGCACGTACCCGACCTTCCTCTCCGACGCCGGCAGGCCGAAGTAGATCTGCGCGGACGTCCCGAACGCAGCCGTCCACTTGTCCCACTCCTGCTGCCAGTTGGCGGCGCAGTGGGGGACGTCGTAGAACCTGACGAAGATGCGTGTGAAGAGCCCCGTGGCGAGCGCCCGCTCCAATTTCCGGTCCGGGAACCTGCAGCGCGGCGTCGCCGTCAGCTGCACCGGCGTCCTTCCGCGGTAGGCCTTGTTGTAGTTCCAGAGCCGCCTGGCCAGCTCGTCGTAGTTGTCCGGGGCGCCGTTCTCGATGAAGAAGTCGATGCCGTCCACGTAGGCGTCGCCGAAGGGGCGGTAGACGCCCTTGCGCCTGCCGAGCATGAAGGCGTTCCAGAGGTAGTCGGCCACGGCCGCCGCCGCCCTGGGGCTCGGCATGAAGTACTGCCTACCGAAGCCGCCGATGGAGAGGAAGACGAGGATGTTCTTGGACTGGCAGTGTTTGATGTCGGCGCCTACGCGGGAAACGTCGTGGCCGGAGAGGTCGAGGTGGTGGGCGCCGTGGCCGAAGACGTCGAGGAAGGAGATGATGGCGATGGTGTACGTGCCGGAGTCGCAGGCCTCACGCAGGGTGCCCTCGTTCTTGTTCCGTCCCCAGAACACGGCCACCTGCCCGGTCTTCCCCGTGGCCGCGGCCGGGGCGGCGAGGAAGGTTGCGGCGTACAGGAAGGCCGCGAGGAGTAGTAGGAGGGAGGCTGGCCGACGGTGTGCGAGCGCCATTACGATTTCTTGCTCACTGTTTGCTAGCTTTGCTCTTTGGTGTGAAGAATTAGCTAGATGGAACTGCTATTTATAGATGGATTATACATGCATGGATACCATGAAGCTGCAATGGACTTAGTAGCTGGTGCAGTTACGCAGGTTTTATTTTCCTGTGTGCGGCGCGCACATCAGAATATCAGATGTCAGGCGACAGAGATAAACTTGAGCTGAGTAGCTAGCTAGCTAGCTCCCTTTTGGCTTTTGTATGTTGTGTGCGGCGCGCAGGAGCTGACTATGAACATGCATGGATAACATGGAGAACAGCTCAAAATGAAGACATAAGAAAATACAGTATGATGGAAAGGACATTGACGAAGGGAGAGCTGGAGGAGAAAGGAAGCGCGTGTGAAATATTCCATGCATGGATGTTCTCCATGTGTCAATTTTCTTTTGAGTTGTCCACGGATGTTGACGACGCATTGATACGGTCCGGGCAAACAACGTACGTAGTAGGTGGCATGTCGGTCGGTTCCTTGAAATAGAAGTAACACCTTATCCACTAGTTGACCACTGAAGCAGCCATGTAGGTTTTGTAGCTCCTTCTCCCGAAATTGTTTTTAAAGCTCGGCTACATATAGTAGTGTTTTTTTACAAGAAAATCGAAAACAACATTTTAAAATTCAGAAAACATTTGAAAATATCACTGATGAAGCCAATGATGTATTCTAGCATGCAAACTATAAATCCAAAATACCAAATATTCTAGGCTTACACAAAAATGGCAAAATTTGATCATTTTTGGAGGTTTGAAATGTGCACCATTAATTAACGGCTGTCATATGCATGATTTTGTCATTTCTGTGCAGCCCAGAATAAAGATTATTTTCCACTGAATTTTCCGTGTCAGTATAATACATCTTCGTCAACATCTTCAACTTTTTTAAGAAGTTTTCTAAACTTTTGATTTGCAACATTGTCGCAACATTTTCCTCCCATGTGTGAAAAGGAAAAAAAAAGGTTGTAGCAGTTTGACAAATCCTAACGGCAAAAAAAATGTGCATGCAACAAAAAAACATATTGATAGCTATAAAACCTAAAAGAAAAAATCACCACATGTATGCACCATGGAGTGAACGCTTGCAGCACCCCAAAAGAACATCTGTGGTAGGTTTCCCGTCATCGTAGAATGCCGCCTGACTGTTTGCAACAAAGGGAGACTTGAGTTTTAGCTTGTGCCAAAAATTACAAACCTTAAATTGGATCACCGATCTCGCCACCCTGTGTTGCTGGCGCCAAATCCAGCTCACCAGAGACCCAATGTACTAGATCTAATGGCCATTGGAACACATTCACCATTGATCAACTCTCCACCCTAGGTTGGAGCCTCGACCATGAGTCATCCATGGCCAAGGGTGTGTCTCTTATCTCACATAAAAACCTCGAAAATTCACTTTATGTCTTTCTTAATCTTGTGTCTTAATAAATCCGAAAATATAGAATATTCTACATTTAATTTTCTTACATTCGGCACGCCTGCTGTGCTGACTCTCTTGGTGGCACAATAAACTATACGGAGTATATACTAAATTTACTTGCATGGATGGGTCTACTTACACCTTTTTTTTCTAGGGATTGATAGACCTTAGAGTTCCAGTCGCGTCCCCAAAACCGTCCCCTAAAGGCCATTAATTTGGGGCACGTCGGACAGAAAACCACACCCAACTGCGTGCCAAAAAGGTTGTTTCCGAGACCAATACCGTGTCTAGCACTGTGAGGCCATCCCAGATCCACGGGGGACACATGTTGAGCGCATCAAACAAAGTTGCGCCCCTCGCCACCTGCCAGCCAGGGGCGGAGCTAGAGAGAAATTTCCCTGATGCATATTCAAACTTGCAACCCCTGGTGGTTGAACTTATGCCTCCCTAATGCACTTCTTTAAGCCTAACCTGATGCATTGTCCTCAGTTTTCTCACAAGTACTAGTAAAAACATTATTTTACCCTTATGGTTTTAAAATTGTTTAAACATAAAATGGTTTAAATTTAAAATTTTCATAATTCAAAAATGTTTAAATCTGAAAATTGTTCAAAATTTGAAAAAAATGTTCAAATAAAAAATTGCTCAAATACGAAAAATATTCAGATTTTAAAATGTTCACAAAATCGAAAATGTTCACAATTCGGAAATAATCATATTTTGAAAAATATTCAAAATTTGAAAATGTTCATATTAAAAAAAATCAAATCCAAAAAAGTTTAAAATTCGAAAGAAAAAATATATAAAATGTTCATCTTTTGTTGAAAAGAAAATAATAGTAAACGAAAAAGGAAAAAGAAAATGAAAACAAGAAGTAAAATAAAGTGGGAAAACAGAAAACCAGAAAAAACGGAAGAAAAAGGAAAACCAAAAAACGACAAACAGAACGGAACTAACCAGAACAATCTAGAAGGTTCCTAAACCGGAAAAACCAAAGCAAACTTGGGCCAGCCCATTTCAGATCGTTATGAAGGCGAGAGCTACGCGCAGCGACGCTAACCAATGCATGATGCGTCAAATAGGATTCACCCATAAAAAAGAGGAACTGGACAAGGAGGGACATCGAAGAACTGAACTGAAATCGGGTTGCTCCCGTTCGTCTCTCTCCCTCTCCTATCTCTCTGGTGGCCGCTCTCCACAAGGGCGGTATCGACGTATCGTCCTCCTCATGCTCCGGCGACCTCCGGCAGCAACGGGACATTACAGACTTTGGCATGCTTGCTGCTCGACGACTCCCAGTGTTCTTAAACGGCCTAGCAACTTCTTCTCTTCGTGTGGACGGTGCGTCCTATAAACCAGAGATTGGAGAACATGGGGAGTCTTACGATACGGTAAAGTGGCCTTAATTTCTTGAGCATGATAAGATGAAAATCCACCGACCTGCGGATTTCCTTCACCAGTTGGCCATAACGACAAATCCTTATCTTTCTGTAAAACCCAGCTTATCTGTCTTCTTAGAGGCCTTGTGTTTGGAGAATATGAACTTCAAGTGTTATCCCGGTAATATTTGTGTTGTTGGAGAATATGGACTTCAGGTGTTGTCCCGGTAATATTTGTGTTGTTACTGTGAGAACTAAAACATGATAGCACAACCTTTTCTTTTTCTGGTTTTATTTTTTTTCAGCTATGTGCATCCGTACTAGCGTTAGGTTATGACGTTGTTGCAGAGTATTGATGTGATTGGTACCTTCACGACGTTAATATATTCCTTTACCAAAAAAAAAAAATCCACACAAGGACCAATGCGATGCCACCCGTAGCTATAGACATCTGGTTCAAGGCATCAAAAAACAATGGTGCAGGCAGCACACACGCTGCAAACGAGAATGCCCTATCATCGTCACCAATCATGCCTCTGACATGCAAACCCATCAGGTTGAACAACCGAAGCTGCAGTGAGCAAAGCCCAAATTCACAAACATTTTACAGGCGTTTCCCATTCCCCCATATTTACAACATCTACCAGTGCACACTAAGAAATCAATTCAAGTATACCCACCAAGCAATTTTCTCTCAGGATTAAATTGTATGCTGTCCATCAGAGGAATGGAGAACCAGACGGTGCTTACATCTTCACTTATCTCTTCAACATAAAGCTCTCTTTAACAATATCAGCAGCTAATATAAGTAGCTCCACCATCTCCATGCTCGCCGAACTGAGGGGGTCCGCTTTTTCGGACTTCGATGATTTTGGTGAGTCAGATGAATCATGCAGATTATCAGAAGTGATAGCACCTGATGAATCCCCTGACCAGCTTACCGGAAGAACGACACCAAGAGCTGTCTTCATAAGGTTTGCTTCAGTTATAAGACTGTTCAATGCTTCATAAGTACTCTCCAAACAACTATCGGATTTGATATCATCATATACCTGAGCAAGATTGATTTAAGGTTACAAAATATTGGGTATCACCTATTAGTGCTGAAAATAACAATGCAATAAAAATAGGGTGTTACCTTCATAAGCACATTATGCAGCCTATGAACCAAAGAAGTGAGACGTTCCATAGTAGCAATACTTTCCAACAGGGTAGCATTTTCAACTTTTATCCTGTCATGAAGTGAAACAAAGACCAACACAGAATTAAATTACTTGTAAAGAGAAGCATCTAACTACGAATAGTTTAAAGGGCAAGGGACTTTTTATCAACTAACCTAGCAAGATCTACTGAGCACTCTTTATAAACTGTACGATCATTTCCATCTGAGCTCCCGTGCCCAGTATTACTGTTCTCTTTTTTTATCCACTGTCTCAAAGATGTCCTGTTAAGAATAGTCTTCAGCATCCCTTGCTGGTCATGCCCAGAAGTGATTTTCGGAGTGTCAACAGTACCATGACCTCCAATCGCTGTAGATTTGCTGTATCAGAAAAAAAAAAGTACAGGTTCACACCGAAGAAAAAGTTTAATCAGGTTAAGTAATATAACAAAAATGATCTGGTATGATGATTTACTCCACATAAAGCTTACCATTTCAGGAGATATGCTTCTTTCAGTTTTGCTAATTCCATGAGGGCCTTCACCTTTTCATCTTTAACCTGTATATAGAACATGTGAAGCAAGCTACCAGATGTTCATCCAACATTGCAGGATCCTTTTTAGAGAAATGCTGCAGGCTCTAGTATGTATGTACAGTTACAAGAAACTTCTAAGATGCTGTGAAAGAGAAAAACAAGACAACAGACGGGCCCGTCTGAATGCTAAATCCAGCCCTACCTCCATAAAGTCCCTAATGTTTGATGGAGCGTTAATTGCAAAATTATTAAAGTTTTTGCTCTAGCTCAAAAAATGTGATGCACTAAAGGCTTTGAACAGAACTAACTGTTCCAGAGACCATCATAGTAATCTTGTCAGCCAGTGCTAATTGTGTAGTCCTCGCCACCTATATGAACTAGCCATGCGTCCGTGTGTGCCACTGAACCCATAGTTAAATCCAAAACACCATTGGGCGTCTACAACTAGTTAGACTATGACAAACATGGCTTCCCAAGCATCATGGCCCTACTCTTATAGTTGTCCATCCTTTCACTTATTCCCATATTGAACACCGGGTTAGGTTCTACAAGGGCACCTCACGGGATTTGACTACAACAATCTCACATCTAATTTTGCTTTTCCAAAAAAAAATACTGCTTTTATGAGCAAAATTGGACTGGTATGTACTATCTTTTACGAAAATACTCAGCATAATTCAATATTTATCAGACTGTAAAGAGAGTAACTGAAATAAGAGCACATAAAATTTAGGGAGTACTACTTGAGATAAGTTCTTCTGAAGGTCCTCTATAGTAGCTTGATTCTTCTGGTTCTCTAGCAAGTATCGTTCTTGTTCCTGTGAGAAAAGCATAAGTGCCTCCATCTGTAGTAGATATCAACATAATGTTAGGTTGAGTCAAGAGGATCAAAAACAGAAAAAAGCACCAGCGTGGGGTTGTACCTTCTCCTGCAAAGCTTGAGCAAGCCATTTTGAATCATCAAATGTTGCAGAACGACCTGCAGGAACATCATCCTACAACATATGTAATAACAGTTAAGTCATTATCTGTAATAACAGATTGACATTGTAACTTGTGAGCACAAATCTAGATCAAGAAAGAGGTTCAGCATACATGTGAGACTTAAGAAAGTTCAATTCTTGATGAACAAACCTTAGGGCTGTTGTCAGGGCTGATATCCGTAGTAACATGCACATCTTTACAGCTACTGTCACAGCATTGCATCTCTCCAACAGGATTACCAATGTTCTCAGCATGGATGCGAATTTGAGTTAACTTGTCTTGAATCTGATTAACAACAGTGTTCAACTGAAGTGATTCTTCTTCCAATATTTTCATAATTTCAACCCTTTGATTTGTATATACATTTTTAAGAGCTGACAGTCCATTTCTCATAAGATCATCATTGAGTGCCTGCATTCCGAAGTGAGCTACACGCATTAAGATACCATCAGAAAGAACGATGTAATACTTTGAATTACATACCTGTTTCTTTTCTAATGCCCGTGCATTTCTTTGCAAATGTTGTTCAATTTCAAACCCCTGGACATACAAATGACAGATCTTTCAGGATGACCAACAAAAATTATGCTTTTCTTCTACAGATGAACTTGTCTTACCATTCTTAGATTGCTTTGCAATTTAACTATTTTAGCTTTAAGAGACTCATTCTCCTCTTCTAGAGATGCCTACACAAAGAAGATCAGTCAAGATGAATAAAGCTAGAAACTATAAAGTAACGAAAAAAGGTTTTATGATTGCCTTCCTTGGAACGAAGAATAAAAGCCTAGTGTTGTCAATTTCTGTAGTAATAAATCTTGCTAAATCAAAATGTCTTCCTAAGATTAAGCGACTAACTGATCAAGTATAAACAATGCTTTGGCACATTCCAGCAATTTAAACATAGTAATGTAGCTAGTGGGGACTTCCAAATTAACGGTAGAGTATCTAGTTTGCAAAACGAGAACTTTTATGGTCAGGTCTTGTTGCATATCTGAGATTACATTGCTTAATTTAGTCAAAGAAGGCATGAACATCTCCAGCGGAGTCAAACTTACAAATACCATTATAGAGTATTAAAACACTACAATCTTGAGAACCAACCATCAGGCATGCTGATAGTTTGTAATTTCTGTATCCAAGTAAGATGCTGTAGTTTATATGACAAAGTGAAAGTTAAGAATATAACTGCTTCCCATTATAATTAAAAGACGAGGTAGCTGACAGTAAAGTTTCATCATATTCCTACATTTTGCATTCCTTAGGTTCCCGAAAGAAACTTACTTGGACAAACGTATACAATAGGGGATTATAAAATTAAAATTACGTATTACATATGTTCAACTTGCAAGACCAGTTAAAAATTAAAGCATATCAATTTGCAACTGAATTATTATCTCCCATGGATAAAGTGCTTTAAGTTTACAATGTACTTCGAAGTTGAGGTTTCTCCATCTGAGCTGAAACTCCAATTCTCAGCAGAATCATCTAACAAAATTGAACATTTCTCTTCAAAACTAACGTTTGAAGGACATTCACATTCTCTGCAACGAACTTCGTAAAATTTTAGAATAACCTGAAAGAGCATCAAACATCAAATTCCCTGTCAAGAAAAGATCAACTCTGATATATACTGGGTGTTACAAATGATGGGAAATTGGTAATAACCAAATCAGCATGATCTCGTTTAAAATATATAGGTGTACATGGCTAGGTATATACAACCACATAGATCAGAACAAAATGCAGTAGGCCAAGAATTTAATTTTACACTCAGGAGTCCATCTTCACAGTATAATCCCCATGCTTGGTTCAATTTACGTTAGAAAGTTGGAGAGGAAAAAAGGGAGTGAGTAATTAAATCCTGATACTATTCTAGTTGTTGACAGGAGACGTTTTTTGCATTTCGTTTTTTCATTCTTTCTTTGGGACTATATATTTCAATGACATGGCACTGTGTCAAAAACGAAATGTACAATGGCAAAAACGAAATGCGCAATGAAAAAACAAAACATACAGGATTACAGTGGCAAAATTATTTCTTTAAACACTTGGTTGAAACGAGACAAATTACCAGATAATCATTGTGGGCACAGCAACACAAGCATCAATACATTAAATAAGAAATTCAGTATGCGCTTTTAGTTCTGCCAACTAATATCTGGAAATTTTACAGTATGCAAAAGGATCCCTTTAAATCCTGTCAGGTGGCCTTGCACAAAATTTATGTTGGTAGTGTTGGCAATGAAAAAATAAAAAGCATGCTAACATTCAAGGAAGATTCGGTATTCGCTTTTAATTCTGTCAACTCCATTTGCAAGACATCGTTCAACCGTTTCTGATCTTCCATTGCAGATTGATATTCTTTTGTCCTGCCAATTAACAAACATGAACTTTACACTTACTGATACTTAAGGAAAATCTAGGATGTGAGATACTCAACTAAATACGATGCAAAATAGGTGTTAAATATCCCCTGAATGAAGTAACTAGTTGGGACTTGAGAAACTAACAAAATACATAATGAATAAGTTATGCAGTCACCACCCTGACGATATCTTCACTACTACGGGAGATGGTGCCTCCGTGCTCATAATTGTTTACCTTCTCAGCCCACGTATACAAGGAAATCCGTTTGTATGATAATTAATGTCAGTTTTAATTTCGTATCACTATCGCATGTATACAAAGCAAAGCTCATGGATGCTAATTAAAACAATGTCACCATACACGATCTATTCATTCATCCGTAGCAAGTAGCAACACACGGGTATTAAGCTAGTAACTGTGAACAGTAAGCATAAGATCTTTATGTTTCTCTCTCTATTAAGAAACTTGGGTCACTAATTTTTTCAAGATGGACAGCAGAAATTTTGACTCACAACTTCACCATAAGTTAAGAACAATTTAAGCAGCACTAAAGAAGCCTTGCAATACCAACTGCATGCCAAGATCTTAAACCCATTTTATACCAGTCAGTTTTCATTATATTCTTCCTCTAGCCTCTAGGGGACTAGGTGAAATGACAAATCAACACTATGTCTTCCTTAGTAAAACAACTATATCTTATCTACCAGAGAACATTTACAGACATGCGAAATACGGAATGAATGGCATTACCTTTCCTCAAAGACAGCAGACATTTTTAACCCCGCTTCTTCTCGCTCCTTTGCTTTCTCACACTACCAATTTCAATATTCCCCAACAAAGGAGCAAATATCAGCATTATATTTCTAGATACATAATTGACTTACAAGTAAATCGAGAAGAACCTCCAACAATGAATTATCTCGTTCAGCGAATGCTTTAGCGACGCTGCTTTGGAAAAACCTCACTTGCTGCTCTAGCTCCTTGGTCTGCATTGGTGTTACAGGATTGGTCATCTCAACAATAGCTAGATTGAATGCACATGGAACTTTAGGAGATTAAAGAACTAGTGACCTTCATTTCACAAAATATCAAGTTTTAAGTAAGAAAATGAGGCCTTCAACATCCATCTCAAGTGAAATTAAGTGAAATTAATGTTAAGCAAAGTTGTTCCTTCTCTCAAGAAGTCCAACCAAGACTCTAATTTGCCTAGCAGGCCTGATACATTATTTCATTTTAAGGCTACAGACTTTGAATAAGCACAATAATCATTTTGTTGGTGTTTGGGGGCCCTTTGGGATTCAGCTGATGAGTTAGTTGCTCAGTCCTGCACTGTCTGGAGATATGTGGGGTCTGCTATAAGCGAGTATAGAATGCATTTCCATCTTTTTAAGGTCAAGGGACTCACTCCCTATACTTCTTGCACGGATAATAGAGGACCCGAATAAAAAATATTTGCCACTGAACAGATCATACTGGTCAGCAGAAGTCACAACATTCTAAAAAAATAACAGCAAATTGTACAAGCCAAAGTATGGACCTTTGATAGCTCAGCACCATATAAATCAGCAAGCTGGCTCTGAAATTTAAGTGATACAATCATTAGAAGAAGAAAACAAAATGCAGAAATAAACAGTAGTGTAGATAGGAAGAAACACACCTTAACTCGATAAGCCTCAGCAAGCTCCTCTTGCAAATTATGGTTCTCTCTTAAGCATCCACTTAACTTCTTCTGAAGGCTCTCAATATCCTGCTCCAGAGCTGTTGCCCTGGATAGTCAAATAAAATATTGATTTTACTTTTAATACATTGAAAACAGTGAAACGTGAGCAGAACATATGGAAGCACCTCTGTGAAAGCATTCGAGTTGCGACAGAAACATATCCGGGGCCAGATTGTTGCATACATAATTGCTCAATATCTTTTCTCAGTTCATCACGTTCTGCCAAACAAAGAATGCCTAATCAATAAGTGTAGACCTATGCCAAAAAATACGAGAATAAAAGTAGAACTATTTCATAAACAACCAGTCTGCACGAGCAGCTTTGAGAAAACAGAATATGCTTGCTGTCTTCATTCCAGAGGATAACAGTATGAAGTATGAGAAAACATGTACATTGATATTCCATTAAAACCTCTGATTGCTAGTAAAATATACCAAGAGTTGTACAGCACACATACTCAAGGTCACCTTAAAAAAATTTATCTACTCAAATATGCAAGAGCTTATAACTTTTGATAGAGTACAGATAAGTGAAGAAACACTAGGTGGACTATCCCGGTTTTATATCTTGAAGTAATTATTGCAGGAGGCCAGGAACCAGTAAAATTCCTCCTGAATGAGTACCTCCATTCCATAAATGGCTAAGTGAGGGCTCTGATATTGAACTACTCACACAGAGAAACCAATGTAGCCAAACCGCAGGTTGAAGTGTTTTATCTAATGAGAAGTACTTTGGTCGGCATGGCAGACAAGCAGTCTGATAGGGTTATCACCGAAAAAATAAATGAATGGATGATAATCTTGTATACTGGGATGCAAGTGATTACCTCTCTGGAGTTCTTCAACTCGACGAGTTAATACTTCAACATCATGTGCCTTGCCATCCATTTTCTACAGAAAAAAACAGATAAAATAAGACCAATGTTCCTGAACAAAAACATGCAACTGAATCGATATCTTGGTTTCAATACATGTCAAAAATGTTCTAAATAGCTAATACAACATCTATTTGAGACGAATCTATGTGCCAAAACATCTTCGTTGGAGTAATTCAGACTAACGGCCGATTGCAGGACATGTCGTACTAACTGGTGTACAAGGGAACAAATAGTTGGATGGTGGGAACAACTGCTGCATGTGAGGCATGCCAAATCAAATTGTTCCTTTTTGTGACGCAAGGCGCGACAGGCTGAGCTGAGCAATGGCTAAGCAAATTAACAGGTTCACGAACCCACTGGGATTGAGCTAATCGGTAGATAAAAACAACCTCGTACCTCAAAATCGATGCCCCGACGAGGAGGAAGGGCGATGCCGTCGACGCGTGAGAGGCGCGGCGTGGGTGATGGTGGGGGGAGGGGGGCGGCGTGGCGTGGGCTTGAGGCGCCGGCGGTGAGGGTAAAGGGGCGAGCACGGCGGCAGATGCAGGGCACGGTCGTCGACTATCAGGCGCCTTGCTAGGTCAGGGCTCGGGACCCGGGGAGGGAGAAAGATTGTTGTTTGTTGCAACTCCAAAGTACCATGTGATTAACACGGTGACAGTGTGTTTCGCAAAAAAAAAAAAAAAAAAAAAAACACGGTGTAAGTGTGATGTGCAAAAACCGGCATTTTTTTGTGTCAAGTGCAAAAAAGACAAATTTTCGTGCTTACAAAGACCTTCACAAAATATTTCTTTATCTTTTTCACGCTAAACACAAAAATTATCAATTTTTCATGGTGTGCATATATGTAATATCGACATATAGGCACCAAATTTTTGTTCAGATTTTTTTAATATTTTCAAACCCTTCTCAGGTACCAGAAGCATATGCTCCAAGTTCAAATTTGATTTTCCATGTCAAAATGTTACTATCACTGCTACGAATGTATTCTGTGGCATACCTAAAAATGCGTGCTCCACCAAATTGTTTCTGTGACGCATACAAAAATATGCTTTATAGAAATTTTAAAATTTTGTGGCGCATGTGTGACGGACAAGGTTTTAAATAGCGCGCTATTTCATTTAGCGAGGACCTTCTCTAAACACTATGCACGTTATAGCGCGTTATAGTGCGCTATATATAAAATAGCGTTTTGTAAAAAGATATGCAAATGTTAAGAATTTCAGCAACTAAAATCTTGTCCAATAGACTAATTGCATAACCAAATCGTTCAAAGTAGATTCCCAGGACCAAATTAAAGATAACATTTTTTAAGACATACTAACATTATAATTTAAGAGCCAAAGAGGCAACAACAGAGGTGAAAGCACTCATTCAGAATCGGAAGAAGAATGCATGGCTTCATCTACAAATCGGAAGATAGCTTGTACACTACCAATCTAGTCATCTACACATCAATAGTTCAATACATCCACGCATCTACAAATCAGGATGAGGAGGAGGTTCTAGTCAGCTCTAACCTGGTGGGTGATTTGCCTGCGACGTGTCGTTTTAGCGCCGCTACGTGTTATGCATTTTAGCGCGATTTAGCACGATTTAGCGTGTTATTTCGTGTTTAGCACCGTAGCGACCATTTTCTGTCAAATGTAGCGTGGAGGGTCCAAATCTGCTATTGCGCGCTAAAACCGGCGAAATTGCGCGCTATTTAAAACCTTGGTGACGGATGCACCACAAAATCTCCGTGGAGCTCACGCAGGGTCTAGTACTGCACATGGACGAAGGGTATTCTATGGAGCATGTTGGTACATGCGCCACAGAATTTCTTGTTGGAGCAGGATATTTACCCACTACCCATGTGTACCACATAAAGTCAAAATTATGTGGCGCATGTTGGTACATACGCCACATATTTCCTTGTGGAGGCTCACCACTGATTTCACGAGGCTACAATTCTGTGGCGCATGTGGAACCACAAAAATTTGAATATGCGCCACAGAATGTGCACAATAGATCTAGAGCTTTTAGGCAGCTTTTCCCTCTCCTCTACCACCCCACCACCATTTTCATTCTTGTCTCCTCCAACCAGCTCATGTTGCTCCTCTCTCCCACTCCATTTTGGTCATTTCGTGTATAAAATGTCTTCGCCTTGTATTTCTGTATATTCTATGTACATTTTTTGTATATACCTGTATATTTCCTGTATAATACCTAGATATACTTCAGAAATGCAAAATTTTTGAAAATTCTAAAAAACAATTATGTGGCGTATATTGGAAGATGGCCACAAAATCTGGTGCACAATTCTGTGGCGCATCTACAGATATGTGCCATAGAATCTGGTGCACAATTCTGTGGCGCATCTCCAGATATGCGCCACAAGTTTTTTTGTCCTTCTGTAGCGCAATTCTTGTGCATAATTCTGTGGCGCACCCCGAAATGCGCCACGTAATTCAAATATCTATCGCGTGACAACTATGGCGCAAGGCATATGCGCCACAGAAGCCCAAAAAGGTGCGCCACAGAAAAAGTATTTCCTAGTAGTGTATACAACTAAAAAGTTACTCTCTCCCATCTAAATTAAATGTTGGTGTTTCATCCGGGAGTGATGTTTTGGCTCCTGGGTGCGCATGCTCCCTTTACTTTGAACTGTAACTTTGATATATTTTGGAATATCAAAACATTTCAAACGAAAAATTTACGTGTACATCTTCACATGCTAAGTGTGCACAAAGTCTTTCCATGAAAAATTAACTTGCCGTTTGAGCTGTGTAAAAAAGACAAAATTTTGTGCTAAAAATAATGCTTTTTGTGAGACTTGTTTTGTCTTTTTTATATCGATCACAAAATATTGTTTTTTTTCACGAAACTGCACGAACGCACATAGATCATCGAGGATGTACATGCAAAGTGTTTTGTTAGAATTTTTTAACAATTAAAAATATATTTTTTTGGGTGGAGGGAACATATGCACCCAAGAGCTGAATTAAATTTCCGTGTTTCATCCCTCAAAAAATGTTACTAGTGTTTTAGTTCAGAGTGTCGGTATTCCAGTTTAAATTTCAGCACTCGCAATAAATTGTTAATAAAGCAAACGATATCTACCGTTTAACCAGATAGTTTTGAGTTAATTTTGCTATTTACTCATTGTTTGTATATTTGGGACACATACCATCCTATTAGTAGAAAATATATTAGAATGTCCCAACTAAGACATTTCAAACTGTTAGAGTAGATATGTGTGTATTATATTTTGCCCATATGTTAGGGGCCCTTTTGCATATTGCACCTGTACATTGTACTATATATTGTGGCCTTTTGGCCCCCAACAATACAACATAGATTATTCTCGTATCATGGTATCAGAGCCGTAAGGTTCTTTTTCATCACAGCCGCCGCCGCCGCCACCCGCCTTGGCATCTCGCCGCCGTGCCCGGTCGCCGCCGCCGCCTCTTCTTCACCAGCTCCGGCCGCCCTGCTCCCGGCGCCTGCTCTCCACTTCCGCCCGACGTCCTCCGGCCGCCCTGCTCCCGGCGCCTGCTCTCCACTTCCGCCCGACGTCGTCTCCACTTCCGGACGCCCGCCCAAGATCCACCCGCGCGTGGCCCGCCCGCCGGCGCCTGCTCGCCCAAGATCCGCCCGCGCGTGGCCTGCCCGCCGGCGCCTGCTCGCCTAAGATCTGTCCGCCGCGCTGATCTTCTCTCCCGTGCCGGTCCGTCCGCGCGTGGCCCGCCTGCCGACTCTGCTCGCCGATCCGATCTCCAGCAGTTGACTTTCGTCTGAAGCAAAAAAAAAAACAGAAAAAACAGAAAGAAAAAAAACGACAGAGCTATGTCTTCCTCGTCGGGTTATGTTGCGATTCCTCGCTGCCCGGTGACTTTTGATGGCGCGAATTATCCTGATTTCGCTGCCTTTATGCGCGTCCACATGCGCGGTCTTCGTCTTTGGGGTGTGCTTTCTGGCGAGGTCCCTTGTCCGCCGCACCCCGTTGCTCCTACGGCGCCTACTGCCCCGACGCCTGTTTCCCTTGCCCCCGATGCTTCTCAGGAGGACAAGGATGCAGCCAAGAGTGCCGCTGATACTGCTCTGGCTGATTATGATCGGAAGGTTCAGGAGTATTCTGCTGCTGTTGCGACCTACCGGCTGGATCCGACCGACTACACTCGGTGGATTGATGATGATGCTCGTGCTCGCTGCTGTTCTCACTTCCAGTGTTCTGCCTCAGTATGCTGCCGAGTTCATGAGTCTTCCCACCGCTGCTGCTCAGTGGGCTTTTCTTCGTCAGCGCTATCAGCCGTCTGGGGATGCTCTTTATCTGTCTGTGGTTCGTCAGGAGCATGATCTTCGAGCAGGGTGATTCTACTATTGACGAGTTCTATACTCGAGTGCTGCTATTTGGCGTCAGCTTGATTCTCTTCGTACAGCTGTGTGTGGCACCTGTCCCTGCTGTCTGACTGTGCGCGCGGATCTGGAGTTTCAGCGCGTTTTTGAGTTCTTGTCGCGGCTCCGCCCGGAGTTTGAGCCGCGTCGTGCCCAGCTGCTTGCGTGTGGTCGTGTTCCGCTCTCTGAGGTACTCGCTGAGCTGCGCGTAGAGGAGACTCGTCTTCGTGGTGCTGGTCTTCTTGCGGTTCCCTCTGCACTTGCTGCTCGTGGTCCTCCTGTGCCGTCTGCTCGTGGTTCTCCTGTGCCGTCCGCTTCGTTGCGGTCTCCAGCACCGCCTTTACTCTCTCCTCCGCCGGTCCAGGGCCAGAGTCAGTCTCAGCAGCCTCGTGGTCCTCGTCCTCCCTGCGCCTTCTGTGGCAAGGCTGGCCACGACGTCTCTGGCTGCTGGAGGAGGGACCCCAGCTTACGTCAGCAGTACCTTGATAAGCTTGCTCGTCGGCAGGCTGGTTCTTCAGGATCTTCTGCTGTTGCCCAGGCTGGTTCTTCAGGCTCGTCTGCTGTTGCACTGTCCGATCAGGACATTATCCGTGGTCTTCGTGGTCTACTCGCTGCTACAGGCTCTTCTTCGACGGGTACTGCTGCTTCTGTGTCTGGCTCTTCTGGCACAGCGCGACCACCACCTTCTACACAGTCAGGTACGTCATCCCCGTGGTATCCGGATTACGGAGCTTCTTTTCATATGACTTCTGCGTCTTCTATCCTTTACGCTCTTCGCTCTCTTATTTCTCCTGTCCGTGTTATCACGGCTGATGGTTCCTCTCTTCCTGTTTCCAGTCGAGGCACCCTTTCTACTTCATCTTTCTCTGTTCCTGATGTTTCTCATGTTCCTAGCCTTAAGATGAACCTGTTTTCTGCTAGTCAGCTTACTGATTCTGGTTGTCGCGTCATTCTTGACGCTGATTCTTGTGCTTGTTCGGGATCGCCGTACACGAGGCCCTGGTTGGAGCTGGCCCTCGCAGCCTTGAGTCCCCGGGTCTCCGGGAGTTAGACTAGCTTCGCGTTCCTTCTGCTGACACTTCATCTGCCAGTTCTCCTGCGATTCTGTCGCTTCGTCACTCGGTTCTTTTCAGCGAGTGGCATCATCGGCTGGGTCACCTTTGTGGCTCCCGTTTATCGTCATTAGTTCGTCGTGGTCTTCCGGGGTCCGTCTCGGGAGATGTGTCTTTACATTCGTGTCAGGGTTGTAGGTTAGGCAAACAGATTCAGCTTCCCTATCCTACCAGTGCGTCTGTATCTCAGGGACCTTTTGATTTAGTTCATTCTGATGTTTGGGGTCCGGCTCCCTTTGCTTCCAAAGGGGGCCATCGATACTATATTTTGTTTATTGATGACTTTTCCCGGTACACCTGGTTGTTTTTTATGCGCTCTCGCAGTGAGGTACTTTCTATTTATCAGCGCTTTGTGGCCATGGTTCGCACTCAGTATTCCACTCCCATTTGTGTGTTTCGTGCTGACTCTGCAGGAGAGTATATCTCCCAGCACCTGCGTGGTGTACTTGCTGAGCAGGGCACGCTTGCCCAGTTCTCGTGTCCCGGCGCCCATGCTCAAAATGGTGTCGCCGAGCGTAAGCATCGTCATATTCTTGAGACTACCCGTGCTATGATGATTGCTTCCTCTCTTCCGCCGCATTTTTGGGCGGACGCTGTCTCTACATCCACTTATCTTATTAACATTCAGCCTTCTGCTGCTCTTCAAGGTGGCATTCCTCTCGAGCGTCTCTCTGGCAGCTTGCCTGACTACTCGACTCTTCGGTTATTTGGTTGCGTTTGCTATGTCCTTCTTCCTCCTCGCGAACGCACCAAACTGACTGCTCAGTCTGTTGAGTGTGTTTTTCTCGGATACAGTGATGAGCATAAGGGCTATCGCTGTTGGGACCCCGTTGGTCGTCGGATGCGCATCTCTCGTGACGTCACGTTTGATGAGACGCGTCCTTTCTATCCTCGTCCCACTTCTGGTACATACCCGGTGGATGATCTCTCTTTTCTTCTTCTTCCTGATGCACCACCCTCCGTCCCTCCTGTTTCTCCTCCTGATGCGCCCCCTCCGACTCCGGAGCCATCTTCGCCTCCTAGTTCTCCTTCCTCTTCTTCTTCTGATTCCGCTGGTCCTCCTTCTCCCTTGTCTCCTTTTCCTTTCCACTATTCTCGGCGTTCTACAGTTCCGGACTCTTCGCCTGATGATCCTTCTCCCTCCTCTTCCGATGAGTTGTCTTCTTCTGATGAGTCTCCTAGTTCTCCACCTCTTCCGCCTGTTCGTCAGCGTCGTGCTCCCAACCGTTTCTCTCCCAGTCAGTACGGTCTCTATGTCGTCTCCGAGCCGACTTCTTATCGGGATGCCGAGTGCCATCCTGAGTGGCAGCTTGCCATGGCTGAGGAGATCGCTGCGCTTGAGCGCACTGCCACCTGGGATCTTGTTTCTCCTCCTCCTGGTGTCCGTCCTATCACGTGTAAGTGGGTCTATAAAATTAAGACCCGCTCTGATGGATCTCTTGAGCGCTATAAAGCGCGTCTTATGGCACGTGGCTTTCAGCAGGAGCACGGCCGTGATTATGACGAGACTTTTGCCCCTGTGGCTCATATGACCACCGTGCGTACTCTTCTTGCTGTTGCTTCTGTTCGACGTTGGTCTGTTTCTCAGCTTGATGTTCAGAACGCTTTTCTTAATGGCGAGTTGAGTGAGGAGGTTTACATGCAGCCTCCTCCTGGGTATTCTGTTCCCGATGGGATGGTTTGTCGTCTTCGACGTTCTCTTTATGGCCTGAAACAGGCCCCTCGTGCCTGGTTTGCGCGCTTTGCCTCTGTGGTGACTGCTGCTGGTTTCTCTCCTAGTTTTCATGATCCAGCGCTTTTTGTTCACACTTCTCCTCGTGGACGTACTCTTCTCCTTCTCTATGTTGATGATATGATCATTACTGGTGATGATCCTGAGTATATTGCCTTTGTCAAGGCTCGTCTTCGTGATCAGTTTCTTATGACCGATCTTGGTCCTCTTCGCTATTTTCTTGGGATTGAGATTTCCTCCACTTCTGATGGTTTTTATATCTCCCAGGAAAAGTATATTCAGGATCTCCTTACTCGTGCTGCTCTTGTGGATGAACGCACTGTTGAGACTCCTATGGAGCTTAATGTTAAGCTTCGCCCTACTGATGGTGATCCTCTTCCCGATCCCACGCGCTATCGCCATCTTGTTGGGAGTCTTGTTTATCTTGCTGTCACTCGTCCTGATATCTCTTATCCTGTTCATATTCTGAGTCAGTTTGTCTCAGCTCCTACCACCGTTCACTACAGTCATCTCCTTCGTGTCCTCCGTTATCTCCGTGGCACGATTACTCGTCGCCTTTTCTTTCCTAGTTCCAGTTCTCTCCTGCTCCACTGCTACACATGAGAAAAGGGTGTCTAAATTTCTCTAAGGAGGCAATCTTGGTGGATTCTTATTAGATGTGGCAATTGGTGCCACAAATGCATATCTACATGGTAAAATTGGATATCCTCTTTTTTCCTCTCTTCTGGCTTATTTTATCTCACATGTGAGCTTCCACCTTGGTGTTTATCTTATATAATAAGAGTAACTCTATCAAATGCCCTATTTTTTGACCTTGATGATAGTTTTACAGGCTCCTCTTAACTCTGTCATATTTATGGTTCATGCAACTGCGTACTAAGTCACACTAACAGACTAGGCGTCTAATTCCTAGATTTCTGCACTTTATATTGGAAATAAACTTGAAATTATATAAATTTTCTCAAGCGGGCATATAAATACTACTTGATGCATCTAATAATCCTAAACTGCAATTAAAATCACAACTACAAATAACAATAGCACCAAATGCATATTATAGACAAAATTCTTTCTCGAGGGCATGTCTTTTGATCTTCTTCATTTTTCAACCTAGCTGCATCGCCTTGATCTTGTGTACATGGAGGATGTCGTCCGAACTTAGCTCTAGTGCATCTTCTCTTCTCCAATTATATTCTTATCTTCTTCAATTGCATTCTTTTCTTCCTCGGTCTTCTTCATTTCTTTGTTCATCTTCTGGGCTACTAGTGCTAGGTCTAGCTTCACTTCACCTATAATATGTGTCGTGTAGATCGTGAAGTTCAAATCTTCCAAAATATTTTCTCTTGCTTCAAGACAATGCTTCCACTCGATTTTCAAACCTGGAGTATTGCGTTCGCACAATGATTCTAACAGGTTAACAATTCAAATCGAGTTGGCAAAGTTTCACAAAAAAATCCTAAATCGATCAAACCCTGGAACATTGTACCTCGTCGGAATCAGAGGTGGTGTTCCGCCGCCGCCGAGGGATCCATGTCCTCAATTGTGTCCCACGACATCGTGGCTACAGGAGACAAGGTGGCAACCGGTGGTGGATCGGGCGACATAGGACATGGGGATGGCGTCGACGACACTGCTCATGCAGTGGTAGTGGGAGGTGCAGTGGCGGCAAGAGGCTATAATAGTTTATCCCGACTGGGCCTCACATCGGGCTCTAAAATCTATGAATAATGGTCGACGGCCATGTCAGATCAACGACAACAAGGGGAGGCTATCTAGAATTGGCATGGTGGTGTGGCCACCGTAGTTGGTTGCGGGGCTCGTGGTAGCAGTAGCTCGACGACAACCACGTGCGCACGTACTACTAGGAAAAGCCTTATTGCCGGTGCACCAAAAATGGCTATTGCCGGTGCACCAGCGCCCGCCGGTGGAAACAGGCAAGTGGTAATGGATTACCACCGGCGCACCAGCTGGTGCGCCAGCGGTAACACGAGTTATCCCTGACGCACCTGCCTAGTTGGCCGGTAGTAAGTTATTCCAGGAAACGAAAAAAGCCTTGCGAGGGCGCTTTTACAAGCCGTCCCCTACGTTCAAAATAGGAAAGCAATCGAGTCCTAGTTGTTTGTTGCACATATCTGGATCTTGAGGCCGAGGTGGAGCTCGAGGCGGCGTCTCGGAAGAGTGGTCGTCGGAGCCCGAGGCCGAGGAGGAGTGCATGGTCGTCGGAGCTCTAGGCCGTCATCGAAGCTCTAGGCGGTGTGGTCGTCAGAGCTCGAGGCAAGGAGGAGCTCGAGGCCGAGGGGTGGAGGAGGACGTTGTGGCTCTTCGTTAGTAAAGCTCGAGGCGACGTGGTCACCGGATCTCGAGGCGAGGAGGAGCTCGAGGCCGAGGGGTAGGAGGAGGAGGCGGTGGCTCTTGGTTAGTGGATGTCGTTGCCTAATCGACGGTACCTCAGAGGAGGGATCCTCACGAGGGGGAGAAGAAGTAGGGGCTGTTGGGCGGAGAGTTGATGCCTACACACGCTTCTATTCCTGTAGATAGTGTTGGGCCTCCAAGAGCAGAGGTTTGTAGAACATCAGCAAGTTTCCCTTAAGTGAATCACCCAAGGTTTATCGAACTCAGGGAGGTAGAGGTCAAAGATATCCCTCTCAAGCAACCCTGCAATTAAGATACAAGAAGTCTCTTGTGTCCCCAACACACCTAATACACTTGTCAGATGTATAGGTGCACTAGTTCGACGAAGAGATAGTAAAATGCAAGTGATATTGATGTATATGAGCGGTAATAACAATCTGACTAAAATATGGCAGCAAGTAAACATGTAACAGAACTTGTTGGAAACGGTGTTTCAATGCTTAGAAACAAGGCATAGGGATCATACTTTCACTAGTGGACACTCTCAACAATGATCACATAAATAAATAACTTCTCTTCTCTTGTGCTACTTTCTAACACTCTCTTGTTGGATAATAAACACCATTCATTGTGTAGGGCTACGAGAGCACCCTCAAGCCAGAGTAAACAAGCTCCACAACGTCATAAAGGAAACACATACGATGCACACACTGTCACCATCACACCGTGGAGAGTGAATCCGGAGTTCATATTTAAGTAACCTCTAGAGTGCATAGTAATAGTTAACTTCATAATCTACAAGAGATCATAATCATAACCTACGCCAAGTACTACATGATGCACGCACTGTCAACATTACATCATGGAGGAGGAATAGACTACTTTAATAACATCACTAGAGTAGCACATAGATTAATAGTGATACAAAGCTCATGATCACATAAAGATCACACCATGGGAGAGAGAGATGAACCACATAGCTACCGGTAGAGCCCTCAGCCTCGGGGAGAACTACTCCCTCCTCATCATGGGAGACAGCGATGGCGATGAAGATGGCGGTGGTGTCGATGGAGATGACTCCGGGGGCAATTCCCCGTCCCGGCGGCGTGCCGGAACAGAGACTTCTGTCCCCCGAAACGGAGTTTCGCGATGGCGGCAGCGTCCCTGGAGTCTTTCTGGAGGTTCATCAATTGGTATAACGTTTTTAGGTCGCAAGGGCTTATATAGGCGAAGAGGCGGCGCAGGAGGGGCACCAGGGCGCCCTCCCCACCTGGTGGCACGGCCAGGCTTGGGCCCGCGCCCAGGTGTGGTGTGGTGGCCCCCTAGCCCGCCTCCGACTCTCCTTCGGTGATCTGGAACCTTCCGGGAAAAATAAGATATTTGGTCTTTGTTTCGTCGAATTCCGAGAATATTGCCCGAACAGCCTTTCTGGAACCAAAAACAACCAGTAAAACGAGAACCGGCACTTCGGCATCATGTTAATAGGTTAGTTCCGGAAAATGCATAAAAACATTATAAAGTGTGAGCAAAAACATGTAGGTATTGTCATAAAACTAGCATGGAACATCAGAAATTATAGATACGTTGGAGACGTATCAAGAGTCCTCGGGACGGACGTACGCGATTTACCCAGCTTCGGAACACCTGCACAATGACAGGACCTACTGCTGCTTGTCTGGAATTATCTGGGCGCTTTCGCGTTGTTACAATGAGTTGTGGTTGTGCCTCTAGCTCCCAGGATCCGGCTTATAAAGGCGCCCGGATTTAGGGTTTACACGGAGAGTCCTAGCCGGAATACAAGTTGCCTAACTACGGAATATTACATTGTCGTGCACGTCAAGGATCCGCCTTCCATCAATGTCGTACTGGATCGGGATACTTTATGGGCCTCCACGGATCCGGCCTCCTTCATAGGTCGGTTAGGATCCGGGTCCCTACTCCTGGGCTGGACTTTATCCATCACGATCTACAACAACTAGGCCGCCTGATGGGCCACATGCCACACCACCATCTGTGGGCCACCCGGGCTTGCCGGATCTAGGCCATGTCGTTGATATACCCATATAGTATACCCACAACAGTAGCCCCCAAAGTTCTCCGAGATTCATCATTCCTCCGACTTCATTCAGTTCGGATCCAAAACTTCCTTGTTTCAGATTTCATTCAACCGGAAATCATTTGTTCTTTGGTAACGCTAACTTAGCAGATTTCATGCCCACGTCGTGCTCAACTTCCTTTTTTCCCGCGCTAAATTTTCGGAGATGTGAATCTTCATCCGGAAATTTCACGGTGCACAATTAGGTCACCACCGCGTCGTTATACCGCTTTGACCTAAGACACGTGGCGGCCATCCAACGGCGCGACCGTTCCATTCCCACCGTTGGATCCGGCTCACGAATCTCCGCGCGGGGTCTATAAATACTCCTCGCGTTCGGTAACTTTCATTCTTTTCACCGCATCTTCACTTCATCTTCTTCCTCCCGTCAGCGCCGCCCCATAGATCTCATCTCCGGCGAGCTCCTCCGCAGCGAGCTTCGCCCGCCACCGCTCCAGTGCCGCTTTCGACCCGAGCTGCGCGCGGTTGAACGAGAAATCTCACCCGCCGCCGATTTGTGGTCATCCGGAGCTTCGCACGCCAAGTCCGACGACCTCAACTTCGTTGGCGCGAAGGGGAACCGCCACACCATTAACGGTAAGCTCGCCGGACCCGTAGAAGAAGAACTAGCTTAGATTAGTTTAGTTCCGGCTACTCAGATCATTTCACCACATGCATGCAGCCGGAAACATGTCCACTAATTCACCTAAATGTACTGGTAGTTCTCCGAATAGTCCAGAACCAAGCTCGCTGGAACCAAGTTGTCCGGAACCATTAGATTTCCTACCACCACATATTTCCGACACCAGGTTAGCTCAACCTTTCTCCGCATCTTCAAGCAACGCACTAGGCCAGATCCCAACTCTCCAAGAAATCCGAGAAGAACTCGAAGGTCAAGCAAGAATGGACGCAAAAGTGCAGGAAGCGGAGTAGAAGAAGGCTTCCAAGGCCCGGTACCGCGAAGGTGAAAAGTGGCAGTGGTGGCCATGCGAAGTCAACGACTCAGAACTTAGAGAACTCCAGAACGAGGGCATGATTTCTCCGCAGTGGAGTTTCATGAAACACTCTGTCACCCCCAAGCCAGATCCGGACGAACGCGTCCTCACGAAGGCCTGGGTGGAGCGCGGTCTGTCGCTCCCATGTTCCAAATTCTTTCTCTCCATCCTCACCACATACGGCCTCCAACCACATAACATATGCCCCAACTCCTACCTCCTCCTCTCAAACTTCATGACGCTCTACGAGGGGCATCTCGGAATTCGCCCCGACATCCGCCTGTGGCAATTCTTTTTCTGCGTCAAAAAGGAGACGAAGGATAAGGCGATGGTAAACTTCGAAAGCATGACCTTCATGCTCCGCCCTGGAAGGATGTACCCGCCTCACTTATCTCACGAATCCGTTCGGTACTGGAACGCCAGATGGTTTTATGTGAAGAACATCCAAGTTCCGGATGTCCACGATGGGCTACCCAAGTTCGTCAACAAGCCTCCGGAGGAGCTAGCCAGCTGGAGCTTCGTCCCCACCCTCGTCACTTTCCGATTCTGGAAAAAGCAGCGCAGAGGATTTCCTGGTTAGTCCACGACGGGCTAACCGGAACTGACCTTACTCTCAGTTGGTTTTCTCGCCGGATCCAACCACTGAAGTATAACCCGCGACTGATCTGCGAATACACCGGGGTGGAAGATCAACTCCGAGTCACCCGCGACAATCTGCCGACGGATTCTCTAAAAAGGAGGATCAAGACGCTTGTGAAGATTACCCTGGGCCAACCAGTCCCGGAGATAGTGAAAGACATCAAAGTGAACA
Source organism: Lolium rigidum (assembly GCF_022539505.1). Lineage (NCBI taxonomy): Eukaryota > Viridiplantae > Streptophyta > Magnoliopsida > Poales > Poaceae > Lolium > Lolium rigidum. Next base: position 233,843,950 of record NC_061510.1, on the reverse strand, counting down.
AACAGTGTCCTCCGGTACGTATCTGTACCTTGCTATTTTAACTTCTTATTTTTCGAAGTGTTCTAACTTCTTCATGTTTTCCTCTCCAGCTCAACTCTTTGGCGGAGGAGGATTTTCGCAATATACTCTGAGTTCCTGTTAGTGGCGATGCGGCGGAGGAGGATCCGGAGGACGATGATGAGGAGGAGGAGAAAGCACCCAAGAAGGTTGCTCCCCGAACCACCAAGCGTCCCTGCGCCAGGGTTTCCGGCTCCGAAGCCGGAGCGAGTGGCGAGGCCTCCGCCAAGAAGGCCAAAAAACAAGCAATCCCCGCTCGACTCGAAGAAGGCGGAACGCGATCGCCTCAAGATGTTGTCCACAGCAGGAAGAGGATCGCGCTCGCTCATTCCCGGCGCCACGTAAGTATCCAAGTTCATACCTCTTTTTCAACTTGTATAATTTTTTAATTATACATTTCCTTTGCTTATTGTAGGAACCCAACCACCACCACCACACGGACCAACATCCAGAAGCCTATTACGAAGTACATGAAAGCATCTCCGGCTGTTGGTCCCCTTACTCCAACTCCGCCAGGCACCTCTCACGCTGCTCCCCAACCATCTCCGCTAGAGCTCAACCTTCGCCCACTCCCGCTACCGAAGCTCGAGTGGAAATCATTCCAGTGAGTAGCGAAAAGGTAGGCGGAGGAAGCTTCAGAACGAAGCGACCTGCTCAAGAGGAAGCTCAGGTCCAAGGACAAGAGGTGGTGGAAATTAATTCCTCGGAACGGGCTAAAGCTGCGGCTAGTGATGTCGTCGGATTTCCGAAGAATTTTGGCGATCCGACCGACCTTACCTCCACCCCCAAAGCATATGTGTGGCACCCCCGGGATCAGGGTTAGACAAATACCAGATCTTCGTCTGATATAAGCCTAACCTAGAGCTCGAGAGACTACAGTGAGAGAATCGGTAACACAACAGTGACTCTACGACTCAAGAAGTAATACAAGCTCATAACTGAGCGAAGAACCAAAGCATTACAAGCAGAGGTCACTGACCTGACATACATCAATCAACGGAAGCAAAGTTATGCTATTAGACATAGCAAGATAGCAAAAGGCCTAAGAGGCCGGGAGCATAACGGCGACGTCCCAGCCCATAGATTCCAGTGCTGCCACCCGGGAACCCCAAGCTACTCGTCGATGTCGACCTAGAAACCACCATCTCGTTGGAGCAACTTCGTCCGAAACAAAAGCATGCAAAGCTGAGTACAGTGGACTCAGCAAGACTTAGTACAACCTTTTAGCAAAGCGGGTATGCGGGCTTTCTCGTGGAGCTTCTTTTGCGTAAAGCCGCTTTTCCTTTGTAAGACAAGAAGGAGAAGAATTTCGTCTACTCGTAACATTTAAAAAGGGATAAGAGAACGATATCTCTATCTCTATTGATCATCATATTGTATCCACCAATCTTCATCATCTCGAACCACTATCCTTGGATCACCCCCTCAACACCCGGAGAAGATATCCATAAACACACATTGGTTGTCAAGTTTTACGATTAGGTTCATGTTCTCTATGATCTCCACGTCCGTTCCCAAGTCGTCCGTAACCGTGGACACGGCTTTTCGAAAAGATTCATAACCCTGCAGGGGTGCACAACTTTACCCACACGTGCCAACCGACTCTTAATGCCAAGCTATTAGCTCTCTTCCTTGGAAAGTCGGGCAGAGGGTGGTCGACCACGACCTTTACCTTGCCGTCGCCGAGACCATGAGTCACGCGCTAAGGATTGTTCCGCCGTAACGGGTCAAGTCCCGAAGTCGGTCCTTAACGATGTGAGCCGAGGTGGGTTTCCCCGCAGGCCGCAACCCCCAGCCACCACGACCACGCTTACCCGCCCTGTTATGTACCTTTACCCCCAAGCAAAATGCAATGCATATGACCAGGTAACGCGCAAACTATGTGACTCATGGAATCTACTAGGCAAGTTAGTGAGTCGAGAGGGTACCATAATAGGGCCTCGTGTGGTTGTACGCTCGGCCTTGGTTCAAGAGGCGAGAACTCGGTTCCTAGGGTCGGCAGAAACGAAACAACCCACCACATCCCAATGTGGCCTCTCGTCTGAGCCTTTAATCATGTTTATCAACAGCTCTATACTTACCACGTCAACCTGTCATGCTAGTTTCATTTCATTGTATGGCTCCAGTCCGAAGACCGGAGTAAATAGCGTAAGAAACTAAGCATGGCTAAGCATAAAGAGATAAAGGCTCTCGCGACGCACACATGCCAAACCTAGTTATGCTAGGAGCAGTGGATCATGTATTTGAGGCTACAAGGGTGAAACATGCAATAGATAGGGTAACTCTATCTATCGATAAAAGACAGTTGAACCGTATGCAATATGTAGGAACCAGAGTAAAAGCATTTGTAAAACTTGTATGAACCAGGCTAGGGCTTGCCTTTGTCCCTGACCAACCAATGTGGATCTTCGATGCATACTTGACTTGTTCGTCGGTGGACAAGATTTGATCATCGATGTCGTTGATCTTCATCATCTCGGACTCGTGCTCTATCGATCGCGAAGAAGCAAATACCGGAAAGGTAAAGAACAATCAACACATGGTATAATGCAATGCGCAGACAATATGAATGACATGTCATATTAGAGGAATTGAAGTAACCCTAGGTGCATTGCTCAATTTAAGGGTATCGACATCGGACCCCGACATATGAGAGGGGTTAATTAGGGTTTCACTACTTATGCAGTTTTAATTGTTGCAATGATGCATGAATTTCATCTAAACTTGTAGAGAATGTTTTTCTGAACATTTTGATATATTATACATAATTTTATGATTTAAAATGAATTAGTTATGAATTAAACAAGATTTAACCATTTTCTGAAATTTCTGGAAAATAATAAAAACATGACAAATTGGACCCACTGTCAGCATTTTAACATTTTAGAAATGATTAAATCCCTGACAGGCAGACCCCACATGTCATATAATTGATTAAAACAGAAAATAACAGAAAATAGAAAAAGAAAAGCCTGACAGCCGGGGCCCACCGGAGTCAACCGCCGGTGGTTGACCACGGCGGCCGGCTGCAGGTGAGGAGCGGCGCGGGGGCTCCAGGGCGTCCCCGGGCGCGCGGTTGGGCGCGTTAGGAGCGCCCCGACGTGGGCGACCTCTCGGGAGGCGGCGCCGCCCGTTTGGGTCGCCGGAGCGACCGTGCCGGCGAGCAGCGCGCGGCGGCCGGGCATGGGTGCGCGCGTGCGGCGGCGACGAGAGGGGGAGGGAGGAAGAGGAGGGGCTCGGGAGGAAGCCCCGCTCACCGAGAGCGTGATGGGCTAAGCGGCGGGGTCGGAGGAGGCCGCATGGCGAGTCGGCGGTCGCCGGGAGCTTCGCCGGCCGTGAGGAAGACGGACTCGGCGGCGGTGATTCGAGCGCTCCCCGGCCGATTCCTTCAACGGGGAGGTCGAGGACGACGAGGCGGAGCCGAAGGCGTGCTCAGCTGGGCGCGGGGGTGACCGGAGCGGCGGCGGCGACGAGCTCTGCGACGGGCTAGGGTTTGCCCCGGCGTGCAGAGAGAGAGAGAGGAGAAGGAGGTGGCGAAATGGGGGTGGCCTAGGGTTTGCGGCGGCGGCCAGAGGCCTTATAGACGGCGGGGGCGGCGGGAATCATCCCGGCCGCCGGCGGGATCGACGGCAGGGGGCCGGCCAGGCAGCTGTGCCTCTGCCTGTCGAAGAAGACAAAGGGCAATTTTCGGAAAACCCCCTGGTTTTTGGGGAAAACTAGGAAATATTAAAAACAACACCATTTCAAACCTATTTTCTCATTTTGCATCCTTCTCAAGATTGAAATAAGTCAAAACTTTAGGGGGGAAAATTAAGGTTATTTCCTAAACCATTTTGGGGAAGTCCCCACATTAGTTTTAAAGTTTTCAAAGCATTTGAACCCATTTCAAAATAGAGGAAGATTTGCATATTGTTAGGGCTTCTACTTCATTTTAAAATGCAAATTTTTTTCTTAACACATTTATATGATGCTCATGAATGCACAAACAATTCCTAATTAGGGTTTAGCAAAACAGGGATGTTACAACTCTATCCCCCTTACAAGAATCTCGTCCCCGAGATTCCTAAGGTAGGAAAAGAGGAGATAACAAGGACTACACCGGTCTTCAACGAGCTTGTTGATACCACGATGATCTTCTTTGTTGAATAAGTTGATCCACGACACCATGAAGAAGTTGATCCCCAACACGATGAAGAACTCTTCACTTTGCTTTCTTTACCCTAAAGGAAAGAGGGAATGACACTGGACGGTGGATCTTCACGAAGATCGAGTATCTCATGGTCAACTCATGGAAGGAGTGTTCAAAAACAACTCTTGAGCTAACAAACATGAACCACGTCAAGGTAACGGAAGAGACGAAAGAAGTTTCAACTTTTGGTAGGCAATTGTTCCACGCTTTACAAGAATACGAAGAGACAAGGTAGCGAAGAGTTAAACTGCCTTTGATACCATAACGAGGCACTCTTAGAAATGGTGACTCGTGGAAGAACGAATGATTATCCAACCAAAGAAACTTTGGATTTAAATATCATAGTCACCTTTCTGGCAAGGGTACATGAAATGATTGTTGTCTACTCAAAAGGCTAGGGCCTAGATGACTGACGAATTCACACAACGTGTGAATTGATTAGAATTTCAGGTAATGACCAACGGAAAGGGAAGGGTACTGGCTAGAGAAGTGCCAAGGATCAGCGGTGAGTGAAATTTCTCCGAACGAAGTTGTTGTCACCGGAGAATGATTTCGAGGGATTGACCGAGAGACATTTAGAAACTTTGTTTGTAATGTTCTCCTTGATGTTCTAGACACCACTATTAGGCTATTGACCAGCCTTCAATAGGTCATCAAGTGAAGGTCAAACTTCGGAATTGAAAAGACGTCATAAGGGCAACTCCTAGAATAAGTCGCACGAGATCCTTATGGAGAGTGGTTATTCTTGTTACTTCAAAAATCTTGGCATTAGGTCTTCCGACTAATTGTGTTAACCACGACATCAATCTTGCCGGATTTACAAAGAGACCTATCCCAAACTCCTTGTGAAACACCAACCATCATTAACGCTTGTGATTCAGCTTAGGTTAGGTGTAAAGATATTATAGATGTCCAATTAGAAAATTTTCAACAGTTACCCCCAAGGTAAAGTCGATAGATTCTCAACATATGGACCACAATGTCAAGCTTCCAAAGGATCAAGCTAGATTGCGTAATACATGTGGTTGCGACTGCCGAAGGCAATTGCGCGCATATGAACTTGCAAGGTAACACCTTTGAGTCATTGTGGGGACATCAAAGAAGCTAATGAAGTTATTAAGCTTCTTCTCTTTGAACAAACCAGTCAGTGGCTTGATGTGCATAGAGAAACTTTTCAAGGAATGGAGGTAACAACCTTCCATCTCAAGAATACTTCGCACATGCCTGACCTACTTTGTGATGATTCCCGAGGATAACAAAGGGAACTCGACTCAGATCCACGGCGACATCTTTCAGCAAGTGCACGTGAACTAGAGAAGGTCACTTCCAACATCCAGAACACATACTTCTTGATAACATGAATATGGTTCTCAAAAGTTTCCAACATTAGTGCCAACTGTTCAATATGAATCTCTTTAAACATGGAGGAAATAAGAATGCCATCGATGGGCTCAATAACAAACTTATTAAGACACTCCAAAAGGATGGACTCATATTTTGCATGAACGAGGCAGTAAGTATTGGTCGACCAAAGGACATGAAGGTATACTCGGACGAGACACCATGAGTATAAACATCATCAAGACAAGTCCTTGGAACCGAGTTTGATTTGACGATAGCCCAGTGCTCAAATCAAATATGGGGAAGATAGCATATCCGCAAAGGAGATACTTTCTGACTTCAACACAAACAACACTAGACATCCCTTTATGAAGGAACAAAGTTGGATAGAGCTTTTGTCTTTCAACTCTCCAAGTTGTTGTTTAAACTAACCAACTAGTCCAGGGTTATCCAGTACGGTTTCTTGGAGAATGAGTGATTCAGAGAACCAGCTTACTCATGAACTCGACAACACGGTCATGTAACAACATGGTGATACTTCTAGAAAGACAACTAGAATATCATGAACCACCGGTATATCACTGAATTCAAGAGGGAATCTTGCTTTACAAAGCAAACGATATGGTCTTGAGAGCTTCAAAGCATAAACCTAACTCTTTGACCGAGGATGTGCCCGAATAAATGGACTTGGCAACACGATCAAACTTCGCTTAGTAATTGGGGAACCAATCATGCTAAGAATGACACGGACGCCCTTGGATTTCAAAGCAATAAGAATTGCTAAGAATCTCGGATTGCCACATCAACACACACACCCCAACATTCCCAAGCACGGACAGACTCGGAGGAAGGGTGAGTAAAGACGTGCAAGAGAATCACTTCATCAACAAGATCATGATACAAAGCACGACCTCATGATATAGAAGAGGGTGATACTCGAAGGTAGAACAGAACAGAAGCTAACGAGGCCTCTTAATCTGCGGATTACAATACTTTAACCAAGTCTTTGAAATGAACAAGGTACTGGAGTTTGCTTCTCCTGACATACTGAAGTGGAATGTCTTTACGAACCACAAGAGTAATATACACTGTAAAACACCAATGCATATTTAGAACTTGGCTGATAACTAGTAGATAAAGGTAGGAAAGCCACGAAAGAGGAGGAACACAATCAGGATCGGAATTCCTGAGATGTAGATGCACAAGATAACACTTTAGGGAAACTCATGCTGAAAAAGAAGGTGTGACGAAGTCACAGACATAGATATAAGACTCACAAAGAGCACTCTTCTCGTGATCCATTTGGTTCGATGAAAGAACCTCTGTGATAGCTAGTGGAAGGGAAAGATCTTTATTGCCGCAGTTCAACACGACAATAACCACAAGCTTTAAGGCTAGCTTGATTTGGATTTAGCCATCTAGATGTAATGTTTGAACATTAACACCAGTGTTCAATGGAATGGATCTTGGGTTAAAGGCCAGCTTCATGTACTAAGATTCAGTAGAATCCAGCACAATCGGGGACCTTCGGTTCAAGTCCAAGGGTTAAAACCCGAGGAAGGAGTAATTACTAAATGAGTGACACAAAAGACACTGCGAGGTAGTAGTCACGATGTACCATCTAAAAGCAATGCATAGCTTCTTAAGTACCCAAGAAAATAGAAAGGAGGCATTCAAGGCGAAAGGAAACCTCGAAGCCTAGAACAGAAGGATGTGGAACCCACAAAATAGAGAGATCATGATGGAAAGAAATATCTCTATTAGACAAAACAAGGAGGATGCACAGAACACACTCGACTCTAGAGAACTCTGCACTAGGTCAACTGGTTTAGAAACGACATGCCCTTGAGGCACCTAAGTTGAAAGACTAGAAGAGATAGGAAAACTTTCAAATCAACACAAGGTAAGGCACCTTAGAAGTAGAGCGATACCAGATAAGGAGTAAAAAGAAGCCTAATCAGATTTTCGTAAATACTTTTAGCTTTCAAATAGTTTTCACAAACACTAGACTCAACATCGACCAGTAGAAAGGGTTTTCCTACAGTCAGTCCTGCTCTGATACCAAAACCTGTGGCACCCTCGGGATCAGGGTTAGACAAACACCAGATCTGCGTCTGATATAAGCCTAACCTAGAGCTCGAGAGACTACAGTGACAGAATCGGTAACACAACAGTGACTCTACGACTCAAAGAAGTAATACAAGCTCATAACTGAGCGAAGAACCAAAGCATTACAAGCGAGAGGTCACCGACCCGACATACATCAATCAACGGAAGCAAAGTTATGCTATTAGACATAGCAAGATAGCAAAAGGCCTAAGAGGCCGAGGAGCATAACGGCGACGTCCCAGCCCATAGATTCCAGGCTGCCACCTGGGAACCCCAAGCTACTCGTCGATGTCGACCTAGAAACCACCATCTGTTGGAGCAACTTCGTCTGAAACAAAAGCATGCAAAGCTGAGTACAGGGACTCAGCAAGACTTAGTACAACCTTTTAGCAAAGCGGGTATGCGGGCTTTCTGTGGAGCTTCTTTTGCGTAAAGCCAGTTTTCCTTTGTAAGACAAGAAGGAGAAGAATTTCGTCTACTCAGAACATTTAAAAAGGGATAAGAGAACGATATCTCTATCTCTATTGATCATCATATTGTATCCACCAATCTTCATCATCTCGAACCACTATCCTTGGATCACCCCCTCAACACCCGGAGAAGATATCCATAAACACACATTGGTTGTCAAGTTTTACGATTAGGTTCATGTTCTCTATGATCTCCACGTCCGTTCCCAAGTCGTCCGTAACCGTGGACACGGCTTTTCGAAAAGATTCATAACCCCGCAGGGGTGCACAACTTTACCCACACGTGCCAACCGACTCTTAATGCCAAGCTATTAGCTCTCTTCCTTGGAAAGCCGGCGGAGGGTGGTCGACCACGACCTTTACCTTGCTCGTCGCCGAGACCATGAGTCACGCGCTAAGGATTGTTCCGCCGTAACGGGTCAAGTCCCGAAGTCGGTCCTTAACGATGTGAGCCGAGGTGGGTTTCCCCGCAGGCCGCAACCCCCAGCCACCACGACCACGCTTACCCGCCCGTTATGTACCTTTACCCCCAAGCAAAATGCAATGCATATGACCAGGTAACGCGCAAACTATGTGACTCATGGAATCTACTAGGCAAGTTAGTGAGTCGAGAGGGTACCATAATAGGGCCTCGTGTGGTTGTACGCTCGGTCTTGGTTCAAGAGGCGAGAACTCGGTTCCTAGGGTCGGCAGAAACGAAACAACCCACCACATCCCAATGTGGCCTCTCGTCTGAGCCTTTAATCATGTTTATCAACAGCTCTATACTTACCACGTCAACCTGTCATGCTAGTTTCATTTCATTGTATGGCTCCGATCTCGAAGACCGGAGTAAATAGCGTAAGAAACTAAGCATGGCTAAGCATAAAGAGATAAAGGCTCTCGCGACGCACACATGCCAAACCTAGTTATGCTAGGAGCAGTGGATCATGTATTTGAGGCTACAAGGGTGAAACATGCAATAGATAGGGTAACTCTATCTATCGATAAAAGACAGTTGAACCGTATGCAATATGTAGGAACCAGAGTAAAAGCATTTGTAAAACTTGTATGAACCAGGCTAGGGCTTGCCTTTGTCCCTGACCAACCAATGTGGATCTTCGATGCATACTTGACTTGTTCGTCGGTGGACAAGATTTGATCATCAGTGTCGTTGATCTTCATCATCTCGGACTCGTGCTCTATCGATCGCGAAGAAGCAAATACCGGAAAGGTAAAGAACAATCAACACATGGTATAATGCAATGCGCAGACAATATGAATGACATGTCATATTAGAGGAATTGAAGTAACCCTAGGTGCATTGCTCAATTTAAGGGTATCGACATCGGACCCGACATATGAGAGGGGTTAATTAGGGTTTCACTACTTATGCAGTTTTAATTGTTGCAATGATGCATGAATTTCATCTAAACTTGTAGAGAATGTTTTTCTGAACATTTTGATATATTATACATAATTTTATGATTTAAAATGAATTAGTTATGAATTAAACAAGATTTAACCATTTTCTGAAATTTCGGAAAATAATAAAAACATGACAAATTGGACCCACTCGTCGGCATTTTAACATTTTAGAAATGATTAAATCCCCGACAGTGCGGACTCCACATGTCATATAATTGATTAAAACAAAAAATAACGTAAAATAGAAAAAGAAAAGCTCGACAGCCGGGCCCACCGAGTCAACCGCCGGTGGTTGACCACGGCGGCCGGCGCAGCGAGTGAGGAGCGGCGCGGGGCTCCGGGCGTCCTCGGCGCGCGGTTGGGCGCGTTAGGGAGCGCCCCGACGTGGGCGACCTCGCGGGAGGCGGCGCCGCCCGTTTGGGTCGCCGGAGCGACCGTGCCGGCGAGCAGCCGCGGCGGCCGGGCATGGGTGCGCGCGTGCGGCGGCGACGAGAGGGGGAGGGAGGAAGAGGAGGGGCTCAGGAGGAAGCCCCGCTCACCAGAGCGTGATGGGCTAAGCGGCGGGGTCGGAGGAGGCCGCATGGCGCAGTCGGCGGTCGCCGGGAGCTTCGCCGGCCGTGAGGAAGACCGGACTCGGCGGCGGTGATTCGAGCGCTCCCGGCCGATTCCTTCAACGGGGAGGTCGAGGACGACGAGGCGGAGCCGAAGGCGTGCTCGGCTGGGCGCGGGGGTGACCGGAGCGGCGGCGGCGACGAGCTCGCGACGGGCTAGGGTTTGCCCCGTGCGTGCGAGAGAGAGAGAGAGGAGAAGGAGGTGGCGAAATGGGGGTGGCCTAGGGTCTGCGGCGGCAGCCGAGGCCTTATAGACGGCGGGCGCGCGGGAATCATCCCGGCCGCCGGCGGGATCGACGGCAGGGGGCCGGCCAGTGCAGCCGTGCCTCGCACTGTCGAAGAAGACAAAGGGCAATTTTCGGAAAACCCCCTGGTTTTTGGGGAAAACTAGGAAATATTAAAAACAACACCATTTCAAACCTATTTTCTCATTTTGCATCCTTCTCAAGATTGAAATAAGTCAAAACTTTAGGGGGGAAAATTAAGGTTATTTCCTAAACCATTTTGGGGAAGTCCCCACATTAGTTTTAAAGTTTTCAAAGCATTTGAACCCATTTCAAAATAGAGGAAGATTTGCATATTGTTAGGGCTTCTACTTCATTTTAAAATGCAAATTTTTTTCTTAACACATTTATATGATGCTCATGAATGCACAAACAATTCCTAATTAGGGTTTAGCAAAACAGGGATGTTACAATATGCGACCAAGCTTTTCAATAAAATTACTGTGGCAGAGAAGTGGGATCTAGAGCAAGATCTACTAAACGTCATGCTCAACAACGCCTGGGGCAAAGTTGATGCTGAATCGTCAGAGATTCAGAACTTTAAGAAGGAGATCGGGCAGTTCTGCGACCAGCTCCTCGTCAAACGCAAGGTATCTCCCAGTAGCCCTGATGGCGTGTATTTCACACGTTCGTTGGGCAACCCCAAGAGGAAGGTATGATGAGCACATCAGCAAGTTTTCCCTCAGAAAGAAACCAAGGTTTATCGAACCAGGAGGAGCCAAGAAGCACGTTGAAGGTTGATGGCGGCGGGATGTAGTGCGGCGCAACACCGTAGATTCCGGCGCCAACGTGGAACCCGCACAACACAACCAAAGTACTTTGCCCCAACGAAACAGATGAGGTTGTCAATCTCACCGGCTTGCTGTAACAAAGGATTAACCGTATTGTGTGGAAGATGATTGTTTGCGAGAGAAAACAAGAAAAACAAGTATTGCAGTAGATTATATTTCAGTAAAGAGAATTGGACCGGGGTCCACAGCTCACTAGAGGTGTCTCTCCCATAAGACGAACAAGCATGTTGGGTGAACAAATTACAGCTTGGGCAATTGACAAATAAAGAGAGCATGACAATGCACATACATATCATGATGAGTATAGTGAGATTTAATTGGGCATTACGACAAAGTACATAGACCGCCATCCAACCGCATCTATGCCTAAAAAGTCCACCTTCGAGGTTATCATCCGAACCCCCTCCAAGTATTAAGTTGCAAAGCAACAGTACAATTGCATTAAGTATGGTGCGTAATGTAACTAGTGACTACATCCTTGAACATAGCACTAATGTTTTATCCCTAGTGGCAACAAAGACAACACAACCTTAGAACTTTCTCATCATCGTCCTGGTGTCAATGCGGCATGAACCCACTATCGAGCATAAGTACTCCCTCTTGGAGTTAAAAGCATCTACTTGGCCGGAGCATCTACTAGTAATGGAGAGCATGCAAGATCATAAATAACACATAAGCATAACTTTGATAATCAACATAACAAGTATTCTCTATTCATCGGATCCCAACAAACGCAACATATAGAATTACATATAGATGATCTTGATCATGATAGGCAGCTCACAAGATCCGACAATGATAGCACAATGGGGAGAAGACAACCATCTAGCTACCGCTATGGACCCATAGTCCAGGGGTAGACTACTCACTCATCACTCCGGAGGCGACCATGGCGGTGTAGAGTCCTCCGGGAGATGATTCCCCTCTCCGGCAGGGTGCCGGAGGCGATCTCCGGGATCCCCCGAGATGGGATCGGCGGCGACGGCGTTTCGGTAAGGTTTTCCGTATCGTGGCTCTCGCATCGGGGGTTTCGTCACGGAGGCTTTAAGTAGGCGGAAGGGCAAGTCGAGAGGGGGCACGGGGGCCCCGGATGACGAGGCGGCGCGGCCAAGGGGGGGGCCGCGCCGCCCTAGGGTTTGGCTCCCCGTGGCCCCACTTCGTTTCGTCTTCGGACTTCCGGAAGCTTCGTGAGAAAATAGGCCCCTGGGCTTTTATTTCGTCCAATTCCGAGAATATTTCTTTACTAGGATTTCTGAAACCAAAAACAGCAGAAACAAAGAATCGGCACTTCGGCATCTTGTTAATAGGTTAGTTCCAGAAAATGCACGAATATGACATAAAGTGTGCATAAAACATGTAGATAACATCAATAATGTGGCATGGAACACAAGAAATTATCGATACGTTGGAGACGTATCAGCATCCCCAAGCTTAGTTCTGCTCGTCCCGAGCAGGTAAAACGATAACAAAGATAATTTCTGGAGTGACATGCCATCATAAACTTGATCATACTATTTGTAAAGAATATGTAGTGAATGCAGCGATCAAAACAATGTATATGACATGGGTAAACAACTGAATCATAAAGCAAAGACTTTTCATGAATAGCACTTCAAGACAAGCATCAATAAGTCTTGCATAAGAGTTAACTCATAAATCAATAATTCAAAGTAAAGGTATTGAAGCAACACAAAAGAAGATTAAGTTTCAGCGGTTGCTTTCAACTTGTAACATGTATATCTCATGGATATTGTCAACATAGAGTAATATAATAAGTGCAATAAGCAAGTATGTAGGAATCAATGCACAGTTCACACAAGTGTTTGCTTCTTGAGGTGGAGAGAAATAGGTGAACCGACTCAACATTGAAAGTAAAAGAATGGTCCTCATAGAGGAAAAGCATCGATTGCTATATTTGTGCTAGAGCTTTGATTTTGAAAACATGAAACAATTTTGTCAACGGTAGTAATAAAGCATATGCATCATGTAAATTATATCTTATAAGTTGCAAGCCTCATGCATAGTGTACCAATAGTGCCCGCACCTTGTCCTAATTAGCTTGGACTACCTGGATTATCACCGCAATACATATGCTTTAACCAAGTTTCACAAAGGGGTACCTCTATGCCGCTCGTACAAAGGTCTAAGGAGAAAGCTCGCATTTGGATTTCTCGCTTTTGATTATTCTCAACTTAGACATCCATACCGGGACAACATAGACAACGAGATAATGGACTCCTCTTTTAATGCTTTAAGCATTTGACAACAATTAATTCTTTTCTCATTAGAGATTTGAGGATGTTTGTCCAAAACTGAAACTTCCACCATGAATCATGGCTTTAGTTAGCGACCCAATGTTCTTCTCTCACAATATGCATGCTCAAACCATTCAACTCAGTGTAGATCGCCCTTACTTCAGACAAGACGAACATGCATAGCAACTCACATGAAATCCAACAATGAGTTGATGGCGTTCCCCAGTAAACATGGTTATCGCACAACAAGCAACTTAATAAGAGATAAAGTGCATAATTACATATTCAATACCACAATAGTTTTTAAGCTATTTGTCCCATGAGCTATATATTGCAAAGGTGAATGATGGAATTTTAAAGGTAGCACTCAAGCAATTTACTTTGGAATGGCGGGAAAATACCATGTAGTAGGTAGGTATGGTGGACACAAATGGCATAGTGGTTGGCTCAAGTATTTTTGATGCATGAGAAGTATTCCCTCTCGATACAAGGTTTAGGCTAGCAAGGTTATTTGAAACAAACACAAGGATGAACCGGTGCAGCAAAACTCACATAAAAGACATATTGTAAACATTATAAGACTCTACACCGTCTTCCTTGTTGTTCAAACTCAATACTAGAAATTATCTAGACCTTAGAGAAACCAAATATGCAAACCAAATTTTAGCATGCTCTATGTATTTCTTCATTAATAGGTGCAAAGCATATGATGCAAGAGCTTAGACATGAGCACAACAATTGCCAAGTATCACATTACCCAAGACATTTATAGCAATTACTACATGTATCATTTTCCAATTCCAACCATATAACAATTTAACGAAGGAGAAACTTCGCCATGAATACTATGAGTAGAAACCAAGGACATATTTGTCCATATGCTACAGCGGAGCGTGTATCTCTCCCATAAAGTGAATGCTAGGATCCATTTTATTCAAACAAAACAAAAACAAAAACAAACCGACGCTCCAAGAAAAAGCACATAAGATGTGGCCGAATAAAAATATAGTTTCAGGGGAGGAACCCGATAATTTGTCGATGAAGAAGGGGATGCCTTGGGCATCCCCAAGCTTAGACGCTTGAGTCTTCTTGATATATGCAGGGGTGAACCACCGGGTGCATCCCCAAGCTTAGAGCTTTCACTCTCCTTGATCATGTTGCATCATACTCCTCTCTTGACCCTTGAAAACTTCCTCCACACCAAACTCGAAACAACTCATTAGAGGGTTAGTGGACAATAAAAATTCACATGTTCAGAGGTGACACAATCATTCTTAACACTTCTGGACATTGCATAAAGCTACTGGACATTAATGGATCAAAGAAATTCATCCAACATAGCAAAAGAGGCAATGCGAAATAAAAGGCAGAATCTGTCAAAACAGAACAGTCCGTAAAGATGGATTTTATTAGGCCACCAGACTTGCTCAAACGAAAATGCTCAAATTGAATGAAAGTTGCGTACATATCTGAGGATCATGCTCGTAAATTGGCGTAATTTTCTGAGCTACCTACAGGGAGGTGGACCCAGATTCGTGACAGCAAAGAAATCTGGAACTGCACAGTAATCCAAATCTAGTACTTACTTTTCTATCAAAGACTTTACTTGGCACAACAAAACACAAAACTAAGATAAGGAGAGGTTGCTACAGTAGTAAACAAATTCCAAGACACAAATATAAAACAAAGTACTGTAGCAAAATAACACATGGGTTATCTCCCAAGAAGTTCTTTCTTTATAGCCATTAAGATGGGCTCAGCAGTTTTAATGATGCACTCGCAAGAAATAGTATGTGAAGCAAAAGAGAGCATCAAGAGGCAAATTCAAAACACATTTAAGTCTAACATGCTTCCTATGCATAGGAATCTTGTAAATAAACAAGTTCATGAAGAGCAAAGTAACAAGCATAGGAAGATAAAACAAGTGTAGCTTCAAAAATTTCAGCACATAGAGAGGTGTTTTAGTAACATGAAAATTTCTACAACCATATTTTCCTCTCTCATAATAACTTTCAGTAGCATCATGAGCAAACTCAACAATGTAACTATCATATAAAGCATTCTTATCATGAGTCTCATGCATAAAATTATTACTCTCCACGTAAGCATAATCAATTTTATTAGTTGTAGTAGGAGCAAATTCAACAAAGTGGCTATCATCATATATAGGAGGCATATTGTAATCATAAAAGAAAATTTTCTCCTCAATGCTTGGGGGACTAAAAAGATCAGAGCCAGCTTCCCCAAGCTTAGAATTTTCCATAGCATTAGCAACAATGGTGTTCAAAGCATCCATAGTAATAACATTCCCATTAGCATGCATATAAAGTTCCATGGGTTTTTTAATTCTCTCTTCAAACACATCATGTCCTAATTCAAGATAAAGTTCATAAAGATCTCTCATATTTTTGTTGTTTTCCATTATGCTTAACTAGTGAAATAAAAACATGCATGATATTAAGTAAAGTAAAACAAGTAACTAATTTTTTGTATTTTTGATATAGCAAACAAGATAGTAAATAAGGTAAAGCTAGCAACTAATTTTTTTGTGTTTTGATATAATGCAGCAAACAAAGTAGTAAATAAAATAAAGCAAGACAAAAACAAAGTAAAGAGATTGAGAAGTGGAGACTCCCCTTGCAACGTGTCTTGATCTCCCCGGCAACGGCGCCAGAAAATATGCTTGATGGCGTGTATTTCACACGTTCGTTGGGCAACCCCAAGAGGAAGGTATGATGAGCACAGCAGCAAGTTTTCCCTCAGAAAGAAACCAAGGTTTATCGAACCAGGAGGAGCCAAGAAGCACGTTGAAGGTTGATGGCGGCGGGATGTAGTGCGGCGCAACACCGGAGATTCCGGCGCCAACGTGGAACCTGCACAACACAACCAAAGTACTTTGCCCCAACGAAACGAGTGAGGTTGTCAATCTCACCAGCTTGCTGTAACAAAGGATTAACCGTATTGTGTGGAAGATGATTGTTTGCGAGAGAAAACAGTAAAAACAAGTATTGCAGTAGATTGTATTTCGAGTAAAGAGAATTGGACCGGGGTCCACAGTTCACTAGAGGTGTCTCTCCCATAAGACGAACAACATGTTGGGTGAACAAATTACAGTTGGGCAATTGACAAATAAAGAGAGCATGACAATGCACATACATATCATGATGAGTATAGTGAGATTTAATTGGGCATTACGACAAAGTACATAGACCGCCATCCAACTGCATCTATGCCTAAAAAGTCCACCTTCGGGTTATCATCCGAACCCCTCCAAGTATTAAGTTGCAAAGCAACGGACAATTGCATTAAGTATGGTGCGTAATGTAACTAGTGACTACATCCTTGAACATAGCACTAATGTTTTATCCCTAGTGGCAACAAGCACAACACAACCTTAGAACTTTCTCGTCATCTGTCCCGGTGTCAATGCGGGCATGAACCCACTATCGAGCATAAGTACTCCCTCTTGGAGTTAAAAGCATCTACTTGGCCGAGCATCTACTAGTAACGGAGAGCATGCAAGATCATAAATAACACATAAGCATAACTTTGATAATCAACATAACAAGTATTCTCTATTCATCGGATCCCAACAAACGCAACATATAGAATTACATATAGATGATCTTGATCATGATAGGCAGCTCACAAGATCCGACAATGATAGCACAATGGGGAGAAGACAACCATCTAGCTACTGCTATGGACCCATAGTCCAGGGGTAGACTACTCACTCATCACTCCGGAGGCGACCATGGCGGTGTAGAGTCCTCCGGGAGATGATTCCCCTCTCCGGCAGAGGTGCCGGAGGCGATCTCCGAGGATCCCCCGAGATGGGATCGGCGGCGACGGCGTCTCGGTAAGGTTTTCCGTATCGTGGCTCTCGGTACCGGGGGTTTCGTCACGGAGGCTTTAAGTAGGCGGAAGGGCAAGTCAAGAGGGGGCACGGGGGCCCCGGATGACAGGGCGGCGCGGCCAAGGGGGGCCGCGCCGCCCTAGGGTTTGGCTCCCCTGTGGCCCCACTTCGTTTCGTCTTCGGACTTCCGGAAGCTTCGTGAGAAAATAGGCCCCCGGGCTTTTATTTCGTCCAATTCCGAGAATATTTCTTTACTAGGATTTCTGAAACCAAAAACAGCAGAAAACGACAAGTGGCACTTCGGCATCTTGTTAATAGGTTAGTTCCAGAAAATGCACGAATATGACATAAAGTGTGCATAAAACATGTAGATAACATCAATAATGTGGCATGGAACACAAGAAATTATCGATACGTTGGAGACGTATCAAGCCCCCAAGTATCTAGGTGGAAACTAGTCAATAGTTAGCACCTGGATACTTAGAGTAAACTTAACTGAAGAAGATTTTTAAAGTGTTGTAGTAGCCCCCAAGCGTTATGGCGGAAAATATTCCGGCAATAATGCTTCGAAAGGATCAACATTTTTATAGCGTAACCGGATTTTCCGGGTTAGCGCCCTTTACAGAGGGTAACCGTAGATGCTCCAGAAAACTTCCAAGCGGAATGGGTTTCCGACCGGATCCGAGCTTGGACAGCATATCTGCCGTTGTGTTATCATCTCTCCTGACGTAATTGACTTCATATCCGAGGAAGCATTTGGCGATCTCGTCAACTTCGTCTCTGTAAGCCGCCATAATGGAGTTTCTGGCGTTCCAGGTTCCGGCTACTTGTTGTGCCACCAGGTCGGAGTCTCCGCAGCATATGATGTGCTTGATCCCGATTTCCTTAGCGATGTGCAATCCGTGTAGTAGAGCCTCGTATTCCACCATGTTGTTTGTAGCTTCAAAGTGAATCTGCAAGACATACTGCAGTTCTTCTTCGGTTGGTGACTTCAGGGTGACTCCAGCCCCCGAGCCTTGATGCTGCTTGGATCCATCAAAGTGCATAATCCAGGGTTCAGGTTCCGGCACAGGTGTGCCCTCCGGCGCTTCCGTCCAATCAGCGAGAAAGTCCGCCAAAGCTTGGGATTTGATCGCGGTTCTGGCTTGATAGTTGATATCGAAGGCATATAATTCAATGCTCTACTTTGCTACACGCCTTGTTGCGTCGGAATTATTGATGATGGTCAACAAGGGAGCCTTGCTCACCACTGCCATAGGATGCTCCTGGAAGTAGTGCCTCAGCTTCCGGCTTCCTAGGAAAACTCCATAGACTAGCTTCTGAAAGTGAGGGTACCTTTGCTTGGATTCCGTCAAGACCTCACTTATGTAGTAAACTGTCCGCTGGACTCCGTATTCGTATCCTTCTTCCTTTCACTCCACCACGATAACTAGACTGACGACCTTGTTGGAGGCTGCCAGGTAGAGGAACATAGGTTCTGACTCAGCTGGTGCCGCCAAAATAGGTAGGTAAGAGAGTATATCTTTCAACCCCTGAAGTGATGCATCTGTTGCGTCGTCCCAGACAAACTTGTATGATTTCTTCAGCAGCTTGTATAGAGGTAGTGCCTTTTCGCCAAGACGGCTAACAAATCTACTGATTGCAGCGACGCAACCAGTTAATCGTTGCACATCTTTGAGACAAGTTGGCCTTTTGATGCACAGAATAGCCTTGATCTTTTCCGGGTTAACTTCAATACCTCTGTGAGATACAACGAAGCGAACCAGTTTTCCGGCTGGAACACCAAAGACGCACTTCAGCGGATTCAACATCATCTTGTACCGTCGGAGATTCTTGAAGGTTTCCGTGAGCTCGCTGATCAAGTAGGATCCTTTCCGGGTCACGACCGCGATGTCGTTGACGTAGGCGTGCACGTTTCGGCCAATTTGGTCCTTCAGGCATCGCTGCATCGTACGTTGGTAAGTGGCACCTGCATTTTTCAAACCAAAAGGCATGGTGACATAACAGTAAGTGCCAAAGGGTGTGATGAACGAGGTCGCCTTTTGGTCGGACTTCTTCATCCGGATCTGGTGATACCCGGAATATGCGTCAAGAAAACACAGAAGTTCCGCCTCTACCGTCGAATCAATGACTTGTTCAATGCGCGGTAAGGGGAACGGATCCTTCGGACAGTGCTTATTCAAGCCGGAGTAATCGATGCACATTCTTAGTATTTCAGAATTCTTTTTGGGTACAAGGACGGGGTTTGCGACCCAATCGGTATAGATAACTTCTACTACAAAACCTGCCTCTAGTAACTTTGCTAATTCCATCCCTATGGCGCTTCTTATCTCCAAAGCGTCGCATAGCTTGCTTCACCGGTTTTGCTCCCGGATTTATGTTGAGGTAGTGTCGTTGCATATTCGACGGTAGCTCGGAGGAGGGATCCTCACGAGGGGGGAAGAAGTAGGGGCCATAGGGCGGAGAGTCCTCGGGACGGTGGTACGCGATTTACCCAGCTTCGGAACACCTGCTCGAAGACAGGGCCTACTGCTGCTTGTCTGGAATTATCTGAGCACTTTCGCATTGTTACAATGAGTTGTGGTTGTGCCTCTAGGGCTCCCAGGATCCGGCTTATAAAGGCACACGGATCTAGGGTTTACATGGAGAGTCCTAGCCGGAATACGAGTTGCCTAACTACGGTATAATATCTTGCCGTGTACGTCAAGGATCCGCCTTCCTTCATGGCCGTGTTGGATCCGGATACTTCATGGGCCTTCACGGATCTGGCCTCCTTCGTAGGTCAGTTGAGATCCGGCACCTTGCTCCTGGGCTGGACTTCATCCTTCACGATCTACAACAACTGGGCCACCCGATGGGCCACATGCCACATCACCATATGTGGGCCACCCGGGCTTGCCGGATCTAGGCCATGTCGTTGATATACCCATAAAGTATACCCACAATAGTAGCCCATGAAGTTTTCCGAGATTCATCATTCCTCCGACTTCATCAACTCGGATCCGAATAGAATCTTGAAGAGCTTCCAAAACTTTCTTGTTTTCGACTTCAATCAACTGGAAATCATTGTTCTTCTATAACAGTATCTTCAGCATATTTTTTGCGCATATTGTACTGAACTTCCTTTTTTCCCGCGCTAAATTTTCGGAGATGCGAATCCTCAGCCGAAAATTTTGGAGTCGCTCAATTCTAGTTACCGCTGCCTCGATTTCACCGTTTTAACCTAAGACACGTGGCAGTCATCCAACGGTGTGACCGTTCCGTTTCCGTCGTTGGATCCGGCTCACGAATCTCCGCGCGTGGTCTATAAATACCCGCTGCGTCAGTAACTTTCCCATTCGTTTGACCGCCCAACCACTTCATCTTCCTCCTCCCGACAGTGCCGCCCATCGGATCTGAACTCCGGCGAGCTTGCCCACGGAGAGCTCCATCCGCCGCCGCTCCAAGGTCATCCTCGACCTGAGATCGCCATGGTTGATCGGGAAATCCGATCCACCGCCGATTCGTGGTCAAGCGGAACTCAACGCGCTCTGTCCAGCGACCTCATCTTCGCCGGTGCAACGAAACTCCGCCGCGCCATTAACGGTACGTCCGCCGGACTCGTAGAAGAAGAAGTAGTTTAGTCTTAGATTAGTTCCGGTTACTCAGCTTAATTAGCTTATCATATGGGTGCAGCCGGAAGCATGTCACCTAGTTCACCAAAATGTACTGGTAGTTCTTCGAATAGCCCTGAGCCCAGTTCATTAGAACAAAACTGTCCGGAACCCTTAGCTTCCTGCCACCATATATTTCCGACACAAGGTTAGCTCAACCATTCTCCGCATCTTTCAGCAACACATTAGGCCGGATCCTAACCATCCAAGAGATCCAAGAAGAACTTGAAGGCCAAGCAAGGATGGCCGCTAAAGTGCAGGAAGCGGAAATGAAGAAGGCTTCCAAGGTCCGGATCCGAGAGGGCGAGAAAGGGCAGTGGTGGCCTTGCGAGATCAAGGACTCGGAGCTCAGAGACCTCCAGAGCGAGGGCATGATCTCTCCACACTGGAGTTTCATAAAGGACTCCATCACTCCCAAGCCGAAGCCGGACGAAAGTGTCCTGACGAAGGCCTGGGTAGAGCGCGGTCTATCGCTCCCCTGCTCGGAGTTTTTCTCTCCGTTCTCTCCACCTATGGCCTCCAGCCACACAACATCTGTCCCAACTCCTATCTCCTCCTCTCGAATTTCGTGACGCTCTGCGAGGGGACTCTCGGAATTCGCCCCGACGTCCGCCTGTGGCAGTTTTTCTTCCGAGTCAAGAAGGAAACAAAGGACAAAGCCATGGTGAACTGCGGGAGTATGACTTTCATGCTCCGCCCTGGTCGGATGTATCCGCCTCACTCTTCCCACAAGTTCGTCCGGTAATGGAACACCGGATGGTTCTACGTGAAGAACGTCAAAGTTCCGGGCGTCCACGACGAGCTGCCCAAATTCATCAACAAGCCTCTAGAAGAACTTGACAGCTGGAGCTTCGTCCACACCCTCGCCCACTTCCCGATCTTGGAGAAGGCCGCGCAAAGGATTTCTTGGTTAGTCCACGATGGGCTAACCGGAACCGAGCTTACCCTCAGCTTGTTTTCTCACCGGATCCAGCCGCTGCAATATAACTCGCGCTTAATTTGCGAGTACATCGGGGCAGATGATCTGCTCCGAGTTACCCGCCACGACCTGCCAGCGGATTCTCTCAAGAGGAGGATCAAAACACTTGTGAAGATTGGCCGGGGCCAGCCGGTCCCGGAATTAGTTAAAGACATCAAGATCAACAACCAGTGTCCTCTGGTACGCATCTGTACTTTGCTATTTTTAACTTCTCGTTTTGTGAAGTGTTCTAACTTTTCCTTGTTTTCCTCTCCAGCTCAATTCTTTGGCGGAGGATGATTTCCACACCGTGCTCAGAGTCCCCGTCAGCGGCGAAGCGGCGTAGGAGGATCCGGAGGACGATGATGCGGAGGAGGAGCAGGCACCTAAGAAGGTTGCCCCTTGGCCCACCAAGCGTCCCCGCACCAGGATGTCCGGCTCTGAAGCCGGTGTCAGTGGCGAGGCCTCCGCCAAAAAATCCAAGACCAAGCCCCCTCCACTTGACTCCAAGATGGCGGAGCGCGAGCGCCTTAAACTACTGTCCACAGTAGGAAAAAGGTCGCGCCCGCTCATTCCTGGCGCTACGTAAGTTTCCGAGCTCGTTGCTTCTTTTTTAACTTGTACAACTTGTTACTTATTTCCTTCACTTGCTTGTAGGAACCAGACTACCACCACCACATGGACCAACGTCCAAAAGCCCATCACGAAGTATATGCAGAAATCTCCGGCTGTTGGCCCCCCTACTCCAGCTCCGCCAAGCACTTCACATGCTACTCCCCAACCGTCTCCACCCCGAGCTGATCCTTCTCCCCCTCCTGCTTCCAAGGCTCAAACGGAAATAATTCCGGTGAGAAGAGAGAGGGTGGGCGGAGAAAGCTCCGGAACAAAGCGACCCGCTCCCGAAGAAACTCAGGTACAGGGCCAGGAAGAAGCGGAAGTTAACTCTGCAGGAAAGGCTAAAGCTGCGGCTAGTGATGTCGTCGGTTTTCCGGAGAACTTCGGCGATCTGACTGACCTTACCTCCACTCCCAAGGCTTATGCAAGCAAGTTCTTCAATAAACTCACTGAGGCGGAAAAGTGGGAACTGGAACAAGATCTACTCAACGCCATGTTGAACAATGCCTGGGGGAAGCCTGATGCTGAGTCTTCGGAGATTCAGAATTTCAAAAAGGAGGTCGGCTAGTTCTGCGACCAGCTCCTCTGCAAGCGCAAGGTACTTCCCAGTAGCCCCCAAGTATGTAGGCGGAAACTAGCTAATAGTTAGCGTCTAAATACTTAGAAGAAACTTAAACTGAAGAAGATTTAAAGTGCTGTAGTAGCCCCCAAGCGTTATGGTGGAGAATATTCCGGCAATAATGCTTCGAAAGGATCCACTTTTTATAACGCGTCCGGAACTTACTCCTGCTCTGTTTGTGTTACAGGAACAGAAGCGCTGCATTATGAGCTGCATAAAACATTGCTTTGCAGCGCCACGTAACCTTAACCTTAAACCAGGCGGAGAAGATCCGGGCGGCTAAAGAAGAGAATGCAGAACTGAAGAAACTGCTGGCGGAAGCTCAAGGTTGGTTTCCGGCCGATCTCGCCATTACTCCAAATTCCGACTATCAAATTGATTTTAACTTAACTTTGGATAGGTGCATCTTCTTCCCTCGCCACAGCCTCGTCAAAACTCGAGAACCTGCGCTCCTCTTACCAACATCTAGAGACGAAACTCGTGGAGGCGGAACAGAAGCGAGAACGGGCGGAAAAGCAGCTGGTGGAGAAAAACTCTGAACTTATCAAGAAAGAGGGCGAATTTGCCATGAAAAGAAAAGTTGACAGCGACACTCTCCAGAAGCAGCAGAAAGAGATCAACGGGCTCCAGAAGTACATGGACACTACGGAGAAGCACTGGGACTTACTCAACACAGATGTCATGGGTACGTATCCAGAACTTACGAACTTATCTGTTGAACTCAATCTTATATTTATCTCCGATTATCTCATGCAGAGCCTCTCGGATATGACGAAGAGCGTCGGAGCCAATTCCCCCGCGATGATCTTCTTCAGCTCGCCGGAGATGACTGCAAAGACCTTTCTCCACCTGCCGAAAGATTTGCCATAATCTGGCGATTAAGAAGAGCCGTACTTGCGACGTGCGCCAGCTTATTCAAAGAATGGACATTCTTCCGGAGCTGGTTGTAGATCTTCAAGCTTCATCGGCTCGAGGCGTTGCTGCGATGTCCCTGGCCATGTGCCTGGCTCACCACCCAGAACTTGATGTTGACAGGGTCACTTCCGGTGTTCCTCCAGCTTCGGATGTCAACGCACTTCTAAATGCAGTTAGCGGCTACGGCACCCGCATCGCCCGAAGGATCCGCCATGATGAATTTTATGACAAGGTGGTACTTCTTGCCGACGAGCCTCTTGAAGCGCAGCTTCATAAGGAACGTGAGGCGGAGACTCGACCTACCGGATCCGGCGACGGAAGCCAGTATACCTGGACTAGTTCCAAGGAGGCCAGAAAGGGCAAATCCAAAGACAGCGCAGCGTCTTCGACTGAAGAGGATGAAGAGAGTGATGACGATGACGTATCTTCTCCGCCTCAAGGTGAAGAAAAAGGCGAAACTGAACCAGATGTCCAAGGCAGCTCCCCTCCGGCCAAGGGCCAGTGAAGAACTTATTCCTGTGGCAAGAAAAACAATGCATCATTTTGGCCCCATCGAGGGTTTGTAATATAACTTAAATATTCTTAAGTAGCTAGGGATGAAAACAACTGCATGTGGACGGAAAACTTATCCTGCGATACTTTATATTTTATGAATGCATGTTTCGTTCGTTGAAAAAGCAAGTGCTAGTTTCTAAGTTTTCCGGCTTGCTCACTTGACCTTCCACGAGCCGGAAGACCTTTAACAACGAAGCCCAATGGCGATCCGTCAATAACCGCGGAAATATATAAGCCCCCAACCAAGGTGTCGGAAGTCGCTACCAGGAATCCATGAGTTCGCAACGAAAAGTTTATCCACCAGAAAATTTAAGCTTATGTCCTAAAGGATAATATTGAAAATCACAACTTTCATACACGCCTAGGGGAAATATCCAGCTCTGCGGTTTTAGTCGGAAAATATACACGATCCAAAAAAGTAAAAATTTAAGGAGGTAAAAGACTCTAAGAGTGAACCATATGCTTTATTTCATTGATCATGTATCATATATATTACAAAGTATGTAATGCAAAAATTGCTAAGTGTGGAAAGGACGTAGTTGTGCTATATTCCAGGGACGATCAGTCTCATCATACATGTCATCCAGATCCTCTCGCTTTCGTTTCTGGTACCAATTGGCAGGTCTATCCTTTTTCTCGTGGAAATCGACGAGGTAGTAAGATCCGTTTTATAGCACTTTGCTAGTGACAAATGGTCCTTCCCATGGAGATTGTGTTATCACCAGATTTTGGCTAAATCAGGAGATGGGCCGTAGGTGAGATGGGCTTAAAGGTTAAATGCGTGGAGGATCTCTGAAGCGGCCTGACACGAAGAAGTTGGGCTAAATTGCCCATGTATCTGTATTATAGTAGATCACACCTTAATTTAGAAGTTAGAGTTTTACCCGTGCACGGTTAGGTGCACGCCTGAATTAGAAAGTCCCCTGGACTATAAAAATGTATCTAGGGTTTATGGAAAAGACAACAACCAACGTTCAACACAATCAATCTCGGCGCATCGCCAACTCCTTCGTCTCGAGGGTTTCTCCTGGTAAGCACCATGCTGCCTAGATCGCATCTTGCGATCTAGGCAGCACAAGCTTATTACGTTGTTCATGCGTTGCTCGTGCTTGAAGCCTTTTTGATGGCGAGCAACGTAGTTATCTTAGATGTGTTAGGGTTAGCATTGTTCTTCGTATCATATGCTTGTCGTAGTGCAACCCTTATACATCTAGCCGCCCTTACACCTATTTTAGGTGTAGGGGCGGCACCCGCTTGATCATTGTTTAGTAGATCCGATCCGTTACGGTTGCTCCTTGTTCTTCAAGGATTAGTTTAATATCCGCAATAGTTAGGCCTTACAAAGGGTTGGAGGATCCAGCGGCGTGTAGGGTGTAGTTTGCTAGCCCTAGACAGGATGTTCCGGGGATCAACCTCGTGTTGGTTTTAGGCCCTGTCTAGGATCGGCTTACGATCACCGTACGCGAGCGCGAGGCCCAATCGTGAGTAGGATGATCCGATTATGCGGTGAAAACCCTAAATCGTCGTAGATCGCTTTAGCTTTATCTTGATCAAGCAGGACCACCATATATTCGTGCACCTCGTACGAATCATGGGTGGATCGGCTCTTCGAGCCGATTCACAGGACAACCTGAGAGCCGATCGAGGCTCGAATTTAACGTTTACGTGTATGCCATGCAGGAAACTAAGCGAGGCATCATCCAACACCTTCCTGACCAGGTATAGGTCAGGTGGCACGCCCTTGCGACAGCATCGGACGTGTGACCGGAAGGCTTTGCGGGCCGTCGCTCCGAGGGACCGGGGCCAGCCGCAGCCCTAGTTGTTCCCGGCTCTACGGTGTTGCCGGTCGCTGCCCGCCGGTGGGTTTCGACCGCAACACATTCCGGCACGCCCGAGTGGGACACTCTTCGACATCCACCGCATCGCCATCTACATCCGAGATGGCGGAAAGCACTCCGGTCAAGTACGAGGATCCGGCCGACGAGCTCAAGAAGAAGCATGACGAGATCAAGGCGAGTCCTCGAAGCCGAACTCATCGGCTCTTTCCACGGAACCCGCTCCCATGGCATCGGGTGGAAGGGGTTCACACCTGAAGGCGCACTCGATGGAGTGGACCTGTCCGCCCCGTCGGAAGAACGCACCGGGTCGCTGCGTCGGGAGATCAACTACATGGTGGCTCATTCGCCGCACCGCCACTCGAGAGCCTGGTGAACACTTTGGAGCGTGTCGCTCGCGCGTGATCCAGGAAATCATGAGCCATCGGTATTCTCCGTCGGGACCAGCTGTGGGGACTTACAAAGGAGAGATGCCACTCCAGTCCCATCCACCGCTGCCGTTCGCGTTGGCAGCACCAGAAGTGCCGAACTCATCGGCATACGTCGTCTACAAGATTGGTGGTGACCCTAGTGACTACCAATTCCTACCTGAGGCGCCCAAGGAGATCCCGCACGGATACGCGTGCGTATATGTGCCAGACTGCAGTACCTGGGCACTCTCGAACCAGACTCCAACAGCAGGGGCCTCTGGAACAGCAGGAGGAACATCGGGAGCAGATCTCGAGAACCAGACGTGGCTAGCTAAGTACGCTACTCCGACAAACCTCCAGAGCCCAGCTCCTGCAGTTGGCTCAGAACTGGAAAAGCAAGCATGGCTGGTTAAGTATGCCACCCCGGCGAATCTTCGGGGTTCGACACCTTCGACCATCACCGCGGATCAGATTTGTACAATTCTGAAAGATCAGTTCGGCATGATGCCGAAAAGGAAGACGTTCGGCTATACCAAGCCGTACCCCAACGAGTACGAATTGATCCCGTTACCACCCAAATATCGGCTCCCGGACTTCACAAAGTTTAGTGGATCAGATGGTTCCAGCTCCATCGAACATGTGAGCCGATATTTGGCACAGCTGGGCACGATCTCAGCATCAGACGAGCTGCGTGTGAGGTTCTTCACGCAGTCCCTCACAAGATCGGCTTTCAGATGGTACACATCGCTGCCACCGAACTCCATCCGGACTTGGAAGCAGTTGGAAGAGCAGTTCCATGAGCAGTATCACTCAGAGGCTTCCGAGGCTGGCATTGCCGATCTAGCACAAGTACGATAGAAGCGCGGGGAAACGAGTGTCGAATACATCCAGCGCTTCGGGACCGTGAGGAACCGATGCTATTCGGTTCACGTAAGTGAAAAAGAAGCGATCGAGTTGGCGGTGGTGGGTCTCTCATCATCGATCAAGGACGTGGCCTCCCAAGCGAGACTACCCTTCATTGGCGCACATGGTGCGAAACCGTCGACATATGAACAGCGCCACCCAGATGTTTACCAGGACAAATTCAAGCGTGCGGTGGCCCTGGTTGAGACAGACGAGGATGAAGGTGCTGCGGGAGATCGAGAGGTAGCAGTGGCTGAATGGACTCGAGCGGCGGGCCCCGTGTCCTGCAAATGGGTGAAGCCACAAGGCCCTCCAAAAGGGTTCGACTTCGACGTGACCAAAACCGAGCAGATTTTTGATCTCTTACTCACGGAGAAGCATATAAAGGTACCCGAAGGCCACAAGATCCCTACGGTGCAGGAGCTGAACGGAAAGCCATACTGCAAGTGGCATAACACGTTCACCCACACCACGAACGACTGCAGGGTGTGGCGACAGCAGATCCAAATGGCGATAGAAAAAGGGCGGTTAATTTTCAACCAGTACGC
Source organism: Lolium rigidum (assembly GCF_022539505.1). Classification (NCBI taxonomy): domain Eukaryota; kingdom Viridiplantae; phylum Streptophyta; class Magnoliopsida; order Poales; family Poaceae; genus Lolium; species Lolium rigidum. The sequence goes on along the minus strand of NC_061510.1, from coordinate 233,815,569 downwards.
CATGAAGGTCGACACACACCCCTTCCCCGCCATTAACATGGTGGAGTACACTTACCATGGAGGGTGCCAGCCAGATTTCTCGTGCAATATCAACATGGTGGGACCTGGGCACCACTCTGGTAAGGATGGAGATGAGGGCAGCCGCTCTCATAGCAAAGACACAGAGGAAGCCGCTCCGCGCGATCGGCTCCGCCACGACGGCAAGCGCTACGTCACAGAGGGAGAAGTGAAGAACATAAGATATCAGCGACCTCTCTCTGATCACCTCCTCAACAAGTACGTGAGTCAGTATGACCAACGCCGACGGTACAACGACGATGATGAAAAGGATCGTCTGGCTAGGGACGACAGGAGACGTCGTCGGCATGATCACGACGAGGAGCGATATGAGCGCCACGCCAAGGAAAAGTCGAGGGAGCAAGACGACGTGGATAGGCACTGGGACTGCCCCTTCTTCGGTACATCGCTGGGATTCGGGAATGAGCCGATTGCCTACAATCGGCAATTGCCCGAGAATGTAAACAAAGGAAGAAGGATGCAGCTAACGTGTCCGTGTTCAAGCGTCTAGGGCCTCTCCCGCCTCGGAACAAGCATGCTCGAGTCCGCTCGGGTGGAAGATCTCGAGGAACTAGAGGACGATGATGAAGAAGACAAGTATCATCGGCCAAGATGGTGCCTCGATGGGCTCAGCCGTTCCCAGAAGCGAAGGGTTCAGCGTCTGCGTGGGTTGGAAGAAGCTGAAAGATTATACCTGCACACGTTGAGAAAGGCACGGCCAGATCTGGCCGCCAAAATTCAGCGAACCCTGGACGAAGAAGGTCGGCCACAAAGAAAAGAGTGGCGCCCCAAGCAAAGGAGAGCCAATGATGAAACATCGGCTGGCACAAACATGGTGCTCATCCTCCCAACGGAGTTTACTGCTCGAGGATTAAACGATGCACTCAAGGTGGACGACGGCGAGCGCATCGACATGACAGAGGATGAAGTTAGGCTGGTCGTATCCACTGGCCTAACCATGTAGCTGGAGCAAATCAATGAGCAAACGTGGCGAGGCTGATCCTTGTGATCGGCCCCAAAAATTTATGGAGGGACATTACAAAACCTTCATCGAACAAGCAACGTGGAGGCCGATTCCGAGCAATCGGCCAAAATTATCCTCATCATACATTCTGCACTGGGTTCAGCATTTGATTCAACAGGGAATACCTGAGGAGCCGATACCATCAAATCCCTTGAAAGAATCGGCTCGGGGGGCACCTAGGTGGATAAAACACGAGGATATGCAGTAGAAGCGTCTTACAAATGCCCAGCAGCCCAAGATATCCTTTGATGATGGTGTTGACGTCAGAAACCCACTGGCGGGCAGAGACGGGCAACACAGTAGAGCCGGGAACAACTAGGGCTGCGGCTGGCCCCAGTCCCTCAGAGCGACGGCCCGCAAAGCCTCCTGGTCACACGTCCGATGCAATCGCAAGGGCGTGCCACCTGATCTATACCTGGTCAGGAAGGTGTTGGATGATGCCTCGCTTAGTTTCCTGCATGGCATACACGTAAACATTAAATACGAGCCTCGATCGGCTCTCAGGTTATCCTGTGAATCGGCTCAAAGAGCCGATCCACCCATGATTCGTACAAGGTGTCCGAATATATGGTGGTCCTGCTTGATCAAGATAAAGCTAATGAGATCTACGACGATTTAGGGTTTTCACCGCATAATCGGATCATCCTACTCACGATTGGGCCTCGCGCTCGCGCACGGTGACCGTAAGCCGATCCTAGACAGGGCCTAAAAACCAACACGAGGTTGATCCCCGGAACATCCTTTCTAGGGCTAGCAAACTTCACCCTACACGCCGCTGGATCCTCCAACCCTTTGTAGGGCCTAACTAATGCGGATATTAAACTAATCCTTGCAGAACAAGGAGCAACCGTAACGGATCAGATCTACTAAACTATGATCAAGCGGGGTGCCGCCCCTACACCTGAGATAGGTGTAAGTGCGGCTAGATGTGCAAGGGTTGCATAACGAAAGCATGTAATTCGAAGAACAATGCTAACCCTAACACATCTAAGATAACTACGTTGCTCACCATCAAAAAGGCTTCAGCACGAGCAACGCATGAACAACGTGGGCAGGCTTGTCTTTGCCTAGATCGCAAGATGCGATCTAGGCAGCATGGTGCTTACCGGAGAAACACTCGAGACGAAGGAGTTGGCGATGCGCCGAGATTTGTTTGTGTTGAACGTTGGTTGTTGTTTATTCCATAAACCCTAGATACATATTTATAGTCCAAGGGACTTTCTAACGTGGGAATAATCCCCACCGTGTACGAGACAAACTCTAACTTTTAATCTACGATACAATCTACTATAATTAAAGATACACGGGCAATCTAGCCCAAATTCTTCGTGCAAGGCCGCTTCAGAGATCTTCCATGTGTAATCTTCCAAGCCCATCTTGATCGCGGCCCATCTCCTGATTTAGCCAAAATCTGGTGATAACACATGCCCCCCGGTTTTGGTAATGATAATTTCAAAACCACTCGTTTTTCCTCCGAGGGGTCAGGTCGTGGCAGAGCAGAACCGTCGCAGTATTTCCATCATGACAACTTGCCTTCCCAACTTCTCTGCACGATTTGACAATTTTTTGGCACCGCTTCCTCGAAAACCGTTCGGACATTAAATCCCCACTTCTTTTATCCAACCGTACCGAACAGTTCTTCTCCTCATCCTTTCCGCATTAGCACTCCTAAAGCCCTTCTGCGCACCATGTCTTCTTCTTCCTCCGTCTCGTCGGGACTTTCCCTCGAGTCCTCTTCCTCCCACGAGCCGACGTCAGAACCGAACCCACAAGAGGTCCATGCGGCCAACACCCTCCGCGCCATAGAAGCCGGGGAGGAGCCAGACCATGACTTCTCCATCTGGTCCGAGGACGACAAGTCCTCGACGGACGGGGAGAGCGACCTCCGCTTCCTTGCCGACGGGGAATCGGAGGAGGAGAGCGATGACGATCGCTTCTCCTGGGATGACTTCACCTCCTCCGAGGAGGTGAAGGAGGAGGAAGAGGAGGAGGAGGACGACGACGACAGCCCCTCCGACGAGCCGTCGGCCAAGCGCCACTGCCCCTGGCCAGGGAATCTCAGTGATTACGACAGCGACGACGACGACGACGAGGAGGATGAGGACAACGAAGGTCCCGCCGGTGGCCGCTACAGCGAGCCGACGACGAGCCCGCCGGGAGCAGCGCCGACAGCGGCGGCGAGGGTGATGACGAGGGCAGCGACGGCCCATAGATAGGACCCTTAGCCTAGGATCAGCAGTAGTAGACGGGGCAATGTATCCCCTTAGTACTCCCTTTTGAGAGCAATCAGCTCTTCTATGTAAGAAATCTGGTTTATCAATGAAGAAATTCCCCAATTTGATTTTGCCGATTTCCTTTATGATAATTTAGCCGATTGTCCTTCGTACTGATTCTGCCGATTGTCAATTTGGTCAATGCCCAATGAGCCGATGGCAGCGCATCGGTCTCTCACGATAAATTTCGAGATAGATCCATCCGGACCCAAACTCCCGGTCAAACAAGGCCAAGCCAAAATTGTGCAAACCCTAGATCTTGTAAATGCAGATCCCACAGGATGGCATGTTAAATTTAGCGGCAAAACTCCTGAAATAATGTCCAGCCTCCTCATTAACTTTAAATTTCGGACATTCTTACGCCGCATCCTTCTCTTCCAGATCCTCTTTGCCTTCAGGAGAGCCCTAGGACTGTTGCTGGATCAATTCAAACGTCGAAGCTGCCTCTTCTGCAGAACGGGCATCACTTGTCCACAAATTCCCTCGTAATATGTTTTATTATCCTTCTCTGTTTTCCTATAGCAACCACCTCTCAAAATCAAATTGAGATGCTGAGCCAACCGATTTCAGCAAAATCGGCTCCTTATAGTAAAGGACCTTTCGTGGCAAGCTGCCCCCCCCGAGCCTCAGTCGGGGCGAGAATAGCAGTGAGCCGACCAAATCGGCCATCCCCGGTTTCCAACTCGTAATGCAGAATGAGCCGATTCCAACAAAATCGGTTCTTCAGAGTGAAGAAATTTCAGGGCGAGCTGCCCCCGAGCTTCTCCGGCTCACATCTTGCGCTCGGCTGATCAGATCGGCTCATCATCTTTGGCAGGCTGAAGCAACTTCCGGTGAGGATGTCTTTGCATTTCTGATGCCCCCCAAAACTCTGGACATAACAACCCCTGGAAGTGACAGCTACCAAGTCACCACCTTGGTCAAGCCTCAGGCAAAAAACGTTACAGCCGATTGCTTCATCATCGGCTGTTCTCCTGGTCCTAGAAGAGATATGCTCCCTTCGTTAGGCTCATCCCTACCCTGACTTGCACGTTTATGCTGCTCTCGTCGTTAGTCAGGGTTACGATCCTCAATCCTGCAGTCCTGGTTCTAGAAGATGTCACGTTTTATGCTGCTAGCACCGCTGAACTTGAAGACTTGCCAATGGGCGTTAGGGGTCCTCGAAGAGAAAATCCACTTCCTGCTCCATTGATCGATCCTTAAGTCGATGTCTGCACATCGGCTGTGCTTAAAAAATTCCGAATTTTCGGCCGATTTATGTATCGGCCCCCATACTTTAATACCCACCATCAAGGAATATCTTGGGCTGCTGGTCGTTTGCAAGATACTCCATCTTCATATCCTCGTGTTTTATCCACCTAGGTGCCCCCCCGAGCCGATTCTGTCAAAAGACTTGATGGTATCGGCTCTTTAGGTAATCCGTGCTGGGTCGAACGTTGAACCCAGGCAGGATGGATGGTGAGGATAATTTTGGCCGATTGCTGGAATCGGCCTCCACGCTGCTTGCTCGATGAAGGTTTTGTGATGTTCCTTCATAAAATTTTTTTTTGGGGCCGATCACAAGGATCAGCCTCGCCACGTTCGTCCATCGACATTTGCTTCGTTATACGGCCAGGCCGGTGGATAAAACCAGCCTAACCCCATTCTTTGTCACGTCGATGCGCTCGCAGTCGTCCAAATTGATGCCTGAGAGTGGCTCTTGGCCTGATGTCTCCCAAACGTCCATGCCAGCTGTTGAAATCTCGACTGAATCATCTGCGTGGACGACTTCTACTTCATCCCCATCCCACTGAATCAGGCATTGATGCATCGTGGATGGGATGCAACAGTTGGCATGGATCCAATCTCTCCCTAGTAGGACAGCATAGGTACTTTTACTGTCGACAATAAAGAATGCCGTAGGGACGGTTTTCCTTCCTACGGTTAGATCCACATTCAGCACACCTTGTGCGTCAGATGCTTGGCCATTGAAATCGCTCAGTGTCACATTGGTCTTGATCAGATCCGAGCTGGAACGTCCCAACCGACGTAGCATGGAGTATGGCATGATATTAACTGCCGCTCCGGTGTCTACCAACATCTTGTTGACAGGCTGCCCATCGATGTAACCTCTCAAGTACAGGGTCTTCAGATGCATGTAACTTCTTTCTTGTGGCTTCTCAAAGATGACCGGCCGTGGGCCGCAGTCCAATTGTGCCACAGGTGCTTCATATAATCTTGGAGCGCTAAACTCTGTTGGAAGAATGAAGACCATGTTTGTGCCAGCCGATGTATCATCATCGGCTTTCCTCGCTTAGGGCGCCACTCTTTTCTTTGTGGCCGACCTTCTTCGTCCGGGGTTCGCTGAATTTTGGCGGCCGGATCCGGCCGTGCCTTCCTCGGCGTGTGCAGGTACAATCTTTCGGCTTCTTCCAACCCACGCGGACGCTGAACCCTTCGCTTACGGGAACGGCTGAGCCCATCGGGGCACCACCCGGGCCGATGATATTTGTCTTCTTCATCATCGTCCTCCGAGTTCCTCGAGATCTTCCACCCGAGCGGACTCAGCATGCTTGTTCCGAGGCGGGAGAGGCCCTAGACGCTTGAACACGGACACGTTAGCTGCATCCTTCTTCCTTTGTCTGCATTCTGGGCAGTTCTCGATTGTTGGCAATCGGCTCATTCCTGAGTCCCAGCAATGTTTGAAGAAAGGACAGTCCCAGTGCCTATCCACATCATCCTGCCCCCTTGACCTCTCTCGAGCGTGACGATTGTACCCGTCGTTGTTTCTATCATGCCGACGGTACCTCCTGTCCTCTGCATCAGACCGACAAATTCTCTCATCATCCACGTCGTAGCGCCGATGTCGGTCGTACTGTTGCTCATATTTGTTGAGGAGATGCACGGAGAGTGGACGTTGATACCGCACGCTTCTCACTTCCTCCTCTGTCAGGTACCGTCTGTCATCATCTTGGGGCCGGTCGCGCGGATCGGCCTCCTCTTTATCCTTGCCACGGGAGTAGCTGCTTTCTGCTTCATCTTTGCCATGGCGGCTTGCAAGCCCTGCCATGTTGACACCAAAGGAGAACTCTGGCTGGCATATGGAGTGGCTGAGATCCACCATGTTGACGCCGGGCAACGGACGTGAGTTTCTATCGAGCTTGATACCGTGCGGACGGGTCTTCTCAAAGGAGCCGATGAGTTCGGCTTCGAGGGTTGCCTTGATCTCGTCATGTTTCTTTTTGAGCTCATCGGGCAGATCCTCGTACTTGACCGGAGTGCTTTCCGCCATCTCGGATGTAGATGGCGATGTGGTGGATGTCGAAGGTTGTCCCACCGAGCGTGCCAGAATGTGTTGACGTCAGAAACCCACTGGCGGGCAGAGACGGGCAACACAGTAGAGCCGGGAACAACTAGGGCTGCGGCTGGCCCCGGTCCCTCGGAGCGACGGCCCGCAAAGCCTCCTGGTCACACGTCCGATGCAATCGCAAGGGCGTGCCACCCGACCTATACCGGTCGGGAAGGTGTTGGATGATGCCTCGCTTAGTTTCCTGCATGGCATACACGTAAACATTAAATACGAGCCTCGATCGGCTCTCGGGTTATCTCGTGAATCGGCTCAAAGAGCCGATCCACCCATGATTCGTACAAGGTGTCCGAATATATGGTGGTCCTGCTTGATCAAGATAAAGCTAATGAGATCTACGACGATTTAGGGTTTTCACCGCATAATCGGATCATCCTACTCACGATTGGGCCTCGCGCTCGCGCACGGTGACCGTAAGCCGATCCTAGACAGGGCCTAAAAACCAACACGAGGTTGATCCCCGGAACATCCTTTCTAGGGCTAGCAAACTTCACCCTACACGCCGCTGGATCCTCCAACCCTTTGTAGGGCCTAACTAATGCGGATATTAAACTAATCCTTGCAGAACAAGGAGAAACCGTAACGGATCAGATCTACTAAACTATGATCAAGCGGGGTGCCGCCCCTACACCTGAGATAGCTGTAAGGGCGGCTAGATGTGCAAGGGTTGCATAACGAAAGCATGTAATTCGAAGAACAATGCTAACCCTAACACATCTAAGATAACTACGTTGCTCGCCATCAAAAAGGCTTCGAGCACGAGCAACGCATGAACAACGTGGGCAGGCTTGTCGCTGCCTAGATCGCAAGATGCGATCTAGGCAGCATGGTGCTTACCGGAGAAACCCTCGAGACGAAGGAGTTGGCGATGCGCCAAGATTTGTTTGTGTTGAACGTTGGTTGTTGTTTATTCCATAAACCCTAGATACATATTTATAGTCCAAGGGACTTTCTAACGTGGGAATAATCCCCACCGTGTACGAGACAAACTCTAACTTTTAATCTACGATACAATCTACTATAATTAAAGATACACGGGCAATCTAGCCCAAATTCTTCGTGCAATGCCGCTTCAGAGATCTTCCATGTGTAATCTTCCAAGCCCATCTTGATCGCGGCCCATCTCCTGATTTAGCCAAAATCTGGTGATAACAGATGGGTATTGAAGTATGGGGGCCGATACATAAATCGGCCGTAAAAAAAAAGTTCAAAAAGCCGATGCATGGCCATCGACTCAAAGGGGTACAACATAAGCCGATGCATTGAGCAGGAAGTGGGCCACGAAGGGAGACTCTACTGGAAGAACTCCTCAATGGAATGGTCAGGTTAAGGATGGGTTGCATCAGACCAGCAAAGCGCGAAAGGAAAGGAGCCGATCTGACCAGCAAGGCGCGAGAAGTGGACTGAGGAAACTCGGGGGGCAGCTCACCCTAAAGGCTCTCTGCTCTGGGGAGCCGATTTTGTTGAAATCGGCTGGCTCTGCATCATGACTTGGAGGCCCGCTGCTGTTCTCGCCTTGATGGAGGCTCGGGGGGCAACTGACTGCGTAGACATTCTGTTCTTAAGAAGCCGATTGAGATTTCATCGGATGGCCTTCCATCATAACCCTTTTCAAGGGGATTGGGCAGGTTTGAAGAGTATCACTGAATATCTGAATGTCCAGAGGTATCGGCTTTAGCATTAAGCCGTTTCGGCAGCGGTTCTGGGGCTCTCTTTAGAGGCGTTGGTCTACCTCGTTGTCCACCAGAGCTCAAAGTCATCGGTCGAAAAAAGTGAAAGATAGACCGTGAAGGATTGGTATGTTAACATCAGCTTTTGAGCATTGATCAAGTTCACGATCACTCCGACGTCAAGGAGATGAAGAATGGATCATGAGAGACCGATGCATTGTCATCGGCTCATTGAGCATTGGCTAAGTGATGATTGGCGGGATCAGTATGAAGGGAAATCGGCTAAATTAGCATAAAGGAAATCGGCAAAATCAAATTGGGGAATTTCTTCATTGATAAACGAGATTTCTTACATAGAAGAGCTGATTGCTCTCAAAAGGGAGTACTAAGGGGATACATTGCCCCGCCTACTACCACTGATCCTATGCTAAGGGTCCTATCTACGGGCCGTCGCTACCCTCGTCGTCACCCTCGTCGCCGCTGTCGGCGCTACTCCCGGCGGGCTCGTCGTCGCTGCTGTAGCGGCTGCCGGCAGGACCTTCGTTGTCCTCATCCTCCTCGTCGTCATCGTCGTCGTCGCTGTCGTAGTCACTGAGATTCCCCGGCCAGGGGCAGTGGCGCTTGGCCGGCGGCTCGTCGGAGGGGCTGTCGTCGTCGTCCTCCTCCTCCTCCTCGTTCACCTCCTCGGAGGAGGTGAAGTCATCCCAGGAGAAGCGATCGTCATCGCTCTCCTCCTCCGATTCCCCGTCGGCGAGGAAGCGGAGGTCGCTCTCCCCATCCGTTGAGGACTTGTCGTCCTCGGACCAGATGGAGAAGTCATGGCCGGGCTCCTCCCCGGCCTCTATGGCGCGGCGGGTGTTGGCCGCATGGACCTCTCGTGGGTCCCGTTCTGGCGTCGGCTCGTGGGAGGAAGAGGACTCGAGGGAAAGTCCCGATGAGGCGGAGGAAGAAGAAGACATGGTGCGCCAGAAGGGCTTTTGGAATGCTAATGCGGAAAGGATGAGGAAGAGAACTGTTCGGTGCGGTTAAGTAAAAGAAGTGGGGATTTAATGTTCGAACAGTTTTCGAGGAGGTGGTGCCAAAAAACTGTCAAATCGTGCAGAGAAGTTGGGAAGACACAAGGGGAGACAAAGAATACTTGAAAGCCTTAACAGCGGAGTTGTCAATTCAGCTGCACCTGGAAACAGACTTGCTCGCAAGAGTTTATCAGTAGTAACTGGTTTTATAGCGATAGCGGTAGTAAAATAACGACAGCGAGTAACAAAGATAGCGGTAGTGATTTTAGTAAACAAGCAGGATTAAAATACTGTAGGCACGGGGACGGATAACGGGCGTTGCATGGATGAGAGAAACTCATGTAACAATCATAGCGGGGCATTTGCGGATAATAATAAAACGGTGTCCAAGTACTAATCAATCAATAGGCATGTGTTCCAATTATAGTCGTACGTGCTCGCAATGAGAAACTTGCACAACATCTTTTGTCCTACCAGCCGGTGGCAGCCGGGCCTCAAGGGAAACTACTGGATATTAAGGTACTCCTTTTAATAGAGTACCGGAGCAAAGCATTAACACTCCGTGAACACATGTGATCCTCACATCACTACCATTCCCTCCGGTTGTCCCGATTTCGTCACTTCGGGGCCATTGGTTCCGGACAGCGACATGTGTATACAACTTGCGGGTAAGATCATAAACAACGAATATCATGATGAAATAATAACATGTTCAGATCTGAGATCATGGCACTCGGGCCCTAGTGACAAGCATTAAGCATAACAAGTTGCAACAATATCATAAAAGTACCATCTACGGACACTAGGCACTATGCCCTAACAATCTTATGCTATTACATGACCAATCTCATCCAATCCCTACCATCCCCTTCGGCCTACAGCGGGGGAATTACTCACACATGGATGGGGGAAACATTGCTGGTTGATGGAGAGGCGTTGGCGGTGATGGCGGTGATGATCTCCTCCAATTCCCCGTCCCGGCGGAGTGCCAGAACGGAGACTTCTGGCTCCCGCGACGGAGTTTCGCGATGTGGCGGCGTTCTGGAGGGTTTCTGGCGACTTCCACTTCCCTCCAGGCGTTTTTAGGTCGAGGCGAATAAGTAGTCCGAAGGGGGGCGTCGGAGGCCGGCCGAGGGGGCCACACCACCTGGCCGCGCGGGCCCCCCCTGGGCCGCGCCGCCGGTGGTGTGGGGCCCTCGGGCCTCCACTTCAATTGCCCTTCGGCTCCGTTAGTTTCCTGGGAAAATAGGGCCTTCGCATAAATTCCGAGGTTTTTCCCGAAAGTTGGATTTCTGCACAAAAACGAGACACGAGAGCGATTCTGCTGAAAACAGCGTTAGTCCGTGTTAGTTGGATCCAAAATACACAAATTAGAGGCAAAACAATAGCAAAAGTGTTCGGGAAAGTAGATACGTTTTGGACGTATCAACTCCCCCAAGCTTAGCTTATTGCTTGTCCTCAAGCAATTCGAGTTAACAAGCGAGCGATAAAAGAACTTTCACGAACACATTTGCTCATATGATGTATATATTCTCATGATATGGCTAATACTTGAGCAGTTCATAATAAGGTACATGCAAATAAGATCATCTAACAACTATATCAATCATAAAGAGGTACCAACAATTAATAATAAGCATCATGAATCATGTATATAAGCAGGATTGCAATGTTCATAAGAGAGTATGATAAAGTGGTATCTCGCTTGCACTGTATTTGATTGGCAAAACATAAATGCCCGGGCACCTCTGGAGTTCATAGAAAGACTAGAAGTAGTGATTGTCAAAGATAAAAGCATCAAGGTTATACCACAATCAATCATATTTTGAGACAAGCATATTGTACTAAGAATGACAGTTGTGCTCTCAAGATAGTACTCAAAGAAAGGATGGAGACACAACATAAAAGTAAAAGATTGACCCTTCGCAGAGGGAAGCAGGGATTAACATGCGCTAGAGCTTTTCATTTTTATAAATCAGGAGTAAAATTATTTTGAGAGGTGTTTGTTGTTGTCAACGAATGGTAATGGGTACACTAACTACCTCGCCAACCGGACTTTCAAGAGCGGCTCCCATGAATTATTGCATATTTATTTGGCACTCCTTCCAACCTTTCTTGCACAAACCATGGCTAACCGAATCCTCGGGTGCCCGCCAACAATCTCATACCACGAAGGAGTGCCTTTTTATTTTAGTTTTATTATGATGATGACACTCCCCCAACCTTTGCTTACACAAGCCATGGCTAACCGAATCCTTCGGGTGCCGTCCAACAATCACAAACCATGGAGGAGTGTCTATTTAAGTTTAATTAATTCGGGACTGGGAATCCCATTGCCAGCTCTTTTTGCAAAATTATTGGATAAGCGGATGTGCCACTATTCCATATGAGAGTCCGTCAAAAGTAAATGACAAGGTTGAAAGCTAAACACCACATACTTCCTCATGAGCTATGAAACATTAACACAAATTCAGAAGCATTTTGAAGATTTTAAAGGTAGCGCATGAGAATTTACTTGGAATGGTTTGAAATGCCATGCATAGGTATTTATGGTGGACACTCTGGAATGACTTGGTTTTCATGTGTTTGGAGGCACGAGCAGCGTTCCCGCTCGGTACAAGTGAAGGCTAGCAAAAGACTAGGGAGCGACAAATCAAGAGAGCAGTAACTGTCATAATCATGCTTGCGGCAAAATAAATTAACTGAGGCATAAAAGTGATACCAGAACTCTGAAGCAATGTAAATCATTGAAGCTTAATTGACTCTTGTTCAGTCATATGCATGCGTGAGCATGTGCCAAGTCAATATAAATGAATTATTCAGAGGAGGATACCACAATGCCATACTTACTTATGAATAAAACAATGCAAGCAAACACCCATGACATGCTACTCATATTAATAAATTGGAGCTAAACATGAGAGATCATGAACTACTAGACTTTCTTAAATAACATATACCTCACATGAACCAACTAAGCATGCTCACATGGATGAGTATATGTACAAAAATGAAAACGAATAGAGTTCATACCAGCCTCTCACCACAATCAGATTGTCGTAGATCGTCATTATTGCCTTTTCACTTGTGTAGCTTGGATAATATGAAATGAAAACCACGCTCCAGCCACCGAAGACCATTGAACTCATAAAGAATTTTACAAACCAAAGAAGAACAGCAAATATTTTTGGTGTTTTTGAATTGCAAATAAGAACAAGAGGAAACAAGCAAACAAAGCAAAATCTTTTTGGGTTTTCTTATAGCAAACTAGCAATAGCAAATAAAGCGAAACAAATGCAAAAAACCAAGATAAACAAATGATGAAGAGAAACAACAGAAATTTTTTTGGTCTTTTTGTGTTTTGGGAAAGAAACAAAATGGAAACAAGAAATAACAAACTAAAAGAAACACAGAAAAGCGAGATGGCAGAAATCTGCCAAAACTTGACAGCAGTACAGAAATCGATTTTTACAAAAATCTTACGTTGCTCAGTTCGAAAAGTGTTCAACTAATGAAAGTTAGATAACAACCTGGGGAACATGCACAAAAATTTGCAACTCAAAATACTGTTCTGGCTGGGCACACGAATTTTTACGGTAACAGCCCAGAATCTATTTTCAGGCAGCACTTCCCCAAATATCATCTTCCTCTCATTGGAAAACCACTCAAACAAACTAAACAAGTATATACAAGTATCCAGCAATCATAATATGCAAAGAATGAGTGATGCCGGTATACCTCCCCCAAGCTTAGGCTCTTGGCCTAAGTGGAGTTCAATCCCATCGATCCCACGAAGTAGTATCTCCGTAATATGAAGATGGGTCGTATTCCGGGTATGTGCTAGAAGAAGCACCCGGATATGTGACGGTGTGGTCGTAGGAGGTCCCGACGTCCTCGGAGTCATGTTGCTGGTGGAACTCTTGTATCTTCATATGCTCATCCACCTCCTCCTTAGTGCACGACCATGATTGCCTGTCAATACTTAACAAACCAGGTTGGGGAAGAGGGATTTCCTTCTCCTCCCCGTCAGAAAACAACATTCTATATACCATATTATCTAAAGTAGAGTCAGTTGTAACAAAATGATGACTCTTCATAGCAGTAATATCGAGTCTCCTAGGGGCCAATGGCACATCATTAGGATCAATAGGAAGATTAAGAAATGTTAAAACACGCGAGTGCAATGGTTCCTCCAAAAATAGGCCCCCGGTAGACAGAGCGGCGAGCAATAAGAGCACCAAGGTGATAGGATGTTTGTCCGAGTAAGTGCAATGTTCAAGAAAGCAAGATGGTAGCTAGAGATATTACTAGTGTTCTCCCTACCAAGAATGCTAGTAGCAATGTAGTATGCAAAATATTTAATGGCGGGGAGTTGAATGTCCTTATCTTGCCCCGCTGAATGGTGCGACAATCATCATCGGTAATCCCTCGGTAGAGCTCCAGCAAGTCCCGGGGGTTGTCATCAATCCTACTTGCTGTACCTACAGGGGCAATATCCAAGGCACAACAAAAATCCTTCAATGGCATAGTCACGAGTATTACCATAGATCCTGAACGCAACCGTTGGCTCATATTGTTTGTTGTTGAACTGGAAACTCTCGACGAAGGTCTTGGTGAGCAAGTAGTATTGCTCCCTTTCATCGCCCATATAGGTGGTTAACCCTGCCCTGTTGACAAGTGTTAAGAAGTCCTCCAATATTCCTGCATTCCCTAGAAAATCATAGCATGGAAAAGTAGAAGCATTAGGAGGCCCGTTGTCCTCTTCGGGCGCGAAGCTAGGCGCGAGGATGTCCTCGTTGTACGACCGCCTAATTTGGGTGGAGGACCTAGAAGGCCGCCCGGTGCTTGTTGTTCCCTTCTTGAACAATTCTCCAAATTTGAACTTCTTCATTTTCTGAAATTTTTAACAAACAATATAAAACTTGATTTGGTGACATATAATTGAGGGAAACTACCATAGGAACTTGCTAGAGTACTAATCATGCATCAAAACTAATTTCTACCAATTAGAACAAGCATGCAAGCTCACCAAACATGTTACCTACAGCAGCAAAATATTCAAGATATACTCAACCAAACAAAATTCTACTTGGATGGGTGGAGGAGTCACATACCGAAGAGAAAATGTGCCAAATTTCGAGACGAAATCTGGGCTGAGCAAAGAGATCGAGAAATCTGAGCTCTGGAGCAAAAACGCGAGAGAGATGAACTTGGTACGAGTTTTTCGGGAGAGAGAAGGTGCTCGGGAGAAAGAGATGGCAAAGTGGGGCGGAGGGGAGCCCACACCACATGGTGGCGCGGCCACCTTGCAGGCCGCGCCGGCCGGTGGTGTGGCGCCCTCCGGTGCCCCACGGGTCATCCTCCGGTGCTCCCGAGTGCCTCGTCGAAAAATAGGACCAACGGTATAATTTTCGCGAATTTTTGAAAACTTTGAAAAATGCACATTTTATGGGTATTAAGTTTATTATTACTGGCCAGGAAATTTTTTGAAATCTCAAATCAATTAAGAAACTTTGCAAATTAAAAATGCTACAGCAACTAAAGCAAGTGGAGAAAGAAAGAGATGTTGTTTACCTCCTCTATGCATATAAAAGGTATTTGTTAACAAGGTTGATCAAGTCTTGCCACCAAATAAATTTTACATAGCATATGAAGAAATAAACCTCAAATCAATCATGTTACCTTGAATTGTATTGATATGGATCCAATAACAAGAATTTGATATTCTTCTTTAGGCTCATATATAGGACAATCGATGGTTCCCACTTTGATAGTTCTCACATGAGAGATAGTATTAACTCCGCACGCTTTTTCAATCCTCTTGGGGAAATAGACGGTGTGTTCCTTATCATCAACATTGAAAGTAACCTTTCCTTTATTGCAATCAATAACAGCCCCTGCGGTGTTAAGAAAAGGTCTCCCAAGAATAATAGACATATTATCATCTTCAGGCATTTCCAACACAACAAAATCAGTTAATATCAAGCAGTTGGTAGTAACTTGAACAGGAACATTCTCACATATACCAACAGGAATAGCAGTAGATTTATCAGCCATTTGCAAAGATATATCAGTAGGTATCAACTTATCTAAGTAAAGTCTCTTATAAAGAGAAAAAGGCATAACACTAACACCGGCTCCCAAGTCACATAGAGCAGTTTTGACATAATTATCCTTAATAGAACAAGGAATAGTAGGTATACCGGGTCGCCCAACTTCTTTGGAATTTTGCCATTGAAAGAGTAATTAGCAAGCATAGTAGAAATTTCCTCATTGGGGATTTTCCTTTTGTTAGTAACAATATCTTTCATATACTTTGAATAAGGAGGCAATTTAATAGCATCGGTTAAAGGGATTTGCAAGAATAAAGGTTTCATCCAATCACAAAATTTATTATAGTGTTCCTCTTCCTTTGATTTTAGTTTCTTAGCAGGAAAAGGCATTGGCTTTTGCACCCAAGGTTCTCTTTCATTACCATGTTTCTCAGCAATAAAATCTTCTTTAGTATACTTTTTATTTTTAGCATGCTTTTCGGGTTCTTTTTCAACCTCTTCTTTATCGGGAGTATCATTCTTATCATTATCTTCACTATTATCATGTTCATTACCACTTTCAGTTTCAGCATCAGAAATAGAAATACTATTAGGATCATTAGCGGGTTCGAGAGGATTCTACAACATTTTTATGTTTCTTTTTCTTTTTCTTAGAATGAGCTCTAGGTTCAATGCGTTGAGAATCTTGTTCAATTCTTTTGGGATGCCCTTCGGGATATAGAGGATCCTGGGTAGAGACACCACCTCTAGTTGTTACTTCATAAGCATGTTTCTCTTTAGAATTATTCCCTAACAAGTCATTTTGCACTTTAGTGAGTTGATCAATTTGAGTCTGAATCATTTGAAAATGTTTGACAAGCATCTTAACATCATTGGAGGTTCTCTCCACAATATCATGCAATTGACTAATAGCTTGAGAATTTTCCATTAAATGATTCTCTACTCTCATATTAAAATTTTCTTGCTTAACAATATAATTATCAAACTCATCTAAGCATTGCGCGGGAGGTTTTGAATACGGAATATCTTCCCTAGTAAAGCGTTGAAGGGAGTTTACCTCAATCATGGATGAAGGGGGAATTATCTCACATATATCTTCTATAGGAGGTAGATTCTTCACATCTTCAGATTTAATACCTTTCTCCTTGAGAGACTTCTTGGCTTCCCTCATATCTTCATCATTCAATTTAATTAAACCCCTCTTCTTCACTATTGGCGTTGGAGTTGGTTCGGGCGTATTCCAATCATCATAATTCCGGCCTATTTTAGCCAATAATTCTTCGAGCGTCGTGCGGAGTTCTTTTCCTGAAAACACAACCAGCACAACTATCCGGGTATGCCCTAGACTCAATGGTTAGTCCACTATAAAATATATCAAGTAAATCATGCTTTTCTAAATCATGGTCAGGCAAAGCTCTAATAAGAGAGCAAAATCTCGCCCAAGCCTCAGGCAATTTCTCCTCATCTCCCTGATCAAAATTATAAACGCTCTGCAAAGCAGCATGTTGAGCACTAGCAGGGAAAGTATTTGCGGAAGAAAACATCAAGCAATTCTTTCGGACTTTTAATAGAACTAGGTGGCAAATTATTATACCAAGTTTTAGCGTCATCCTTCAATGAGAATGGAAATATTTTAGCAACAAAGTAAGTACGCTTCTTAACATCATCAGAAAACAAGCTACTCAAAGTAGATAACTCGGTCATGTGTTCAACGAGCACTTTCTTTTTCAGTACCACAAAATGGTGTTTTCTCAACAATAGCTATATGAGATAGATCAAGAGAAAAATCATAATCTTTATCCCTAATGTTTATAGGAGATGTGGCAAATTTAGGATCGGGAGACAGTTTATATCTAACGAGTATGTTACGCAAGCAACTTTTTAATTTTTCTTGCATCAGTAGTAGCATTGCATTTTTCAATAAAATCATCATCAAGTTCCACATAATCTTCCTCAAGATCATCACTAAAATAATCAAGTTCAGGTGAATTAACAGGTGTAGTAGCATCAGGAATTTCAGCATTTTCAGTTTGTCTAGACCTAGCAATGGAAGCATCTAGAAAAGTTCCCAATGAACCACTATCATCAAGCACAGCAGAAATATTATCAGTATTATGAGAGTGTTCAGATTCAGCGAGATGTACCCGCATGCGAAGCATGTGGCGGTGAAACAAGTTTATCAATCACAGATGGTGAATCAAGTGTAGCGGAGGTACTCAAAATTGTACCTTTTCTTGTAGTGGATGGTAATATGGCGATCTTAGTATCGCGAGGTTTACCCATGATGGAGAATTTGCAGCGAACAATATTAATCCAAGTGAACTTCCAAATAAAGCTATGCTCCCCGGCAACGGCGCCGGAAAATAGTCTTGATGACCCACAAGTATAGGGGATCGCAACGGTCTTCGAGGGAAGTATTACCCAATTTATTGATTCGAAACAAGGGGAGACAAAGAATACTTGAAAGCCTTAACAGCGGAGTTGTCAATTCAGCTGCACTGGAAACGAGACTTGCTCGCAAGAGTTTATCGATAGTAACAGTTTTATAGCAATAGCGGTAGTAAAATAACGACGAGCGAGTAACAAAGATAGCAGTAGTGATTTTAGTAAACAGCAGGATTAAAATACTGTAGGCACGGGGACGGATAACGGGCGTTGCATGGATGAGAGAAACTCATGTAACAATCATAGCAGGGCATTTGCGGATAATAATAAAACGGTGTCCAAGTACTAATCAATCAATAGGCATGTGTTCCAATTATAGTCGTACGTGCTCGCAATGAGAAACTTGCACAACATCTTTTGTCCTACCGGCCGGTGGCAGCCGGGCCTCAAGGGAAACTACTTGGATATTAAGGTACTCCTTTTAATAGAGTACCGGAGCAAAGCATTAACACTCCGTGAACACATGTGATCCTCACATCACTACCATTCCCTCCGGTTGTCCCGATTTACGTCACTTCGGGGCCATTGGTTCCGGACAGCGACATGTGTATACAACTTGCGGGTAAGATCATAAACAACGAATATCATGATGAAATAATAACATGTTCAGATCTGAGATCATGGCACTCGGGCCCTAGTGACAAGCATTAAGCATAACAAGTTGCAACAATATCATAAAAGTACCATCTACGGACACTAGGCACTATGCCCTAACAATCTTATGCTATTACATGACCAATCTCATCCAATCCCTACCATCCCCTTCGGCCTACAGCGGGGGAATTACTCACACATGGATGGGGGAAACATTGCTGGTTGATGGAGAGGCGTTGGCGGTGATGGCGGTGATGATCTCCTCCAATTCCCCGTCCGGCGGAGTGCCGAACGGAGACTTCGGCTCCCGCGACGGAGTTTCGCGATGTGGCGGCGTTCGGAGGGTTTACGGCGACTTCCACTTCCCTCCGGGCGTTTTTAGGTCGAGGCGAATAAGTAGTCCGAAGGGGGCGTCGGAGGCCGGCCGAGGGGGCCACACCACCTGGCCGCGCGGGCCCCCCCTGGGCCGCGCCGCCAGGTGGTGTGGGGCCCTCGGGCCTCCACTTCAATTGCCCTTCTAGCTCCGTTAGTTTCCTGGGAAAATAGGGCCTTCTGCATAAATTCCGAGGTTTTTCCCGAAAGTTGGATTTACGCACAAAAACGAGACACCGAGCAGGTTCTGCTGAAAACAGCGTTAGTCCGTGTTAGTTGCATCCAAAATACACAAATTAGAGGCCAAACAATAGCAAAAGTGTTCGGGAAAGTAGATACGTTTTGGACGTATCAGGAAGGCAAGTTGTCATGATGAAAAAATACTGCGACGGTTCTGCTCTGCCACGACATGACCCCTTGAAGAAAAAACAGAGTGGTTTTGAAATTATCATTACCAAAACCAGGGGGGCATGTGTTATCACCAGATTTTGGCTAAATCAGGAGATGGGCCGTAGGTGAGATGGGCTTAAAGGTTAAACGCGTGGAGGATCTCTGAAGCGGTCTGACACGAAGAAGTTGGGCTAAATTGCCCATGTATCTGTATTATAGTAGATCACACCTTAATTTAGAAGTTAGAGTTTTACCCGTGCACGGTTAGGTGCACGCCTGAATTAGAAAGTCCCCTGGACTATAAAAATGTATCTAGGGTTTATGGAAAAGACAACAACCAACGTTCAACACAATCAATCTCGGCGCATCGCCAACTCCTTCGTCTCGAGGGTTTCTCCTGGTAAGCACCATGCTGCCTAGATCGCATCTTGCGATCTAGGCAGCCAAGCTTATTACGTTGTTCATGCGTTGCTCGTGCTTGAAGCCTTTTTGATGGCGAGCAACGTAGTTATCTTAGATGTGTTAGGGTTAGCATTGTTCTTCGTATCATATGTTGTCGTAGTGCAACCCTTATACATCTAGCCGCCCTTACACCTATTTTAGGTGTAGGGGCGGCACCCCGCTTGATCATTGTTTAGTAGATCCGATCCGTTACGGTTGCTCCTTGTTCTTCAAGGATTAGTTTAATATCCGCAATAGTTAGGCCTTACAAAGGGTTGGAGGATCCAGCGGCGTGTAGGGTGTAGTTTGCTAGCCCTAGACAGGATGTTCCGGGGATCAACCTCGTGTTGGTTTTTAGGCCCTGTCTAGGATCGGCTTACGATCACCGTACGCGAGCGCGAGGCCCAATCGTGAGTAGGATGATCCGATTATGCGGTGAAAACCCTAAATCGTCGTAGATCGCTTTAGCTTTATCTTGATCAAGCGGGACCACCATATATTCGTGCACCTCGTACGAATCATGGGTGGATCGGCTCTTCGAGCCGATTCACGGGACAACCCGAGAGCCGATCGAGGCTCGAATTTAACGTTTACGTGTATGCCATGCAGGAAACTAAGCGAGGCATCATCCAACACCTTCCCGACCGGGTATAGGTCAGGTGGCACGCCCTTGCGACAGCATCGGACGTGTGACCAGAAGGCTTTGCGGGCCGTCGCTCTGAGGGACTGGGGCCAGCCGCAGCCCTAGTTGTTCCCGGCTCTACGGTGTTGCCAGTCGCTGCCCGCCGGTGGGTTTCTGACCGCAACAGATTGTAGCTTATGCTCCTTCACCTGTCGAAGGCGGAGAACCAGGTCACCTACCCTAAACGAGCGATTCCGAACTCGACGACTGTGGTAGCGTCGGAGTTTCTGCTGGTATATGGTGGAACGCTGGTCAGCTAAGTTCCGAGCTTCTTCAATCAGGTCCATAGAAAGCTGACTGGCCTCGTCAGCTGTATCGTCGTGGTAGGCGGAAACTCTCGGGGAATCGTGAATGATGTCGGAGGGGAGCACAGCTTCAGATCCGTATACTAGGAAGAAGGGGGTAAATCCTGTTGATCTGTTAGGGGTAGTTTGTAAACTCCACAGAACAACATCTAACTCCTCTGCCCAAGCTCCGGCTACACGACACAACGGTTCTTCAAGGCGAGGTTTAACTCTGGCTAGTATGAGGCCATTGGCTCGCTCGACCTACCCATTGGACTGTGGATGTGCCATAGATGCTAGGTCAACCCGGATCCCTACATCATTACAATAATCCTTCAATTCTCCCTGAGCAAAGTTCGTGCCATTGTCTGTGATTATGCCGTGCGGGATGCCATATTTCAATACGAGGCTCAAGCTCTTTGGCTTTGGATCCTCTCGACTCATCCTGCCAAAGCACTTTGGGCCAATGTAGTCAGATCTGTACTCGTTGAGGCGTTCCCTTGCGTCGTGTGAGCCATTGCGCGGGGATTTTGAGCGGGAGCGAGATCTCCGGCCTCCGCCTCCGCCACTGGGTGGTGGGGAGGGAGATCTGCGAGGGGGTCGATGCGATCTTTTGCTTCCACCTTCAGATTCCCCGCGTCCATCGCGTTGCTGACTCCGGCTTCGGAGGCTACCTTCACCTTGGTGACGATCGCCTCCGTCGTTACGGCTTCTGCGGGGTTCCGGCTCGCGCTCCTCGTTCCGGCTCCGACGAGGTTCCGGCGTGCGCTCCATGTTCCTGTTCCTCTGAGGTGCCATGTTGTCGCGGATGTTGATTCCACCAGGCCCGTGGGGCCTAGTGTTTCCGGCTGGACTACGACGTCGAGGTTGGGGAGGACGCGGGCACCCGTTGGGCGGAGGTGACGGGTTTCGGTACTTGTCTCTTCCAGTATACATCGGATCCTTTCCCTTCTTGGGGTCCGTCAGAGGTGTTTTCGAGGGAACCGGGATTGGATTTGGATGTTCTCTAGTTCTTCTTCTACGCTCTGACGATCTGGTGCGTGATTCGTCATCACGGTGAGGCCTTCCGGAGGCGTCCTTCTGCGTAGTGGACACACAGTGTTCCGGGTTGGATTCCAACCGGCGCGAAGTGTCTGCCTTGCTCTGTTGATTCATTACTGAAGCTACCAGTGTGCGGAGGTGTGTGGTGTCGATTTCATCGTCTTTTTTCGCCAAGATTTCCGCCGCCTTCTTCATATTGTCCTTGCGAGTGGCAAGCGGCAGCTGGTTTGAGGGGGTTGCGAAGTTGATCTTTCGGGGGCCGATGGCTTCCCTACGGATTATATCTGCCTCTTTATCATCGTCCTCCATCATGGTTTCCCATTTAGCTCGGAGTTTCTTAGCCTCTGCCAGACATGTTGTGGTTTCGCGTTCTCTCTTGAGGAAACTTTCCATTACTTCGGCAGATTCTTGCCTTTCCTCCAGCATTGCTGCTGTAGTGCTGGCAATGACGTTGGCGATGCTCAGCATCTCCTTTCTGGTTGTTTCTAAATCTTCAGGATCTGCCGCATCGTCCGGAGTTATTGGCTTGTTGAGGATTTCCTAGTGTGCTATAGCACCCCGGCCAGCCTTTTCGACGAGATCCTCCGCGGATAGGTACTCCTGGCTCCCGGAGACGTGTCCTTCTCTGGAATTCGGCACGGCGCGCCGGTGATGGCGCGTGGGAGGAGTCTCCGAGGTGGATGGTCCTAGGAACCCGACGTCAGTCGGTGTTTCTTCGTCCTCAGCGTCCTGGTCCATCCCAACTATGGTTGCTAAGACCTCTTTAGGCGGAGCGGATTCCGCTTCAGCTACCTCCTCATCTTCCAATTCCTTCAAGGCCTTGTTGTACTCTTCCGTGTTCATGGTTGAAACATCGTCTGAGGTCGGGCTAAGGTTGCCCAGGATTGACTCCTCTTTTTCTCCGGCATCCTCTTGTTGATCCGGGGCTTCGCTGTCTCCGGCAGCCTCTTGCTGATCCGGGGTGTTGCTGTCTCCGGTAGCTTCAACCTGCATGGGTCCAGCTCCTTCCTAAGGAAGTGCGGTTCCTGTGGTATGCGCGAGGAAGTGCACGAAGTGACACCTTTGCTTCTCTAACACCTGGGAGACCCAGGCGGATCTGCATTGGTCTTCCACCATAGTTTCCTGCTCAGGGACGGATTGGGTGGGTTTTGAATTTTCCAGATCTAAGGCGGAATCTTCTTTAGGAAGCACCTGCATCTCAGATTGGATCTTCGCGAATGCGTCCTGCTCAGCGGCGGTCGCGTCAGCGTTACTTACCAGGGCATTTCCGTCGGAATCTACGGTCTCGCCGATGAAGATGTGAATGCCGCCAATTGGGACGATGGAGAGCTTGCCGGAGTCGATCCTAGCCGGAATCCAACACTCGTCTCGTGGGACGATCGGAAAGTTCCTGGCGTAAAGAACACGCCCCACAACGATGGATTCGTCGTAGCTTCCTGATGACCCACAAGTATAGGGGATCGCAACAGTCTTCGAGGGAAGTATTACCCAATTTATTGATTCGACACAAGGGGAGACAAAGAATACTTGAAAGCCTTAACAGCGGAGTTGTCAATTCAGCTGCACTTGGAAACGAGACTTGCTCGCAAGAGTTTATCGGTAGTAACGGTTTTATAGCGATAGCGGTAGTAAAATAACGACAGCGAGTAACAAAGGCAGCAGTAGTGATTTTAGTAAACGGCGGGATTAAAATACGTAGGCACGGGGACGGATAACGGGCGTTGCATGGATGAGAGAAACTCATGTAACAATCATAGCAGGGCATTTGCGAGATAATAATAAAACGGTATCCAAGTACTAATCAATCAATAGGCATGTGCTCCAATTATAGTCGTACGTGCTCGCAATGAGAAACTTGCACAACATCTTTACGTCCTACCGGCCGGTGGCGGCCGGGCCTCAAGGAAACTCTCTGGATATTAAGGTACTCCTTTTAATAGAGTACCGGAGCAAAGCATTAACACTCCGTGAACACATGTGATCCTCACATCGCTACCATCCCCTCCGGTTGTCCCGATTTCTGTCACTTCGGGGCCATTGGTTCCGGACAGCGACATGTGTATACAACTTGCGGGTAAGATCATAAACAACGAATATCTTCATGAATCAATAACATGTTCAGATCTGAGATCATGGCACTCGGGCCCTAGTGACAAGCATTAAGCATAACAAGTTGCAACAATATCATAAAAGTACCATCTACGGACACTAGGCACTATGCCCTAACAATCTTATGCTATTACATGACCAATCTCATCCAATCCCTACCATCCCCTTCGGCCTACAGCGGGGGAATTACTCACACATGGATGGGGGAAACATTGCTGGTTGATGGAGAGGCGTTGGCGGTGATGGCGGTGATGATCTCCTCCAATTCCCCGTCCGGCGAGTGCCGGAACGGAGACTTCGGCTCCCGCGACGGAGTTTCGCGATGTGGCGGCGTTCCGGAGGGTTTACGGCGACTTCGACTTCTCCCGTGCGTTTTTAGGTCGAGGCGAATAAGTAGTCCGAAGGGGGCGTCGGAGGCCGGCCGAGGGGCCACACTACATGGCCGCGCGGGCCCCCACGGGCCGCGCCGCCATGTAGTGTGGGGCCCGCGGGCCTCCACTTCAATTGCCCTTCTGGCTCCGTCATTATTCTGGGAAAATAGGCCCTTTCGTCAAAATCCCGAGGGTTTTCCTGAAAGTTGGATTTCTGCACAAAAACGAGACACCAGAACAGTTCTGCTGAAAACAGCGTTAGTCCGTGTTAGTTGCATCCAAAATACACAAATTAGAGGCAAAACAATAGCAAAAGTGTTCGGGAAAGTAGATACGTTTTGGACGTATCAACTCCCCCAAGCTTAGCTTATTGCTTGTCCTCAAGCAATTCGATTAACAATCGAGCGATAAAAGGACTTTCACGAACACATTTGCTCATATGATGTATATATTCTCATGATATGGCTAATACTTGAGCGAGTTCATAATAAGGTACATGCAAATAAGATCATCTAACAGCTATGTCAATCATGAAGAGGTACCAACAATTAATAATAAGCATTATGAATCATGTATATAAGCAGGATTGTAATGTTCATAAGAGAGTATGATAAAGTGGTATCTCGCTTGCCTGTATTTGATTGGCAAAACATAAATGCCCGGGCACCTTTGAAGTTCATAGAAAGACTAGAAGTAGTGATTGTCAAAGATAAAAGCATCAAAGTTATACCACAATCAATCATATTTTGAGACAAGCATATTATACTAAGAATGACAGTTGTGCTCTCAAGAAAGTGCTCAAAGAAAGGATGGAGACACAACATAAAAGTAAAAGATTGACCCTTCGCGAGAGGAAGCGAGGGGATTAACATGCGCTAGAGCTTTTCATTTGTAAAGCGGGAGTAAAATTATTTTGAGAGGTGTTTGTTGTTGTCAACGAATGGTAATGGGTACACCAACTACCTCGCCAACCGGACTTTCAAGAGCGGCTCCCATGAATTATTTGCATTTTTATGTGGCACTCCTTCCAACCTTTCTTACACAAACCATGGCTAACCGAATCCTCGGGTGCACACCAATAGATCACATTCCATGAAGGAGTGCCTTTTTAATTTAGTTTTATAATGATGATGACACTCCCCCCAACCTTTGCTTACACAAGCCATGGCTAACCGAATCCTTCGGGTGCCGTCCAACAATCACAAACCATGGAGGAGTGTCTATTTAAGTTAATTAATTCGGGACTGGGAATCCCATTGCCGACTCTTTTTGCAAAATTATTGGATAAGCGGATGTGCCACTATTCCATATGAGAGTCCAGTCAAAAGTAAATGACAAGGTTGAAAGCTAAACACCACATACTTCCTCATGAGCTATGAAACATTAACACAAATTAAGAAACATTTTGAAGGTTTTAAAGGTAGCGCATGAGAATTTACTTGGAATGGTTTGAAATGCCATGCATAGGTATTTATGGTGGACACTCTGGAATAACTTGGTTTTCATGTGTTTGGAGGCACGAGCAGCGTTCCCGCTCAGTACAAGTGAAAGCTAGCAAAAAGACTAGGGAGCGACAAATCAAGAGAGCGATAAGCTTGTCATAATCATGCTTGCGGCAAAATAAATTAAGCTGAGGCATAAAAGTGATACAAGAACTGCGAAGCAATGTAAATCATTGAGGCTTAATTGACTCTTGTTCAGTCATATGCATGCGTGAGCATGTGCCAAGTCGATATAAATGAATTATTCAGAGGAGGATACCACAATGCCATACTTACTTATGAATAAAACAATGCAAGCAAACATCCACGACATGCTACTCATATTAATAGATTGGAGCTAATCATGAGAGATCATGAACTACTAGACTTTCTCAAATAACATATACCTCACATGAACCACTAAGAATGCTCACATGGATGAGTATATGTACAAAAATGAAAACAAATAGAGTTCATACCAGCCTCTCACCACAATCAGATTGTCGTAGATCGTCATTATTGCCTTTTCACTTGTGTAGCTTGGATAATATGAAATGAAAACCACGCTCCAGCCACCGAAGACCATTGAACTCATGATGAACTTTACAAACCAAAGAAGAACAGCAAATATTTTTGGTGTTTTCGAATTTGAGAACAAGAACAAAAGGAAACAAGCAAACAAAGCAAAATCTTTTTGGGTTTTCTTATAGCAAACTAGCAATAGCAAATAAAGCAAAACAAATGCAAAAACCAAGATAAACAAATGATGAAGAGAAACAACAGAAATATTTTTGGTCTTTTTGTGTTTTGGGAAAGAAACAAAGTGAAAACAAGAAATAGCAAACTAAAAGAGACACAGAAAAGCGAGATGGCGGAAATCTGCCAAAACCTGACAGCAGTACAAAAATCGATTTTTACAAAAATCTTACGTTGCTCAGTTCGAAAAGTGTTCAACTAATGAAAGTTAGATAACAACCTGGGGAACATGCACAAAAATTTGCAACTCAAAATAACGTTCTGGCTGTGCACACGAATTTTTACGGTAACAGCCCAGAATCTGTTTTCAGGCAGCACTTCCCCAAATATCATCTTCCTCTCATTAGAAAACCACTCAAACAAACTAAACAAGTATATACAAGTATCCAGCAATCATAATATGCAAAGAATGAGTGATGCCGGTATACCTCCCCCCAAGCTTAGGCTTTTGGCCTAAGTGGAGTTCAATCCCATCGAGGGCCTGGGTTCCACGCCGGTGGATCATATGTGGAGTAGTCATAATAAGGTACCGATGCAGAAGAAAAGCGTGGGGGTTCCTCATACCCAGCTTGTGGATGCGAAGAGCTTGCTGCATCGGATGACGAGTCGAGGTGTTCCTCGACCTCATCCGTGTTGTCTCGTGCACGATGGCTTCCTCCCTCAATGTATGCATTAACTGCACTTTCCGTGACTGACCAATCCCCCCGAAATCAAGGTTAAACGAGAGAAGGTGCGAGGCAATCCTACTAATTTTTCAACTTTCTTAGTCCTTGTCCAAGATTTCTTGTAAAATGTTATTCTATAAGATAGGTTCTCTAAATTAGACGAATTAGAAAGAAATTCATGCTTAATCATGGAAGCTATGTCAAGTTTCTCCATAGGGAGCGGAATATCAAGACTGTGAGGTCTCACATTATGCATAGCTAATAAACGAGAGGCGATGAGACCTCCACAAATTCCTCCCTTCTCACGATTAGTGGCAAGTCCGTTGGCTATCAAAGCTCCCAAGTTATAAGTCCTATTACCTTGTAATGTAGCGGCTAGAAAGGCTAGATCCGGGATAGTTATTTTACCTCCAATCTTTCTCGCTAGAACGCACTTGGTAATGAAATAGGCGAAATAACGAATAAGCTGGGAAATGAATACTACTGATTTTACCATCATCCCCTGAGAAACTCCTTCCATGACAAATCATCTCGAAGAGGTCCAAGAGCTCTTGCGGCGATCCTTTTATCTTCTCGCATGATCCCCATTGCGGCACTTTGATTGCTGCACAAAAATCACTGAATGGCAAGTTGACAGTTTTATTATAAATTTTGTACTGAACCATAGGGTTAGATCGTGACCAATTGAATTTAAAATCTTGCACTACTGACATAGTCAGCTTCACATATTGGCATGGTTCCCCATCAACAAAATCATCCAATCTCTGCACGAGAGATTAAATTTTGGACGTCCTGCAAAATCCCTGCACTTCTCATGAAATCCACACACGGATAATAAGTGGGATATACTCCTTCTTCCCGGTGAACTCTCATGACCTGTGGCACTTCCAACTCATGTTGGTTGAGTTGGTACCTACCTCCTTCCATTTTCTGAAATTTTTAACAAACAATATAAAACCTGATTTGGTGACATATAATTGAGGGAAACTACCATAGGAACTTGCTAGAGTACTAATCATGCATCAAAACTAATTTCTACCAATTAGAACAAGCATGCAAGCTCACCAAACATGTTACCTATAGCAGCAAAATATTCAAGATATACTCAACCAAACAAAATTCTACTTGGATGGGTGGAGGAGTCACATACCAAGGAGCAAATGTGCCAAATTTCAGCAGGAAATCTGAGCTGAGCAAAGAGATCGAGAAATCTGGAGTTCTTGAGCAAAAACACGAGTGAGAGGAAATGTGTTCGAGTTTTTTCGGGAGAGAGAAGGTGCTGGGAGGAAGAGATGGCAAAGTGGGGCAAGGAGGGGCCCACACCACATGGTGGCGCGGCCACCTCCTTGGCCGCGCCGGCTCGTGGTTTGGCGCCCTCCGGTGCCCCACGGGTCATCCTACGGGTGCTCCCAGTGCCTCGTCGAAAAATAGGACCAACGGTGTAATTTTCGCAAATTTTTGAAAACTTTGAAAAATGCACATTTTCTGGGTATTAAGTTTATTATTACTGGCCAGGAAATTTTTTGAAATCTCTAATCAACTAAGAAGCTTTGCAAATTAAAAGTGCTACAGCAACTAAAGCAAGTGGAGAAAGAAAGAGATGTTGTTTACCTCCTCTATGCATATAAAAGGTATTTGTTAACAAGGTTGATCAAGTCTTGCCACCAAATAAATTTTATATAGCATATGAAGAAATAAACCTCAAATCAATCATGTTACCTTGAATTGTATTGATATGGATCCAATCACAAGAGTTTGATATTCTTCTTTAGGCTCATATATAGGACAATCAATAGTTCCTACTTTGATAGTTCTCAAATGAGAGATAGTATTAACTCCGCATGCTTTTTCAATCCTCTTGGGGAAATAGACGGTGTGTTCCTTATCATCAACATTGAAAGTAACCTTTCCTTTATTGCAATCAATAACAGCCCCTGCGGTGTTAAGAAAAGGTCTCCCAAGAATAATAGACATATTATCATCTTCGGGCATTTCCAACACAACAAAATCAGTTAATATCAAGCGAGTTATTAGTAACTTGAACAGGAACATCCTCACATATACCAACATGAATAGCGGTAGATTTATCAGCCATTTGCAAAGATATATCGGTAGGTATCAACTTATCTAAGTAAAGTCTCTTATAAAGAGAAAAAGGCATAACACTAACACCGGCTCCCAAGTCACATAGAGCAGTTTTAACATAATTATTCTTAATAGAACAAGGAATAGTAGGTATACCGGGTCGCCCAACTTCTTTGGAACTTTGCCATTGAAAGAGTAATTAGCAAGCATAGTAGAAATTTCCTCATTGGGGATTTTCCTTTTGTTAGTAACAATATCTTTCATATACTTTGAATAAGGAGGCAATTTGATAGCATCAGTCAAAGGAATTTGCAAGAATAAAGGTTTCATCCAATCACAAAATTTATTATAGTGTTCCTCTTCCTTTGATTTTAGTTTCTTAGCAGGAAAAGGCATTGGCTTTTGCACCCAAGGTTCTCTTTCATTACCATGTTTCTCAGCAATAAAATCTTCTTTAGTATACTTTTTATTTTTAGCATGCTTTTCGGGTTCTTTTTCAACCTCTTCTTTATCGGGAGTATCATTCTTATCATTATCTTCACTATTATCATGTTCATTGCCACTTTCGGTTTCAGCATCAGAAATAGAAATACTATTAGGATCATTAACGAGGTTCGAGAGGATTCTACAACATTTTTATGTTTCTTCTTCTTTTTCCTAGAATGAGCTCTAGGTTCAATGCGTTGAGAATCTTGTTCAATTCTTTTGGGATGCCCTTCGGGATATAGAGGATCCTGGGTAGAGACACCACCTCTAGTTGTTACTTCATAAGCTTGTTTTTCTTTAGCATTATTTCCTAACAAGTCATTTTGCACTTTAGTGAGTTGATCAATTTGAGTTTGAATCATATGAAAATGTTTAACAAGCATCTTAACATCATTGGAGGTTCTCTCCACAATATCATGCAATTGACTAATAGCTTGATAATTTTCCATTAGATGATTCTCTACTCTCATATTAAAATTTTCTTGCTTAACAATATAATTATCAAACTCATCTAAGCATTGCGCAGGAGGTTTTGAATACGGAATATCTTCCCTAGTAAAGCGTTGAAGGGAATTTACCTCAATCATGGATGAAGGGGGAATTATCTCACATATATCTTCTATTGGAGGTAGATTCTTCACATCTTCAGATTTAATACCTTTCTCCTTGAGAGACTTCTTGGCTTCCCTCATATCTTCATCATTCAATTTAATTAAACCCCTCTTCTTCACTATTGGCGTTGGAGTTGGTTCGGGCGTATTCCAATCATCATAATTCCGGCCTATTTTAGCCAATAATTCTTCGAGCGTCGTACGGAGTTCTTTTCACGAAAACACGGCCAGCACAACTATCCGGGTATGCCCTAGACTCAATGGTTAGTCCACTATAAAATATATCAAGTAAATCATGCTTTTCCAAATCATGGTCGAGCAAAGCTCTAATAAGAGAGCAAAATCTTGCCCAAGCTTCGAGCAATTTCTCTTCATCTCCTTGATCAAAATTATAGACTCTGCTGCAAAGCGGCATGTTGAGCACTAGCGAGGAAAGTATTTCCGAAAGAAAACAGCAAGTAATTCTTTTGGACTTTTAATAGAACCAGGTGGCAAACTATTATACCAAGTTTTAGCGTCATCCTTTAATGAGAATGGAAAGATTTTAGCAACAAAGTAAGTACGCTTCTTAACATCATCGGAAAACAAGCTACTCGAAGTAGATAACTCGGTCATGTGTTCAACGGCACTTTCTTTTTTAGTACCACAAAAAGGTGTTTTCTCAACAATAGCTATATGAGATAGATCAAGAGAAAAATCATAATCTTTATCCTTAATGTTTATAGGAGATGTGGCAAATTTAGGATCAGGAGACGGTTTATATCTAACGGTATGTTACGCAAGCAACTTTTTAATTTTTCTTGCATCGGTAGTAGCATGGCATTTTTCAATAAAATCATCATCAAGTTCCACATAATCTTCATCAAGATCATCACTAGAGTATTCAAGTTCGGGTGCATTAACGAGGTGTAGTAACATCGGGAGTTTCGGCATTTTCAATTTGTCTAGACCTAGCAATTTTAGCATCTAGAAAAGTTCCCAATGAACCACTATCATCAAGCACAACGAGACATATTATCGGTATTATGAGAGTTTTCAGATTCAGCAGAAGTACCAGCATTTGAAGCATGTGGCGGTGAAACAAGTTTATCAATCACGGATGGTGAATCAAGAGCGACGAGAGGTACTCGAGTTGTACCTTTTCTTGTAGTGGATGGTAATATGGCGACCTTAGTATCGCGAGTTTTACCCATGATGGAGAATTTGCAGCGAACAATATTAATCCAAGTGAACTTCCAAATAAAGCTATGCTCCCCGGCAACGGCGCCGGAAAATAGTCTTGATGACCCACAAGTATAGGGGATCGCAACGGTCTTCGAGGAAGTATTACCCAATTTATTGATTCGACACAAGGGGAGACAAAGAATACTTGAAAGCCTTAACGGCGGAGTTGTCAATTCAGCTGCACCTGGAAACGAGACTTGCTCGCAAGAGTTTATCGATAGTAACGGTTTTATAGCAGTAGCAGTAGTAAAATAACGACGACGAGTAACAAAGGCAGCGAGTAGTGATTTTAGTAAACGGCGAGGATTAAAATACTGTAGGCACGGGGACGGATAACGGGCGTTGCATGGATGAGAGAAACTCATGTAACAATCATAGCGGGGCATTTGCGAGATAATAATAAAACGGTATCCAAGTACTAATCAATCAATAGGCATGTGCTCCAATTATAGTCGTACGTGCTCGCAATGAGAAACTTGCACAACATCTTCTGTCCTACCAGCCGGTGGCAGCCGGGCCTCAAGGGAAACTACTTGGATATTAAGGTACTCCTTTTAATAGAGTACCGGAGCAAAGCATTAACACTCCGTGAACACATGTGATCCTCACATCGCTACCATCCCCTCCGGTTGTCCCGATTTACGTCACTTCGGGGCCATTGGTTCCGGACAGCGACATGTGTATACAACTTGCGAGGTAAGATCATAAACAACGAATATCTTCATGAATCAATAACATGTTCAGATCTGAGATCATGGCACTCGGGCCCTAGTGACAAGCATTAAGCATAACAAGTTGCAACAATATCATAAAAGTACCATCTACGGACACTAGGCACTATGCCCTAACAATCTTATGCTATTACATGACCAATCTCATCCAATCCCTACCATCCCCTTCGGCCTACAGCGGGGGAATTACTCACACATGGATGGGGGAAACATTGCTGGTTGATGGAGAGGCGTTGGCGGTGATGGCGGTGATGATCTCCTCCAATTCCCCGTCCCGGCGGAGTGCCGAACGGAGACTTCGGCTCCCGCGACGGAGTTTCGCGATGTGGCGGCGTTCCGGAGGGTTTACGGCGACTTCGACTTCTCCCCGTGCGTTTTTAGGTCGAGGCGAATAAGTAGTCCGAAGGGGGCGTCGGAGGCCGACCGAGGGGGCCACACTACATGGCCGCGCGGGCCCCCACGGGACGCGCCGCCATGTAGTGTGGGGCCCTCGGGCCTCCACTTCAATTGCCCTTCGGCTCCGTCATTATTCGGGAAAATAGGCCCTTTCGTCAAAATCCCGAGGTTTTTCCCGAAAGTTGGATTTACGCACAAAAACGAGACACCGGAACAGATTCTGCTGAAAACAGCGTTAGTCCGTGTTAGTTGCATCCAAAATACACAAATTAGAGGCAAAACAATAGCAAAAGTGTTCGGGAAAGTAGATACGTTTTGGACGTATCACTTCCCATGGCGGAACCCTCCCGGTTCCGGCCTCCAGACGCCGCTGGCCCCACGATGGGCGCCAACTGTCGTTGCCTATTCAACGGTACCTCGGAGGAGGGATCCTCACGAGGGGGAGAAGCAGTAGGGGCCATAGGGCGGAGAGTCCTCGGGACGGTGGTACACGATTTACCCAGCTTCAGCACACCTGCTCAAAGACAGGGCCTACTAATGCTTGTCTGGAATTATCTGAGCGCTTTCGCGTTGTTACAATGAGTTG
Organism: Lolium rigidum; assembly: GCF_022539505.1. Lineage (NCBI taxonomy): Eukaryota > Viridiplantae > Streptophyta > Magnoliopsida > Poales > Poaceae > Lolium > Lolium rigidum. The sequence continues at coordinate 233,782,380 of NC_061510.1, read as the reverse complement.
TGGTTGTGCCTCTAGGGCTCCCAGGATCCAGCTTATAAAGGCGCACGGATCTAGGGTTTACATGGAGAGTCCTAGCCGGAATACGAGTTGCCTAACTACGGTACAATATCTTGCCGTGTACGTCAAGGATCCGCCTTCCTTCATGGTCGTGCTAGATCCGGATACTTCATGGGCCCTCACGGATCCGGCCTCCTTCGTTGGTCGGTTGAGATCCGGCACCTTGCTCCTGGGCTGGACTTCATCCTTCACGATCTACAGCAACTGGACCGCCCGATGGGCCACATGCCACATCACCATCTGTGGGCCACCCGGGCTTGCCGGATCTAGGTCATGCTGTTGATATACCCATAAAGTATACCCACAACAGGTAGTGCTCGGCGAGTTCCCTTGGTACTCCGGATATGTCAGAAGGTTGCCATGCAAAGATATCCATGTTATCTCGGAGGAAGTCGACGAGCGCGCTTTCCTATTTGGGGTCCATATCGGCTCCGACCGACACCTGCTTGGAGCTGTCGCCTACCTTGAGGTCGACCTTCTTGGTGTCTATCATGGCCTTGAACGATGTCTTCTATTCGGAGATCTGCTTCTTGGTGGTATGCATCTCTTTTGGATTCACCGCGGCCCTGTAGCCTCGCAGCTCCTCTCCAGATATGACGGATTCTGCAAAGGCGGCTTCGCCCTCCTCGCAGTCTTGAGCTTTCTTGTAGTCTCCGGATACGGTGATCATGCCGTTAGGACCCGGAATCTTGAGCTTGTTGTATATGTAGCATGCCCTTGCGTGGAACTTGTGGTAGGTGGGCCTGCCAAAAATTATATGGTAGGAGCTTTTGAAAGGCACAACTTCAAACGTGATCATTTCTTTGCGGAAATTGTTGACATCGCCGAAGGCCACGGGAAGTTTGATGCTGCTGAGGGAGATTGCCTTTTTACCCGGAACCACACCATGAAACTCAGTGGTGCTGTGCTTGAGCTGTTCCTTGGTAAGGTTCATCCTCTCCAGAGTCTCCAGGTACATGATGTTTAGGCTAGCTCCGCCATCCATAAGGCACTTGGAGAAGTCATAACCGTCTATGCAGGGATTCACAACCAGGGTGTATCACTCTTTTGGGATGATGGCCGGGTGATCCACCCTGTCAAATGTGCAGGGTTTTTTCCGACCACTTGACATACTGAGGTACGGCCGGAACCGTCGCGTTGAGGATCCGGAGGGTCGATTTCTTGGCCCGAACCGTCGGAGTTCCGAGGAAGGTGTGATATGCACCAGCACTCTTTTTGACGAAGGGATTGGACTTGTTAGCTGCGGAACCCTCCTTGGGATCCGGCGAAGCATCGTCCTCGTCCATCGCCTCGGAACTGTCTTCCTCCTTGTCCTTGTTCTTGCCCTTGCCTCCTTTGCCGCGTGGGCGGTGCTTCCGGGCTCGCTTGTATCCTGCTTCTGGGTTAGTCTTGAGATCATTGACCCACTTGCAGTTGCGGTTGGTGTGAGAGGATTTGCCAGTAGCCGGAACTATGTGGGCTAAGCATGGCATATCCCTGTATTCCTCGTAGGTTTGGGGAGCGCGGGTTCTGGCAACGGTGACCTCATCAGCACGTTGCTGGCCCCTGCCGGCTCTGCCTCCACGACCGCGGCCTCTTCCGCCTCCTTGACCTCCGCGTTGGAACGCCATGGCTACCATGTCGGATCCGCCGCTCTTCTGGTCGTCGAGGGGATTTTTCCGCTTGTTGCTGCTGTTGCCGCCGTTGTCACGGTTCTTCTTTTGTTGATGCAGGGGTATGGCTGTGGCTGCGAGGTCTCCGCCTGCGTCGTCATCGGCGGCAGTGTGATTGCTGGCGATGTTGGTCATGTCATCCAAGGTCAACTTATTTTCATTGACCAAGCAAGTAAGCTTATGCCGAGCAGTCCTCCCCTCTGCAATCCACCTATGAAGGCGTGCATAGCTGTGCGATTGTCGACGTTTTCGCACTCATTCCTGGTTGCTAACCACCGGGTGAGGAAGTTCCTTGATGTTTCACCTTTCTTCTGGATACATGCCTGTAGGTCGCTTGTCGTGGCAGACCTTTTGTAGGTGCCTCTGAAGTGCTTCTCGAAGGCGTTCTTCAGGTCGAACCAGCAAAAGATGGAATTTTTATCGAGGTCACTGAGCCAGAAACGGGCTGGACCCACAAGGTACAACTGGAGCATGCAGCAGGCTATGTTGGGGTTCCTCCGGCGAAGGTCACTGCATTGTAGTAATCCTCGATCCAGTTATCCGGACTTTCACTGCCATCATAATGCTTCAGGTTTCCGGGTAGCTTGAGGTTCAAGCTCTTTGGCTTTGGTTCCTCTCGAATCATCCTGCCAAAGCACTTTGGGCCAATGTAGTCAGATTTGTATTCGTTGAGACGTTCCAGTGCATCCCGCGGGCCACTGCGAGGGGACTTTGAGCGGGAGCGAGATCTCCGGCCTCTGCCTCCACCGCCGCCACTAGGTGGTGGGGAGGGAGATCTGCGAGGGGGTCGATTTGCTTCTGCCTTCAGATTCCCCGCGTCCTTCGCGCTGCTGACTCCGGCTTCGGTGGCTACCTTCACCCTGGTGACGGTCGCCTCCGTCGTTCCGGCTTCTGCGAGGCTCCGATTCGCGCGCTTCGTTCCGACTCCGACGAGGCTCCGGCGTGCGCTCCGTGTTCCTGTTCCTCTGAGGTGCCACGTTGTCGCGGATGTTGATTCCACCAGGCCCGTGGGGCCTAGTGTTTCCGAATGGACTACGACGGCGAGGTGGGGGAGGACGCGGGTATCCATGGTGCGGAGGTGACGGGTTCCGGTACTTGTCTCTTCCAGTATACATCGGATCCTTTCCCTTCCTAGGGTCCGTCAGAGGTGTTTTCGAGGGAACAAGGATTGGATTTGGATGTTCTTTGGTTCTTCTTCTGCGCTCTCATGATCCAGTGCGCGATTCATCTTCACGGTGATGCCTTCCGGAGGCGTCCTTCTGCGCTGTGGACACACAATGTTCCGGGTTGGATTCCAATCGGCGCGAAGTACCTGCCTTGCTCTGTTGCTTCATTGCTGAAGCTACTAGTGTGCGGAGGTGTGCGATGTCAATTTCGTCACCTTGTTTCGCCAAGATTTCCGCAGCCTTCTTCATATTGTCCTTGGGAGTGGCAAGTGGCTGCTGGTTTGAGGGGGTTGCGAAGTTGATATTTCCGGGGCCTATGGCTTCTCGGCGGATCCTATCTGCCTTTTTATCAGCGCCCTCCATCATGGTTTCCCATTGAGCTCAGAGTTTCTTAGCCTCGGCCAAACATGTTGCGGCTTCGCGTTCTCTCTTGATGAAATTTTCCATTACTTCGCCTGCTTCTTGCCTTTCCTCCAACATTGCTGCCGCATTGCTGGCAATTACCTTAGCGGTGCTTAGCATCTCCTTTCTTGTCGCTTCTAGAACTTCAGGATTTGCGGCGTCATCCGGAGTTATTGGCTTGTTGAGGATTTCCGAGTGTGCGATAGCACCCCGGCCTGCCTGTTCAACGAGCTCTTCCGCGGATAGGTATTCCTGGCTCCCGGAAACGTGTCCTTCTCTGGAATCTGGCACGACGCGATAGCGAGGACGTGTGGGAGGAGTCTCTGAAGTGTACGGTCCTAGGAGCCCGACGTCGGTCGGCGTCCTGCTCCAGCCCAACTATGGTCGCAAGGACCTGCTTAGGCGGAGCGGATTCCGCTTCGGCTGCCTCCTCATCTTCCAACTCCTTCAGAGCTTTATTGTATTCCTCCGTGTTCATGGTTGAAACATCGTCTGAGGTTGGGCTAAGATTGCCCAGGATTGATTCCTCTTTGTCACCGGCATCCTCTTTGTCGCCTGGAGCTTCGCTATCTCCGGCAGCCTCCTGCTGATCCGGGGCATCGCTATCTCCGGTAGCCTCAACCTGCATGGGTCCAACTCCTTCCCGAGGAGGGGTGGTTCCTGCAATATGTGCGAGGAAGTGCACGAAATGGCACCTTTGCTTCTCTAACACCTGGGAGACCCAGGCGGATCTGCATTGGTCTTCCACCGTAATTTCCCTCTCAGGGGCGGATTGGGTGGGCGTTGAAATTTCCAAATCTAAGGCGGAATCTTCCTTAGGAAGTTCCTGCACCTCAGATCCAATCTTCGCGATTGCGTCCTGCTCAGCGGCGGTCGCGTCAGCGTGACTTACCAGGGCTTTTCCGTCGGAATCGACAGTCTCGCCGATGAAGATGTGAATGCCGCCAATTGGGACGATGGAGAGCTTGAAGGGGTCGGTCCTAGCCGGAATCCAGCACTCGTCCTGAGGGACGATCGGAAAATTCCCGGCGTAAAGAACACGCCCCACAGCGATGGATTCGTCGTAGCTTCCCATGGTGGAACTCTCCCGGTTCCGGTCTCCAGACGTCGCAAGGCCCCACGGTCAGCACCAACTGTCATTGCCTAATCGACGGTACCTCGGAGGAGGGATCCTCACGAGGGGGAGAAGAAGTAGGGACCATTGGGCAGAGAGTCCTCAGAACGGTGGTACGCGATTTACCCAGCTTCGGAACACCTGCACGATGATAGGGCCTACTGCTGCTTGTCTGGAATTATCTAGGCGCTTTCGCCTTGTTACAATGAGTTGTGGTTGTGCCTCTAGGGCTCCCAGGATCCGACTTATAAAGGTGCCCGGATCTAGGGTTTACAAGCAGAGTCCTAGCCGGAATACAAGTTGCCTATCTACGAAATATTACATTGCCGTGCACGTCAAGGATCCGCCTTCCATCAATGTCGTATTGGATCGGGATACTTTATGGGCCTCCACGGATCCGGCCTCCTTCGTAGGTCGGTTAGGATCCGGCTCCCTGCTCCTGGGCTGGACTTCATCCATCACGATCTACAACAACTGGGCCGCCTGTTGGGCCACATGCCACACCACCATCTGTGGACCACCCGGGCTTGCCGGATCTAGGCCATGTCGTTGATATATCCATATAGTATACCCACAACAGTGGAGCTTGAGGCCAAGGACACGGCGTTGTGGAGTAAGAGCGGGAGAGAAAGAGAGGAAGAGGGAGGAGAGGAGAAGAGGGGGGGAATGAGGAAGGCGAAGAGGAGGACCCGCGGTTTCAACCTATATACCTAAGGTTACTGCCGGCGCACCTAGTAGGGTGGTGCGTCGGGGGTAATTTTATATATTTTTTCACCAAAATATAAAACCTGAAAAAGTCCTGTTTCTGTTTTGAATTTGACGAATCCAATTTTTGTCCACGACCGTAGGTGTTGAATTCGAATAGGAAATTTCAGGTAGATACTTTTTGATATAAAAAAGTTTATTATCAGAGGTCGTATGCAACTAGAATTCCCGTTTTACCGAAAAATGACGCCATTTTGCATAATATATCAAAATTCATGTTTCTAAATTTTCATTAAAACTAGATGGCATAACTATTGGTCATCTCGAAGGATTTAATTTTTTGAAATTTCTATCATTTTCCTTTATTTTTTCCAAAACGGAAAAGGCGGTTCGGGGTGGGGGGGGGGGGGGGTTTGGAGAGAAAAATCTGTTCACCCTTACCCCCGGTGCACCTCTATGGTGGTGCGCCGGTGGTAAATAGTCTACCACCGACGCACCACCATAGAGGCGCGCCGGGGGTAAGGGTGCACAGATTTTTTGATCCGGCCCAGACCTCTTCGAATTTTATCCCTGGCGCACTAAATTTTTTGTGCGCCGGCAGTATCATTCTTCGCCGGCGCGGCCCTAATATGGCGCGCCAGCGGTATTTGTCACCGGCGCGCGTCAATGATGATGGCGTGCCGGCACTATTCCCTGCAGCTATAGCCCTTTTCCTAGTAGTGACGAGGAGAAGAATAGTTTGACAACAAAGGGGGCTCAGGGAGTCTATTTGAGATTATGCATGCGCATCTATGTTTGAGACCTTAACTGTTCATTCTAGATCCTTTTTCGTCTCTAAAATTGGCTAGAATTTTAAGGCATTTGTTAGGGTTTCTCTAAGCACAGGAAAACATGTAGTTGTGTTGCTTCTATTGCAATGTTTCTTTCAACCGTCGATGGTGTTGCATTAAAACTTAAAAGGATCGAATGTAGATCCGTATTCCGAAAACGTAAAGTGGTAACGATTTTATGCTATTAACTAGTTTAGTAACTAAACGAGTGTGATGGTGGATTGCGTGGCAACGATAGCGTTGAAGTGTGATGGTTTGGTCATGTCAAGACCTTGTTCGTCGGCTGTGCTCCGGCGTGTCCGAGTTTCTTAATGTTGGTCCTCCCTTGTTGTGAAGTTGGAGCTGCTATGTCCTTCGAGCATCTCCATGTATATGAGCGGTGTACGATGACCTGCAAGGCACGGTCGGGTGAACTTCTTCTTCAACACGGGTCTTGCGCATCTTCTCTCCGGAGCTCGTCATCAGATGCATGTCCCTTCGCGAGGAGCCACCTGTTTGGCATTTGCCGGCTTGAGTTTCATGGGGCCAATTCGGTGAGGTTTTCTTTTTGGTCGCTTCTTGAAGAGTGACGATGATGACGCTGGTGGGCAACCTTGACGACAATCTTCAATTCGGTGGTATTTGTGCAGCTTCGGTGGGTAGCCAAGGTAGTTGTGTGTGCCCTTGCGTCCAACGAGGGTGTTTGTACAATTTTTGGCTGATTTCCCGTTAATAAACTAGCCACCCATTCTTCTTTATTAATGAAAATGACAAATCTTGTCTTAGATTCAAAAAAGAAACAGTGCAGATTTCAATGCGCAACTGACAAGACAAACAATAGTAATCGCTCCCAAAGCAGCACATGACATGAATACACCTTAAGATGAGGAGTGAGGACGATACAAGTGCAATACAGGACGGTCGATGAGATGTGGTAGCTAGATGGCGACGACGTTGGCGGCGGATGGGCCTTGGGCGCCGTTTTCAATGGTGTACTCGTCATTCTGGCCCTCGGCCAGAGTTTTGAAGCCGTCGTCACTGATGGCGGAGAAGTGCACGAAGATGTCCTTGCTGCCGTCGGCGGGGGTGATGAAGCCGAAGCCCCTGGATTCGTTGAACCACTTCACCTGGCCCTTGAGCTTCGTTGTCACCATTGCCTCTCGCTCTCTCTTCTCTAGATATTTGTTCTTCTATTTGCCTGGGGATGCTTGGACTTTTCCGGGACCGAGGAAGCTATAGATAGCCGGCGGCGAGGAATGGGCAGGTGGAGAAGGCGCGTTAGAGCATGTCTAACAGGCCCCGTATAACCCGCCCACCCCGTAAAATTCCGGCGACATACGGGGCAGGCGCGGTTTGGGCCGTCTAGCAGGCCCCGTATTCGGGCCGCCCCGTTTCGGCGGAATACGGGGCCCAGGAAATCGGCCCCGTCGCCCCGTACATATAGTGGGCGCAGGTGCGAGTGAGGGGTTAACCCCTCACTCGCAACCCTAGTTCCGCCGCGCGCTGCCGCCTCCTCCTCCTGCTCCGGCGAGCAATTAGCCGCTCCCCCGCGCCGCATTCCACCCCCAAGTTAGGATGGACTCCCGCCGCCGCAGTAGGGCCTCGCCGGCGAGCGGATCAAAGCGATTCCGCTCGCCGGACACCGTAGAGGAAGCGTGGCGGCTGAAGTGCAAGCTTTCCGCCGCCGGGAGCCGTCGCGCGGCCTGCAAGTACGCCGGCGCGCTGTACGTGCCGGAGGCGCTCCGGGAGTACGCCGCGGGTGGGCGGTGGTACAAGCAGGACACGCCGCTCAAGCCGATGAGCGGCGAAGCGTTCGAGAAATGGCGCGCGCAGTGGCAGCGCGACCGCGCGGCGTTGGCGGCATGGAGGGCGACCATCGGCAGCAGCAGCGGCGGAGGAAGCGGAGGCGGCGAGGAGGAAGAGGAGGCGGCGGAAGAGGAGGCGGCCTACCGCCGTGCGGTCGCCTTATCCGAGGCGGATGCCGCCGAGCAAGCTCGGGCGGAGGCAGAGGAGGAGGCGGCGGCCATCACCGCCGTCCAGGAGTTCGAGGCGCGGCAGGCGCGGGAGGCGCGGGAGGAGGCGGCGAGGATCGCCTTCATCCCCTACGTCATCCTTGACGAGTAGACGTAGGTTAGATGTAGTATGATCCGTAGTATGATCAATATGTATGTATGATCTCTAGTATGATCAATGAAGATGAACTTCCCGGGGTTTTTATTTTTGAAAATACGGGGCGAAATACGGGATCTGCTAGACGGAATGGCTCGAAATGGAGCAGTTTTTCGATACGGGGCGAAATAAGAGACTTATACGGGGCAGCGAAATACGGGGCTTGTTAGACATGCTCTTAGGGAGTCAGCTCCTGCTCATGCTGATTCCTCGATAACGTGGAGCACGAATGCACTTTGATTTGATCAGATTTGGTCCGATAATTAATTAACTGAGACAGAGAATTTGTGAGAGGTTTATTCGCAATATAATGAACTTAGATATGGGATATCAACTCTTCTAACATTTAAAAATGCATCACCGCGGCAGAGGTAGTAATAATATCTTAATCAGTTGTCAAGTTATATCAATGCCTTCGAATATTTTGCAGGTACGAGAAGCGAAATTTCAATCTTTGGAATTTTTCGGTGCTATTTTTTTTCAAATGAACTGAATATTCATCTTGCTAAGCACAAGCATATGCATGCATGATTAGCTGAAAACATATATCATCTAGTAGCAGTATTAATAATGAATAAACTCAAGCAATTAAATAAGGCATGATTATGGATCGCGTGGCCACTATAGTACTGTATGAGATTTTGTCACCGACGGATCATCTCAAGACTAATTTATTGGATCATTTTGGATCCGCCACGCATGCGTGTGGCAGGGCGGAAAAGTTATACTCCTCCGTCTCGCCAAACATGTCGGAGCCCTCCTTCCCCACAGCATCCGTGTCAATTTCCATAATTTTTTCAACACTGCTAGTTCCCTATACAAGGCAATTTTTGTGATATTTTGCCACAGGAGTATATCTCATCCTGTGGCTGGCTTGTCAGATGTACAAGCTACAATCCATTATAAATCTACCTTGTAATCTGTACACGTGGTCAGGTACATTTGACGGTGCACACATCAGGTACACTTGACGGTGTACGTCGTAAGGGCATGTAGAATGCTAGGGAAAACACGCTTTCTCTTAGCAATCTACGCTATGTAGAGAAGGCACTAAATGGTTGAGTATCTTTTATTATCATCCCTAGCAATAAATATAAATTAATTAAATTTTAAAAAATTAAATTGCTAAGGAAAGATAAATTGTACAATAAAAAAAATAGCCTTCTTTTATTTCATAAGAAATCATCCCTTAGCTAAGGGAAGACAACCTTCTCTTCAATCTCTTTTCGCCAACTAAGTAAAAATCCTACGTGACAACTATAAGAGAAGGCTAACGCCACCTTATTATACATGCCCTAACAACGATGGCTACCCGCCATCAAACACCATCACATGGCAAATCAAGCACAACAATCACATAGCAAATCAAGCACAACAATCCGATTGCAATTTCTGTGTTGCGAACATGATGATCCAGACTCCAAAGTGTAAATGAAATGAACCGGTGTATCGAATCCCTCCACCGCTCCATGTCACCATGTCACCGCGCTGTTGTTTCGCCGATCAGCTCTGCTTCAAGCGCACCAACAGAGTCGCCGTCAGCAAACGCCGAGCTGCCTGTCCTGATGGAGCTGGACCTCATGGAGCGCGACGACATCTCCAGCTGCAAGCTCTCGCCGATTCCCTCCACCACCTCCCCCATTGTTGGCCGGTCCAGCGCCCTGCGCTCCGTGCACCGCAGGGCCAGCTCTGCCACCTTCCACACGGAGTTGATGTCACAGTCTTCTCTTATCGCCGGGTCGGTCACGCTGTCGATGTCACCTTCAGAGAGCCTGTTTCGCGCCCAAAGCGCGATGTTGGTATTCTCTGTGGCGCTGATGGCGATAATCGCCGGCTGGCCTGTGATGAGCACCAGGAGAACGACGCCAAAGCTGTACACATCACTCTTTTCGCTCAGATGACAGGTGATGTAGTACCTGTTTACGATCAACATTGACATCAGACTCCTCAGAACTTAGTTTTTTCTACCAGAAATGCAGAAATGTATAACTTGGTTATCCTACGGAGTACTATAAATGTGAAACTAGGGTCAGTACATCCGTACTCTGGGTCCAGGAATCCCAAGGTAGCAGCAGGTCGGGTGGTCATGTGTGTCATTGCTTCACTGCTGAAAGCCCTTGTCAGTCCAAAATCTGATAACTTTGCCTCAAGATTTGCGGTAAGGAGGATATTCTCGGTTTTCACATCTCTGTGGATCAATGGCGGTCTGCAAGATTTGTGCAGGTACTCCAGTCCTGTACGCAGTGCATGAATAATTTAAGTCGGAATGCACAGATGATAGCTATATTGATCAAAGCTTGAATATTTAAAGTGTCAAAGAGAACTGTTTGGATATGCATATGGACACAACAGCCCACATTTGCAAATTCAGAACTTGCTGCGTACCGTACGCAGAGTCCAATGCAATCTTAAGACGCTGCAGCCAGTTAAGGGGTTCTTGACCTGTGAACAAAATAAAGAATAAATAAATAAATAAAGGGATTCCAGTTAGACAATTAGAGGGTTGATCTAGTGACCTGATAAATTACTACTAGTAGATCACATGCAAATATGCAACCCATTTCAAGTATGCCTGGCCATATATACGTGGTATTCTCCAGACTGGGCTTTTGATTTAAGTAGTTGGTGCAACCAACCAAGTTCAGTGGATGTGTTATAGTAAAAAATCATGCATTTCCTATTTTGCCAAACTAAAATTTCAGTATATAATTTTTATGGTGGCCAAAGAGTCCTGTATGTAAATGGGGTCCATTCCTTTCCAGGTTTGATCACACCAGAAAACATAAGTATATGCCTTTTAAGCGTTTGGAATGTTCGCAGGAGCATAAACTCAACCACTAGTGTTTGTTTTCTCAGAGTTTCTACACTATACAATTAACTCTCTATTTTCGTCATGAATACCCTGGAGCCTGTATGAATCTGTTGAATACGAAATGCAATGATATCAGAGCAGCAAAAATTTACTTGAGTATACCATGCTCCACAATTATACCAAACTTAATTTGACAATTCGTTTCAAAAAGTCAGAAACTCAATTTGGCTCCCGGGTGCGTATGATCCCTCTACCATAAAAACATATTTCCAAGTATTAAAAAATTTTAACAAAAAAATTACATGTACATCTCCATAATATATGTGTATTCGTCAAGTTTCACGAAAAAATGATATTTTTTGTAGTCTAAGCGAAAAAGAGAAAATTTATCTTGTGACAAGTCTTTGTTTCAGCACCGAATTTTGTCTTTTTTACACACTCCACATAACATGTCGATTTTTCATGAAACGACTTTGTGAGCGCGTAGCACATGAAGATGTACGTGCGAAATTTTTGTTTCAATTTTTTTGATATTTTAAAATGTGTCTAACATGTATTTCAAAATAAAGGGAGCATACGCTCCCATGTGCCAAAACATCACTCCCTCAAAAAGTGAATTTTATAATCACGCACCATGATGTACGTGGGGCAAAGTTTACCAACCTATGAGACGGTCCTGTAGGTTTCCCCCATCCATGCACTCGTAGACAAGGCTTAGATGTTTCTTGTCCTTGCAATAGCCAATCAAGGAGACCAAGTTTCTGTGATGAATCCTGGCCAGGTGCTGAGCCTGCAATGTGAATATGATAATTCATAAGCCTGCAATACTTTTTAGTACACAGCTACTAATTTGATGAAACAGAAAAATAATTTACATGTACCTCAGCCAAAAACTCGGTATTCCCTTGTAAAGATTTTTCTGACCTCATCTTCACAGCAACAGAAACTCCATTCTCCAAACGACCAGCATAGACGAAGCCAAACCCTCCCTTTCCAATTTTAGTGTTGAAGTTATTAGTGATGCGCTTGAGTTCCTTGTAACTAAATCTCCGGTTCTCCAACGGATTAGCTGAATAAGATACATCTGGAGGCAGCATAAGCATGAACCATATTACAGCAGACATGCAAGATGAATGCCAAGCAAGCACGCTAATTCCTTTAGCAATGTATCTGTTTATGAAGTATTGTCAACTACGGTACCTGGTCTGCTTTTTATTCTGCGCCAAATGACATGCACAAATACAGCCACAAGTAGTAGAACTACTACAGCTGCAGCAATTACTGGAATAACAATCTGTAGCAGTTTTGCCTTGTTCTTCTTTTTGTTCTGAGTTGGATTGCAGATATTATTTCCACAAAGACTTGGGTTATTGTCAAGCCTGAAAAACAGAATGCTAATAGGTGAAAAATTGCAGCGTACTTGAAAGTGGAAGTAAATTAGGGACACAATCAATCTCTTGAATACTGTTGGGAGCTAAACTACTAGATCTCTTTCATCAAAATAGTGCATCCATTTTGTTTGACAACGGCAGAAAAACAGGCATGTTGAACTTATTGCAAGTACTATTCAAATAGTTTGATGAACACGGAATGACTCAGTTCAGTAACTTACAGAGATGCTATACAAAAATATATGGGAGACATGTGCAGACCTTAATGTGAAGGACCCTTGCTGAGATTTTTCTAACAGGCTCCAAGGAATCGATCCACTTAGGTTGTTGCTCGACAAGTCCCTATGAGAGACAAAGAAACTAAAGATTGGAAGGGATTTGTACTACGAAGTTTACAAAAAGGAAGTCCGATTGGCAGGAATACAGCAACACATACAGAAATTTAAGTGATGACAATCGACCCAGAAAATCAGGTATTGATCCAGACAGACTGTTGTGAGATAGATCCCTGGAAATAGTGGCATGATACATAAGAAAAGTCAAGTATAGAATATATGACATGTTTTAAGATTTAAACTTTTGGAGTAAGATATGATACTTGAAAGTCAAGATTTAGAAGTACTGAACTCGAGATTTAGATACTATGTTCAAAATGGTCAGATCAATACAGTTTAATAGTAAAAATCGAACGAAAAGATGATAGTTTTACAAGCATGTAGCTTCTAGGTATCAGAAGGTGATTTTTTACTGAAATTTATTGGAAGGCACGGAGCATTGAGGGGTCAATGGCCATACATGTGCAAATCTACAAGCATTCCTAATTCAAGGACTAGCTAGACACACATACGCGTCCTCCTGATGAAACCTGAAAATGCACCACAGGCTAACAAAAGTTAGCCCTGCATAGTTCATTTTTTTCGCTTTCTTTCACTTTTTTTCTTCTGTTTTTACCTTGTAGCCTTGCTACACGTTGTTTTCTACCCGCTTTCTTTGCGGTTTTCTTCTAATATACAAAGACACACACTTTGGCGTGTCTTCGAGAAAAATATCTGAGGTAGTCTGAATTGTAATAATCTATTGAAGACGTACAAGTGTTGGAGCAGTGTTAGCTGACCAAAAGAAGCATCAATTTCACCAACCAATCCATTGTATGACAAGTTTCTGCAAGGAAAAACAATCACCATACATTAGAACTTAGGAGTGTAACTCCTTGTCTCCAGTTTCTGCTTTAAAAGAAAAATGAGAGCATAAATATATAGAGATTTTGTACGTTCAGAACTCACAAGCCTGTTATTCTTGGAGGACTGCTGGAAGTATAACTACAGTTCAAGCCATCCCATGCAAAAGATATAGGGGCACATGGATCACCCACCCAATTTCTTTTCACAGAGAACTTCGTTTGGATGGTCATCATAGCATTTGCTGAAGATACCAAGTGTAAGTGGAGAAAATGCCAGTTTAGTCAGAGTTACCAAGATGAACAAACAGTCATGCATACTGAAACGAAATGCAGCAGGACCAATGGTCATGTATTGTGGTAAACATGACCATTATCCTTAAGTGACATATTTAAGCTGTATGGATTAATAACTTCTAGCGGACATGGTTTTTCTGCTCCCAAGCTCATATGCTCCGCTCCAATAAAAAATTCGAAAAATGTAGCAAATAAGATCAAATAAATCTGAAATTCTTGTACAATGAACATGAACATGTTTTCTAATAGCATGCCAAAACTACGAGAAAGGATGCATGTAGTAGTCTGTGTAAAAAATACAAATCTGAGTGTTGTAAACAACAAATCTAAATGCTCTAAACAGCACCAAATTTTGTTAATTTTTGCATAGACCACCATAAATGCCATTTCTCACCACAATGTTGCTTGCAGTTAGAACACTTTCTCCTGTTTGTTGTCAACAAAATTCAGATTTGTTTGATTTTGCTTGCTATTTTTTGCATACAATTTATTGGAGCAGGAGCATAGAGCTCGGGTTCAAATGTGAATTTTGAACAAGAACAAAAGGAATGTCTAATTGTACAACTCTGATCATAACATCGCTACCAAATACCAACTCCAAGCTTTATGCCACTAGCAAATATGTACAAATGTTTTTACCGCGTTCTCTAAACAGCAGATATAGGAATTAGCATATATTGATATGAGCCTGGTCAGCATTATCATCAAAACCCTGCCCAGCTATATTTGTCACACATACAGTGACCATTAATGGCATCTATTACGTACCAGAATCATTAATGCTATTAAAAAAATACAGAAGCCTGGATTTGCATGAGATAAAATGAAGAAAGAATGAAAATTAACGCATTTCAATAGTAAAACTAGAAGTATAAATCAAGGATCAAATGCAAACTTTAGAAAATTATGCTACTCTAGTGTAATGTACTAAAATTGAATAACACATTAACTTTTTCCTATCAAGCCAAGTTGACTTAGTAGCATACATTAAAAGTTACTTCTGGAAGTTGTAGCACATACCATCTAAAGAGTCAGTGGTAGATTCATTCACTGGCCGCACCATGTATATCTCCATCGCACTGATCACAGGCTGAAGTGCTGAGTTTGATGTTGCCACGAGGGATACGCTATGATCATCTGAGCCCTGCACAATCCTTGAGAGAACGGTAGACAGCAAGAACTTTGGACTGAATGCAGAGGCTAATTGGTTATTATCCACAGAGACATCAAATTGCCTCAACTCTTGGATGACCTCCACCTCAGCAAAGTAAAGTACAAGAAAGAACGTGGGGTCAACACCAACACTCATTGATGAATCTGAACTCCAAGATATGTCCATCCTTGAGGCGTTCACGGGAGTGGATGCACTCCTCAGAACTGCAGATGGTGCATCATAAGTGTCATTCGGGGAGTTATGGATTGCCCCGTCGGATTTGTTGGGTACATCTGTCCAGCTGGGAACATCTTCATATCTTTGCCACACACGGTCAAAGGGGTCATCTGGGAACCTTGAATTGAATATAACATGTAGCACACTTAGTTTTATATAAAGAAAGAGCAAAGGAAACATTACATGATCAAACATTTCTTGGTCAGCTCACCTAATATGCTGATAGTTCGTTCCAAAGTGGTAACGGTTGGGCCCAAAACCAACTGTGTCGCGGAAATAGCTGAGCAAAACCAGGGACTGTGTCACATTAGCCTCCGGATAAAGATCTGATGAGAGTGACCTCAAGTCAAGCCCTGAGATGAAAGGAGTCCCAGATTCTATGTTCACCAAGCAAATTTGCAGGAAGTCGGCAGGGGACACAGCAATTATTTCAAACAAATATGCTGTACTCGAATTAACAATGGTCACTGTCGTCCAGTAGTTGACCCCAAAATAGAGATCAAAGGTAGGAAGGCTGTTTAGTTTGTCATAGTCACCATAGCCGAATGCAGCCCTAACAAGGTACTTTCCACCTGGTGTTAGGTACCGCAACGTGTAGCAGTTGCGTTCCCCACTGGGAAAGTAACGGATGTTAAGATATCGGTCTGCAAGGTCGCCTTGCAAATTCCCTTTGTCAACAGGGTGGATCAGTCCTGCATCAGTGAAGCCCTCATCGCTTGAATATGTTATACCTGTATTGCGATCTGTGTACGACGGGGTTGTGATATATCCACAGTCAATGCTTATGAAACCTGCCAGAAGGACAGGAACATCATATAAGAATGGTAATAAAAAAAAAACGAGACCCATGAGCACTAGCACCCAGGGCTTATTCTTATAGAAGAAGCTCAATGAGCTGCAAATCCGCGTCCGAGGAGATTCGAACCCGGGTTGCGGGGTAACCATCAACTCGAGCTACCATCTGACCCTCTGGTCATTCTCATATAAGAATGGTAATGAATGTTATGGTCTGAATATAGCTGCGCCGCACATTCTCAGACCCTAAACAGCCATCATTCCCCTGCTATCCAAGTGCAACCAACTTGACATGCCTAAAACAGAGATCCAATATGGTTTTTATCGGGAAACATGGTCGATTTCTTTCCTTCACATAATCTGTCTTCTCGGAGACGAAGACATATAATCACCGACCAAATGTAATATAAGAACTTATTTTTCGCTAAACATCCCTGCTGCTAGAACAAAGGGCAGCAACACTGTGAAGTGGAGACAAACTAAAGGCAACACACTGATTTCTTTTGCAAAATCTTGTATAAATTAGATGACCTCCGACGAGCTGCTTTAATCTAGTTTGAATTTCTGGCGCGAATAACGACTACTTCCTATTTGCGGTTCGAGATTATGGTTTCTGTTCGATTGCTCGCCCGCATCCAGCGATTTTCGCGGATGCAGCCCTACCCATGGGGGATCTGCTAGAGTTGCTCTTACATTTTTCTTTATACCAGAAATCAGTCGATGTTACGTTGCCCCTTAAATCGGAAATGCCAAATCGCTGATCAAACTATAAGAACGTGGCATTTATATATCACTATTGCATCCACCACAAGCCCAAAACTGGATTCCGCGCTGGATTGCAGTCTCTACAGGAAAACGGGAGTGAGGAGACGAGACGGGACGTACAGTGGGGAAGAAGTATGCGTGCCTCCTGGGGCGCGGTGCGCGCAGGCGTGCGGGACGACGGCGCAATCTAGGGTTTCATCCCGTGTTGTCATGGCGCGGAGGCCGGCGTGAATCCCGAGAATCTCGGCGGCGCGGCCCAGATTGCTATGAGTAGCGCGATGCCGACCGCCGACCCGCGTTTCCGTCGCGGAGAAGGGGACGGCGCGACGTTGGGCGTCTCTTCACCGGCGCAGGGCAGCGGTGGGATGCGGCGGAGTGAATAACACCGGCGAGTTCGTCGCAGGGTGTGATCGATGCTGAGGTGGGCAGGACGACTCTCTAAGGTTTGGTGACATGTAGTCCACGTCATGGTTAGATTTTGCTTGTGTTCCTGTAGGTCTAAAACGAGTGACCGTTGATTTTGTTCCATCATTACAAATTTTTAAAACGCAAGCTACACAAAAATAGCTGCACATGTTCTACTCGTAAAAGAAGCCCTTTCGTGGTACCCTGGGCCTGTTCGGTTCGGATGGGGATTGAGGAGGATGTGGGGGGGGGGGGGGATTTCTAGATATAGTATTCAAAAGAATCGCCACAATACACCCGGACAATTAGAATTCAAATTTTTTTGTCGTTATTGTCGCAAACATACCACTCATCACGAAATAAAGAAATAGCAACATCATGTATTCTATTTTTACAAAGAACAAAAAGAGTAAGAACTTCATATTTAATATATAAATAAATAAAAATTATAGTATAAAATACAAATCAACTCATCTGATTTTCAGTAAATATTATTTCATATGTATAGAGAGTATTCATATACTATAATATGAATTAAATAAGATATGGATCAAAGAAAGACTATTGACGTGATTCCCTGTCATTCCATGTCAAACCCCCCAGGTAGGGTGTAACCGAATGAGGTCTAAATAAACTAGAGCTATCCATTTTGATGGATACAAACACCTAGATCGTCAACCCAAAGCCTGTGTGTTGGACATGGGATTCATGCTTCCCTTGCTCGAGCAAGGAGGGAACCATAGGTTCGGCTTGCCTCTCTAGAGGCATGACATAGGTTGCTCGTGTAGTCCCCTTGTTCTGTAGGAAAATTTGTGTTGGCTGATGCCTAGCACATGGGCCACCGGAGCGCAATGTACATCATCGATGATTATTCCTATATGTTGCCTTACACAGGTCATAGATCCGGGGTACCTAGTTATGGTCATGCTACTAATCGGTCCAATATCGGTATTGATATCCTTTGCCCGCCTCCTTACAATTCATGGCTAGAGGTTGGGCAAGGTAAGCTTTTGGTACGCCATGGAGTGTGTTGTAAACTAGAAGGCGATGTGTGAGTGAGTGTGGTGGATCTGTTGCTTGGCATCTCGGATGCGACATGTAGTGCACCTTCAAGGATGTTATAGTAGAACAAGATGTTCTTAAATTTCTGACATCCAAGACAAAGATCCTTAACTAACCTACGATGAATCAACGTTTTTTGTTTTCCGTGTAAGGGGTGGGGGAAGAAGGTAACAGATCAACACTATCGATAGACATATTTATAGGAGTAAATATATATAATATGGCAAGAAATTGTACCAAAAAAAGTGCCCCCCTTGAGAATATTTAGCTGGTATTTGGACTGCTTTTTGAATACACGTCACCCTACCTATTTTAATTTCTTCGGATTTGTTTGATCCCAAGGACCAAGTGCAAATGTCAACACTTAATTTCGTGCCATGTAAAGATCATGGACTCTGCATTTGCATGCCATCCACACAGTTATTTATGCATACTTATAGCTTAAGAGAGAAGAGATGGCAAGTAGTTACCATGACTGTCTAGCTGACCATGGATGCCTATTAAGCTTAAAGCCAGCAAATAGAGCAAAATAACCATCACCCACCGATGCAGCACACGATCCATATTGTCAAGTCCTTACACGTCGACGATGGCCTGTCTGAACTCACTGTTTATAGCGAAAGAGCAAGAGTACACGACAAGCAAGGATACCGATCAGGGATGCTCCAAAGAAGCTAAGGCCACCAGTGTCATCGTAGTCTTCTCCATCAAACAAGAAGGTGCCAAAGAACAACTAGTTCAGGCAATACGACACAGCAATGGCTAAGAAACACTTCAGTTCACGGTTTAAAAGATATCTTGTTTCATGTCTGTACTAGATCAATATCTAGCTAGTACGTACGTAGGGAGTGATGTCACAACTAATAACCTTGCTGGCTCAAGCACAAGCACAACAGGACATAGGATGATCAGCGTCCGTGTTTCATACTAAAACATATCATGCTAGGGGCATCATTTTATTGGAGATATGCTCAAGAGGTAATAATAAAGCTAATGGCTGGCCAGTGTAAAATCTACCATTAGAGCAACTCGAATAGTGCCCACAAATGCCGTCGGAATTGAATTTTTCTGACAGCTTTACGGGTTTGGGCCGATATCCGCGTAGAGTAGCGCCTGAATCGGTGGTCCGTCCCGAAAGACTTTCTCGGGGGCCCGAGAAAGTGATGCGCGTGGCCCCTATTTATACAGGCCGCGGAGGGGAGCTCAGTTCCAAAACTCTAATCCCCTCCGCCGCTCTGCCATCTGCCGCTTCCACTTTCGGCGAGAAATCCGAGCCAAGCCGCCACCGCAACCGCTCTTCCGCGAGCTCCACCGCGACCGCATGGCTGGCGCCGGCAGTTGCGGGAGGGGAGGCGGCTGGATTGGCGACAGCAACTCGCCGCCACCTCCTCCCCCGCCCCCTGCCCCTGTCTTCCGCTTGGAGGCGGAGCGGCGGAAGTGGAACCGCTCCGAGGGCGCGCGCGCCGGTGGACCAATTGGGACCTGGCGACGCCGAGGAAGCTCGCCCGCTACGCCAATAGCGGCGAGGGCTCTTCCTTCGGCTCATCGGGTCGTGCCCTTTCGTTGCCCATTGACGACAACAACGACAACGAGGAGGAGGAGTAGGAGGCGGCGCCGCGCACTGTATTCAACTCCGGGACTACGTCCTCAATGACGAGGAGGAGGCGACGGTGATCCAGCAGGTTGTCGTCATTTCGGAGGCCGAGGCGTGCACGCTTCCTCCGCGAGGAGGCGGACGCCGTTCGTCAGGTGTGCGCGTACGAGGCAGCGCAGAGGGAGGCCGCCGTCCGCCGCGTGAAGAAGGAGGTCATCGACCTCGACACCGAGTAGGTCGCCGTCGCCGTCGTCCGCCGCGCGTACCCCGGTAGGGCCGAATTTTAGTCTAAGTTAGGTCGCGAGGCGAAGGAACATCTACATGTAATGTCTATTTTGCGATCACAATGTCGACTATGCAACTATGAAGTTTCAATTTCAGTTTACGACACCACTCAAAAAATATTTTTCGGGAATCTGAACTCATGTTTTTCTGTTCGTCCGTTTACGAGTTCGGTTAAAGATGCTCTTACTTAGTTCGTAATTTGTACACGTGACCACATGAAGTTGAGCACGCATCAGGCGAACTTGATCAAGTTAGCTCACGCGATCATGGGCGTTGTACACGTCGCCATCAATATCATCACATGCCAAGGCAAGCACAACAATTCAAGTGCAAATTTCTATATAATGGAATAATTCAGACCCCCAAGTAAATGAAACGAACCGGTGTAATCGAATCCCTCCATGGCTTCATGTCACCGCGCCGATGTTTCTCCGACCAGTTCTGCCGCCTCAAGCGTACCACCAGGCTCGCTGTCAGCAAACGCCGAGCTGCCTGTCCTGATGGAGCTGCACCTCATGGAGCGCGACAAGGTCTCCAGCTGCAAGCTCTCGCCGATCCCCTCCACGACCTCTCCCATTGTTGGCCGGTCCCGCACCTCGCGCTCCGTGCACTGCAGGGCTACCTCCACCACCTTCCACACCGAGTTGATGTCGCAGTCTTCTCTTATCGTCGGGTCGGTCACGCTGTCGATGTCGCCTTCAGAGAGCATGCGGCGCGCCCAAAGCGGAACATTGGTTCTCTCTGTGTCGCTGATATTGATAATCGCCGGCTGGCCTGTGATGAGCACCAGGAGAACGACACCAAAGCTGTACACATCACTCTTCTCGCTCAGATGATAGGTGGCATAGTACCTGCTCAGGGTCAACTCTTATATCACTCCTTAGAACTCAGTTTATTCTAACGGAAATGTGGGAAATAGGGTAAGAACGCGTACTCTGGATCCAGGTATCCAAGGGTACCAGCAGGTTGGGTGGTCGTGTGTGTCATCGTTTCGCTGCTGAATGCCCTTGTCAGCCCAAAATCTGATAACTTTGCCTCAAGATTTGCTGTAAGGAGGATGTTTCCAGTTTTCACATCTCTGTGGATCAATGGCGGGCTGCAGGATTTGTGCAGGTACTCCAGTCCTACATGCACTGCATAGATATTTTTTAAGTTGGAATGCACAGATATATAACAGCTATATGCATGATAACAACTCGAATATTTGAAGTATCAAACAGAAATGTTAGGATATAGAACCCAAATTTCCAGCATACCGTAGGCAGAGTCCAGTGCGATCTTAAGGCGCTGCAGCCAATTAAGAGGTTCTTGACCTGTGAACCGAAAAAAGAAGGGTATCCCGTTATACTAAAAGAATTGCGTTGGTAACTAGATGCAGTACCAGACCACACTCAGTTCAAGTATGCTTAGCTTTTGAACTGATGACTACTGTGTGCAGGAAACCAAATTAACTTGATGTTAAGAAACCAATAAGCTAGCATTAGGTAAATCATTTGCTTGTTGGTGGAAGAGGCCAGTATGCGAGCAGTATCTAACTGTCTATTACATATTGCAAGTCTGCTCATATAAGCTGAAGTATAAATGTTGCGTTTCTCCTATCTTAGGACTCTGGATTGTTCCCAGAAGAATGTCAGTAAACTATCAGATTTATGCACTTCTTCAGTACATGTTACTTATGGACCCAGGACCAGATGCTAGTGAGGCAAGGAGTGGCATATCCTGAACACCTGTCCGTTGTTTACTGCTACGATACCAGGCCCACGAAGACGCCGCAAGCGTGACATCAGGCGGGCCTTGGGCCGTCAGCCCAGCGACTCGACGACCCAAGCCAAGGGAGACAACACACCGGTACTTACAGAGCTAGGCAAGGGTTAGAGAGGCATCGATGAACATTGTACTGGATAATCCCTAATCCTCTCATTCTTCCTCCTCTCTCGCTTCGGCGCAACTCTGTATCATCTCTGGTTTATCGAGGACTAGATCCCGCTGCCTGTGCGTGACGCGAGGACTGAGATCAAGGTCGTGGCATTTACCAGAAAACACAGTGAATTTGGAGTAGCTGAGATTTACTTGAGCGGAACATACTCCGCAACTATGTTGACCTTAATTTCACACTCATGTAGCATGGGATGGGACAAAGTCTACCAACCTGTCAGCCGGTCCTGTAGGTTTCCCCCCTCCATGTACTCATATACAAGGCTTAGATGTTTATTATCCTTGCAATAGCCAATTAATGATACCAAATTCTTGTGATGAACCCTGGCCAGATGCTGAGCCTGAAATATGTATATGATAATTCAAGAGTCTGAAATATGTATATGATATGCATTAAGTAGCACAGAGACACACTAATTTGTAAGATTCTGTCCCTTATCTTTCTTTCATAAAAAGGAATGAATGGTTCCGCTAGATGGAATAACCGAGGCAGAACAGAAAAAATAAAACATTAGAACAGGTATAAATAAGAAAATATTAGTTAAGAGGGTTCATGTAAAGAACAGGTTCCAAATCACGATCGATTCCTTTTCAAAACCTGCTGCAGCAGCTCGGGCTCTTCCTGCATGCCACAAATGGCCCACAAAAAAGAAAAATCCTAGAACAAAATGAGAAGTTGATAACCAACTTCTAGGAGAGACTTATTTTTTTTGCTGACCATCCTCAGCAAAAAAAGTTTGTTGGACTGAATGACTAATGCACATGTACCTCAGCCAGAAACTCGGTATTCCCTTGAGAAGATGTCTCTGATCTCATCTTGACAGCAACATGAGTTCCATTTTCCAAACTGCCAAGATAGACAGGTCCAAAACCACCCTTCCCAACCACAGTTCTGAAGTTATTCGTGATGCGCTTGAGTTCTTTGTAACTGAACCTCCGGTTCTCTAATGGGTTAGATGAATGAGCCACATCTGGACGCAGCATAAGCACTAACAATATTATAGCACACATGCTGGTAGAAGGCCAAGCAAGAATTCTGAATTTTCTTAGCAATACCACCGATCATGACGAACTGTAAATTTAGTTACCTGGTCTTTTCTTACTTCTGGGCAACACGACAAGCACAAGTACAGCCACAAACAGTAGAACTATTGCAGCAACTACTGGAAGCACAATCTCGAGCAGAAGTTTGAAGTTCTTGTTTTCTAGGCCATTATTGCAGATTTTATCTCCACGAAGATTTGGGTTGTCATCGACCCTACAAAAGGAACGCTAATAGGTGAAAGATTGCAGCGTACTGTTGGGAGCTAAGCTAATAAAATTGCCTCTTTTGTCAAAACAGTCCGTCCACTCGTATTGTATATTAACTTACTGTAAGTATTATTCAAATAGTTTGGTGAACAAACAATGGTTCTATTCAGTAATTCAGAGATGTGTTACAAAAGATACACAGAAACCAGGTGCAAACCTTAGTGTCAATGACCCTCCCTGAGATTGTACTAGAAGATTACAAGGAATAGGTCCACTGAGGTTGTTGCTCGAAAAATCCCTATTTGAGATGAAGAAACTAAAGATTCAAAGGGTTATGTGTTATAAAGCATTAAAAAAGAAGTTGCATTGGCAGGAATACATACATAAATGCAAATGTTGGATCTAGACTCATAGAAGGTATTGATCCGGATAGATTATTGTGAGATAGATCCCTGGAAAATGTAAAGTAGCATGATACTCAAAAGTCAAAACATCCCTATTTGAGATGAAGAAACTAAAGATTCGCAGGGTTATGTTCTATAAGGCATGCAAAAAAGATGTCGCATTGGCAGGAATACATACAGAAATGTAAATGGTGACCCTTGACCCCAATCAGGTATTGATCCTGACAGATTGTTGTGCGATAGATCCCTGGAAATGTAAAGTACTTAAATTTTTTGGAATATGGTATAAAGTTTGCAAAGAAGTCGCACTGGCAGGCACACATACAGAAATTTAAGTGTAATTTGATCACCCCGAGAATAAGGTATTGATCCCGACAGGCTATTGTGAGATAGAAATGCAAAGTAACATGATATACTCATATAAAAAAAATCAAAATATAGTCTAATAAATATCCACAGTTTACCAGTCAAACCTTTGGAGCTAGATATTTTAACCCAAGAACAAAATGTGCCGAACGCGAGATTTTGCATGGTTACTACTTTCAGAAAGGTAAGACCAATACAGCTTAAAAAAAGGACGTACCCAGTGTTTAAAGCTCCCACATATTGTGGGATCTTGGGAAGGGTATTTATAGGCAGCATTTCCCTTGTTTTTTATTGTGCAAGGAGTCTGATTCAAGCCCAAGACCTCCAGGACACAAGTGGACATACTCTACCAACCGCCCTTCATATCAATACAGTTTGATAATGAAATTTTAAAATGGTATAATGATATTTTTACAAGTATGACTCTTAGTTTTCAAAATGTAATTTTTTACTGAAATTTACTTCTAGAGAAAGCCATGAGCCGGCTAATGGCTGCGCATGTTTAAATCTGCAAGCGCTACAGCTCACAGACCAGCTATGAACATGAGAGCTATTTCTGTACTCTGAGGAAGTCTGAAATTGTACACTACTGAACGTACAGGAGTTGATAATCTAAGCGACCAAATAAATCAATTTCACCGACCAATCCACTGGATGACATGTTTCTGCAAAGAAAACAAACAATCACCACCATAAGTTAGACCTACTTTTCATCTACCTTCTGAGGTAACTAACATTAAAAAAAAACACAAATTTACAGCGATTCTGTTAAGTCAATACTCACAAGCCTATTATTCTTGGAGGACTTCTGGGAATATAGCTGCAATTCAAGCCATTCCATGCAAAAGATTTAGGCACACATGGATCACCAACCCAATTTCTTTTAACAGAGAACTCCGTCTGGATGGTCATCATGCTGTCGACTGAAGATACCAAATGTCAGCGGAGGATACACACAGGTTTAGTCAAAGACTTGATGAGTAACTATTTTTCTTCTATAATTGATGGTCAGTGCACATGCCCCTTTTGCGAAAATAACTAACCCTGCCAGACTAAACTATTTGCCACACACAATGGCTATCAATGACGTTGACAGATGCCCGAAACATTAATGCCATGTAAAATTACAGAAGCATGGATGAGACAAACTGAAGAAATAATGGAATTGGACAAAATCCTACAGCTAAAAGTAGAATTATAAATCAAGCATCAACTTCAACCTTTGGTAAATTACGCTAGGATGGCATGCATTAAAATCAAGTACCACATTAACTTTTTTCCCTACATGACCATGTTAGACAGCTTAATAGCACATAATAATGGCTTGTTTAAGCACAATACCATCTGAAGCATAAGTCATAGATTCATTCACTGGCTGCACTATGTATATCTCCATCGCGCTGATGAGAGGCGGAAGCGCCGAGTTTGACGTGGCCACAAGCGAGATGTTATGAATATGCTCGGTTGAGCCTTGCACAAACTCCGAGAGAACAGTAGCCAGCATGTATTTTGGGCTGAATGCAGAGGCTATTTGGTAGTTATCCACATAAACATCAAATTGCCTTAACCCTGGCAAGGTGTTCAGTTCAGCAAAGTAGAGTACAAGAAAGTAGTTGGGGTCAGCACCAACACTCATGGATGAATCCGAGCTCCATGATAGATCCATCCTTGAGGCGTTAACTGGAGTGGATGCACTACTCATCACTGCAGATGGTGCATCGTAAGTGTCATTTGGATAGTTCTGGATTGTCCCATTAGATTTGTTGGGTAGGTCTGTCCAGCTGGGAACGTTTTCATACCTCTGCCACACACGGTCATAAGGATCATCTGGAAACCTATAATTGCATATAAACATTGAGCAGGATTAATTTGATTAAACTCAAGAGCTAAAGAAACATTACGTAATCAAATTAATATTTATTCGTCAGCTCACCTAGTAGGCTGACCGTTCGTTCCGAAGTGGTAGCGATTGGGCCCAAAACCAACCGTGTCACGGAAATAACTGAGCAAAACCAGGGATTGTGTCACATTAGCCTCCTGATAAAGATCTGATCTGAGTGACCTCAAGTCAAGCCCTGAGATGAAAGGAGTTCCCGATTCTATGTTCACCAAGCAAATTTGCACAAATTCGGCAGGGGCCACAGCAATTATTTCAAACAGATATGCTCTACTCGAATTAACAATCGTTACTGTCGTCCAGTAGTTGACCCCAAAATAGATATCAAAGGTAGGAAGACTGTTTAGTTTGTCATAATCACCATAGCCAAATGCAGCCCTAACAAGGTACTTGCCACCGGGTATTACGAACCGCAACGTGTAGCAGTTGCGTTCTCCACTGGGAAAGTAGCGAAGGTTAAGGTATCGGTCTTCGAGGTCGCCTTGCAAATTCCCTTTGTCAACGGGGTGGTTTAGTCCTGCATCAATGAAACCCTCATCTCTTACATATGTTATACCTGTCTTGGGATCTGTGTACTTAGGGTTTGTGGTATATCCACAGTCGATGCTTATGAAACCTGCAAAAAGAACATGCACAACATATGAACAAATAATGTAGCTGTGTTACAACTTACAACTTCTCAGACCCTAACACAAAGATCATAGCCTTGCCACAAGTACAAAAAACTCAGCATGTCTGAAAGGCTGAAACAGTGGTAGTGTGGCACAATATGGTTTTCATAGGGAAAACATTGGTATGATTTTTTAACTGAATGAATGGATTTTTCTCTCCAAATTCTGTGTTTGTGCTCTCAGCGAGGAAGAAATATGACCAGCTACAAAAGTAGCAGTCAAACTCATTTTTCGACAAACACGTGTGCTGCTCGGACAGAAGAGCAGCAACATGAACTTTGCCTAAAGCTCCATGATTCCAATTCAGTGCCAGCTAATTGACACAGAGGCATTATCGATGGCATTCCAGTGCCATCTTCAGGAATTCCCTGCACCTATCTAGGCATGCCTCTCTCTGACCGAAGACTAAGAGAGGTGGATCTGCAACCCGCACTTGACAAGCTCGCTGGCAGGGTTAAGGGTTGGAACAAGGTTTTTTCTCGCTGGATGCCAGGCTGCTGTTCCTCAAGCATTTGCTCTCAGCTATGCCTGTTTGACCCACCAATCTGGCTTATAAAAGCGATCGATCTTCGCAGGGGCTTCTTGTGGAACAATGATGAGATCGCAAGGAGAGGCCGGTGTTTGGTTCGTTGGGCAGCAATTTGCAGACCCCTGGAGTATGGTGGGTTGGGAATACCAGACCTACAGGCCCCTGCGGGTACTCTAGCTATGGCAGAGTTGGACCAGGTACGCTGGCCGTGTGCGGGCAAATGACCTCTTACGGAGACCAAGAGAGCCAAATTAAGTACACACTTCAGTTTCTATCGGTGGCTGGAGAAAATCCCCAGATCTTACAGTTCAGTTTTTTTTCTCTTTAACTTGTTATTGTAAGCTGATTTTGGGCGTGTCACGCATTGCACATCTTGTACCTTTTTTTAAAAAAAATCAATAAAAAGCAGGCCAGTCTGTTTTTTCGTAAAAAAAAAAGAAGAGAAGCAACACTGTGCAGTGGAGTCTATTAAGAGCATCTCCACTAGAGTCCTTAAATTGCCTCCCAAAGCCTAAAAACCGCCAACTCCTAAAAGAAAAACTCACAATTTTGTTGCTCCAGCAGGAAGCCCAACCGCCCCCGCAGAAATTTCCCGCCCCAGCTGAAGGAAAGAAAAGGAGGCAGAAGAGGGCAACCGGCCGCACAGGAGCACCGGCCAGCTGTCTCCTTCCATTTCCAACACACCTCTCTGCCATTGGGGATATGGTCCCCATCAGCCCAGGCCGACACCAATCTTGACATGTGCAACATGTTCAATGCCGGCGAGGTAAAAATCAATGTTTCCCCCTTTTTTTGTACTATTTTCAAATAGCACATATGTGTTAGTTTAGATATTGATGTTATATGGAATTCATGTGCATTAACCGAGGTGAAATTGTATTTTTTTTGTCTACATTATACATATTTTAAAGTTGAACAACGATAGTTTTCTATTGAGCACCATGGACCATTCATTGGTGCCGAGGGTGGTGATATTGGTGGCGAGGGTGGTGCTGACGCCGATGATGATGTCGATGCCAATGGTGGTGATAAAAAAAGGGAGAGGATTTGTTCAACCGGCGAGAGCAAGTAGCAAACAAAGACAAGAAAATTATACGAGCAATGAGGATGAGGCTATATGTTGGGCACGCCTGCATGGGAGGCCATTTGCCTAGATACTATATGTGGAGTAGAACAAAACGGCTCTACATATTGGTCACGTATCCATGAACATTTTCACAAGAACAAGAGTGGAGAAAACCGGAATGAAAACTCACTCTCACATAGGTCGCACATAATTTCGGAGCTATGCACAAAATGGTCCGCAAAATGAGAATGAGTCCAATGTCTCAATCCAAGTGGGGAAAATGACCAAGGTAAGGTAAAACTTGTGTTCTAGGCATGTGCACTTGTCTAATTGTCTTGCATTGCACTTTTTTTTTGCATTCTAAATTTGTTTGTTTCATTCTTTCTTATTGTAGCTCCTACTCTCTCAACAATATTATAGGAAAATGACCAAGCGCAAGGGTGGCAATTTAGGAAGACCATTTGTTTTGCGCCATTGCTGGAAAAAATTGGAGTATGCCAAGAAGTGGAAGGCTAGGGGTGATGATACTTTTAGTATTAAAAAGAGTAAGTCTAGCAACGCGTGCTGTCCAATGGTTGGCAATGTGGCACTTTACTCCGATGATACTGATGACAACGATGATGGTAAAAGAAGCACTACTCCAACCACCAAGAAGGGGCCACTGGGGAGAAAGGCGGATAATGACTAGTTGAAGAAAGGAGGTATACAAGGATGAAAATTTGGTGTCAACAAGGAAGGTTCTTGCGGCGGAGAAGAACACAAAGCTATGACGGATGGCGCTTAATGAAACGGAAGAGCGCCGAGTTGCCTCCAAGGAGTGTAGGGCGGCCATGTCTGAACGTTGAGTCGTGATGGACGAGAGCGCCAGATTGCCACTCATGAGAGGATGTTGAAGAAAAAGCAAGAAAATCAAGACCAAAAGCTCATGTTCATGAATCCAACCGTGTTTGATCAAAAGGAAAAACAATACTCCAAGAGTTCGAGTACATGCGTGATAAAGTGCTACCATCGAAGACAATGGGAGGATTCATGGGCATCAGTGGTGCATTCGGCGGTGGCTATACATATGGTGATGGTGGTGCTGCCGGCTTTGGTGGTGGGGAGATGGTGGTGGTTCTGGTGTCCACGGTGATGATGTTGGCATGAGTGGCGGCTATGGTGATGGTGGTGCACATGAAGATGGTGCCGGCGGTGGTGATGATGGTACCATTGAAGACAACGAGGATAACGATGGCTCGGTTGCTTGGACATGTTGATTTGGTTTCATTCAAACTATGCACTTTTGTTTCGTTAAATTATAGTATTTGAACTATGCAATACTCGGTTTGTGATGTTGAACTATGCCCTTCAATTTAAATTGTGTGACCATGTTCAAACGTTGACCAACAGGGGAAGATTCCCTCCCTTGGCTATTCGTTGTAAGATAGATGATGAGACCTCTCCAGCAGCGGATTTCTACGCGCTAGATAACACCCCGTTTAATTCTGTACCCTTGGGACTCGAACCCAGGTAGGCTGGCTACGCACTGGCAAACCTTGCCACTGAGCTAGCACTCAGTTCTCATTGTGACCGTGTTCATGTGATGATGGTATTTGTTTCAGTTATGTGTGCAAAGTTGTTCAATCATATGTTCTCAATGTTTAAATAGCACAAACTGGATTTAGGGATCCATTTGAGGTACTCTGCTAGAGATCAACTTTTTTTTCATTTCAAGATTCTTCTCTCTCCTCTTCCTAGATGTCTTTTAGGGACTGAAAATTTAGACTCTATTGGAGATGCTCTAAAAGGCTAGGAAGTTGGAACAAACTAAGACAAACACTGGCCGCTTAAAATTGTCAAGCTCAAATGGTTTGCAAAGACCTAGATACCGGCAGTACCGAGCACTGATCTAGTGATCTTGGTTCATCCTAGACATACTTAAATAGAATACAAATGCAGTCTGCCCATGGTGTGCAAGTATAATCACTGTTGCATTTATTTTCTTCATCCATGTGGGGAAACAATCGATGATGCTGCCTTGTCCCCCCTAAACTCAAATCTGATGTACCCAATTCACTGATATGTAGCTATCAAACGGAAAGAATCGAGACATGCATCCATCGGAAGCCCGAAATTGGCGTCGTTAGTTCTTTCAGATTTGCTCGCCCTCTATAGGAAAAAGGGGTGAGGATAGGGGACGGACCATGGCAAAGAAGTATGCGTCATGGCGCGCAGGGCACATGGTTGGCGGCGCTCCCTCCGGTGCGCGGCGGAAGCGTCTTCATGGCGCGGAGGCCGGCGTGGCTCTCGAGCATCTCGCCACCGTCGGAACATCCTGCGCGGAGACCCAGATTGACAGCAAGCAGAGTGACGGCGGCCATCGAGGTTTTCTCCTCGGGGCCGCTAGCTTCTCGGCCAGCACTGAAGGGTACGGCGCACGCACCGTCGGGAACTCTCTCCACCGGCACAAGTGGGAGCGGCGGAGGTGGGGAACCACCGCCGGTGGCGAGTTCGGGGGAGATGCGCTTGGTGATGCTTTAGGATTGGTGTCATTTGATAGATGTAGTTCACGTCATGACTCTGTTTAAGCGATCATTGATATTTCTGTTATCATTTCAAAGATCTGAAAATGCCACCTACATTTTTCAAGGAACAAAAATCGATCCATAACATCTAAGTGAGTATATCTGGCCATCATTTTTTAAATTTTTTTTACTCCCTCCGACCTATATTATTTACCACTAAAATAGATGTATCTACAATTAAAATATATTTAGATACATCTATATTAGTGTTAAGTAATATGAATCGGATGGGTTATTTGGCCATCATTATTAGCTAGATTTTCATGTCCGCCTAGTTTATAATCTTCGTATATTTGTTTGTTCCTTGTTTGTTTTGTCAAGGTAGAAAATGTATGTGTGGAAACTTGGGCGCAAATACGGAATATTCTCTCAGTGAGAGGCGACTTTTCCGTCGATAGCGAGACGTTTGTAGTGATTTTGTCAATTTCAAGATCCGATCCACCGGCCAGTGGTGGAGCGTGGCACAAAACACAGGGAGGGCCAATTTCCTATAAAGCCAAAAAAACATGCAATTCTTGCAGAAAAGAAAAACGAATTAACATAGAATTGCGATGCCAATGGTTCTCTTCATAAGCACCTTCGGCAGCTGCAGTTGCAGTTTGCTTTCGTTTGAACTTGATTTGACTAGTGAGAGAAAACATAGAGTTAGACAGCTAGTCCATAAGGACTAGAGGAAAGAAGACAAGAAAAGAAATTTTTTGGGACGAGAGAAGTGGAGCTGAGCGAGAGGAACACAACCATATACAAGCGGTAGCTAGGAGGAGCTGAGCGAGAGGAACACAACCATATACAAGCGGTAGCTAGGAGGAGCTGAGCGAGAGGAACACAACCATATACAAGCAGTAGCTAGGACTAGGAGAGTACGAGGACGAAAGAATCGATCCATCACAGTCCTGGCCGGATGGACCTATGATCTTGGACCATATGCAGTACTAAAGAAATTGGACTTTGGAAAGACTGGGCCGGAGCCCGGTATGGCCTCCGTTACCCTCCGCCAGTGCCACCGGCTCGGTCTTTTGGAGATGCTCACACGGGTAGATTGTGTGTGCGTTTTCATAGGATGAGTGTATGCGGGTGTATACGAACGTCTGCGTTTATACTGTGTTTTCTCAAGCAAAACAAAACCAAAAGAGTAACAAAGACATGTTAACTGATGGGAACAAATTAAGAGAGAAGTTGAGTTTGTTACCGTGGCTGTCTAGCTGACCATGGATGCTAACGAAGCTTAAAGCCATCAGCACCAACGAAGTAATCATCCAACAAACTAGCCACGAAGAGAGGTGCACATGACCCATTGCGATAGCAGAGATTTCTTTCTCTCTTTAATCCATGAAGATCTCACTGTTTTAAAACAAGAGAAGCACGGCTACAGGACATGAAGCAAGACGGAGTGTACAATCATTTGTGGAATGGGTCAAAGGGAGAATAGATTGCAACAGAGCGGGACCAGGCTCACATGCACGTATGCGAGTTAGTGTCGTGAAAAGAAACAAATCAAAAGTGTCACCGGAGGTCCTCTCCGTCAGATAATAAGGTGCCAAAGAAGAACAGCTAGTGCTGGTAATAGTACAACAGAACAGTAGCAGAGAAACATCATGTAGGCCCCTTCTTTTGGGTTTCTACTTCTAGAAAAGCTAGTTTTTGGAAAACTTTGGAAAAAATCTGTGGTGGGGAAAAGCTCATAGAAGCCACTTCTTACTATTCTTTTTGGCTTCTGAAAATTTGGCTTGTATGATCTGCTGAGTTGTGAAATGTATGTAACATCCCTAAATTTTATATGTGATCTATATTGCCCTTAAATCTCCAAAAATCATTTTCAAGCATTACATAGAACCAACCTATGCCATTTTCATCAGCGGCCTGTAGCAGATCGTGATTCTGAGCAAGTAGATAGACGAGACCTCCTTTTTGCACCACGATTTCTCCGTTTTACATAAATCAATGAAAATTGAGAATGGACATCAACAACAAGAGGACATATATGAGGATGCGGCTGGCAGGTGGGAGGTGGAGCTCGGGGAGGACTAGGGAATGGAGGTGGCAAGCAGAGGGGAACTCGAGGATGTATTCCGAGGTGGAGCTGGCCGACGGCGGGGCTGGATGTGGCGGCAGCGGCCATGCCCTCATGCGAGAGGACGAGGTTGCAGCGATGGCGGGCGCGGCATGAAGCGGGTGGCGGCGGTGCGGGCGTCGGGGTGGTGGGAGCGCGCGACAACGGCGGGCGCGACTGCAGAGGGTGTGGGCGGTGTGGACGTCGGGGTGGCGGGAGGGCGCGGCGGCGGCAAGAGGAACCCTAGGGGTTCATCGGGAGAGACTGGGGTGCGGGGCAAGTCTACTATTCTCTGCTCTTTTTTCGTTTTTTTTCACTTCTCAAACTATCCCACTGCGGTGACAATTCTTTGAAAATACAGTCAATGAGAGGGGCAGGTGTGGGTACCGGTTCGTTTTCATCCAGAGAAGCTCGGGAAACTAGCCAGAAGTACCTCCGCGCCCAATTCTGGTTTTACTCACGATTTGGGATTCGCGGTGGAAATAAGCTGTCTGGAAGCTATACCCTTCTTTTGGGCTTGTGCTACGGTGGACCGTGAAGCTGCTCCAGAAGCCCAAAAGAAGGGGGGGTGTAGCCAGGGGTATCTAAGTATAGACTACCATCTTATGATGTCACAGTCTCACACACCATCAGGTGGTCATATCCAAACCTCCCTTAACAGCCCCTTTCCCCTCCTCCCCCACCGTCGTCGCCGCTAGGCAAAGCCCACGCGGTGCCGGCAGCGATGTACCTAGTTCGACAATGGTGCCGATGGTGGTGTGCCTTCCTGGATGGCACAACTCCGGGTGGTGTGGCGTCTATGACGCGGCCGCTTGGTTGCGGGGTGGAGAAGTGGTCGGTAGCGGTGCACTCCTTGCCTACATCTGGGCCCTTCAACTCCATCTAGGTTTGGGCCGGCTAGGCCCAGGCTTGATTGCGTCATCTTCGGCGGATGGAAGAGCGGTGACGGCGTGCGTCGACTGCAGCGCAATGACGGGAGCTTCATGAGCCTGCCTTGGGCTCGGCTGGGCCAGGTGGTTTTCTCCTGTTGCTATGTCCAGACGGTTACCGCCAATGGCAGTGGAGGTTGTTCTCTCCCGTGTGGCTGTTGTTTCGCCGCTCCTCACTCTCGGTTTTCTCTTCTCGTTCCGGCGGTTTCGCTTCGTTCGCCACAATGATATGGTGTTAATGATTGCAAGATCGTGGTGGCGCGTGTTGGTAGGCTGCGAGTTTGGTGGAGCACGATGGAACATCAAGGGCGTGGTTTTGTGGGGGTCGGGACAAATCCATGTCGGTTTTGCTGGTACCGACGATGTGTATCCCTCGGGCGCCACCCTTCCTTCCTAAAGGGTGTCGGGTGTACCCCTTATCCTTGCCCCTACGTGTATCGGGGGAAACCCTAGGACTAGTTCGGGAAAGTTCGTTGTAGCATTCCTTCTTGATATACACACATACAGTCACCCCTATGAACGCACACACACCCTACCCCTATGAGCATCTCCGAGAGACTGAGTCCAAGATACTTCATCCGACGGGTCCTAAGATTGACGAAGTCACCACAGATGTCTCACTATCGACGGAAACATCACCTCCCACTGAAGAAATATAACGCCTTTTAATGAGACACCAAAGTGTCAAATCTGAGGTTTGAACTCTGGTGGTCTACGGGTGCCACTGACCTCCTAACCCACCCAAGACCCAACCACAGGTTGGTTCTCTTGTTTGGCCTTGCTCGTGTGGATGCTATATCAACACCAAAAGCCTGTTTCAAGGAGCTTATGATGTCACAGCTAAGCTTGCTGGCTCAAGCACGCAGCATAGCCAGAGATGATCAGCGCCTGTTTCAAGGAGCTTATGATGTCACAGCTAAGCTTGCTGGCTCAAGCACGCAGCATAGCCAGAGATGATCAGCTTATCGCTATTTCCTCCACTGTTCATCATAAAGAACTACAGCATGAGCTTACTAATCACACGTTTCGAGCCAAATGAGCATCTGAACCAACAATGGCAGCATCATACTGCTTAATTACTATTCACTAGTATCGATCCATCCACATGTCTAGATCATGGCCACAAGGTGATCTTCTCCTCGCTAATGGTGGCGTACGTCGACGATAAGATGACATCCACTAAGCCCTATGGCATGACAGGTGCCCCCAAGTCCCATCAATCCATAACCCCATCATGTGTTATTAAACCTCGAAGGCTAAAAGCATATATCCTTAATTTTCCATCATCCACTGGACGTTGCTTTTGCTCCAACTTTGAGAGGTGTGGAGACCAAATCAGACGAATTGGGTGCGCTTTCGCTCAATCTGCATTGCAGTCACCGTCGTCGCTGTCGTCACCTACAAAATCAAGATAAAAGGAGTGGAAATTCGGTGTTTCTTATCAACCCCGCGGGCATCGACATCGTAACCGAGATTAGTGCATCACAGGGAGCCAAGATTCACATCATCAGTCACAAGCCCTGGGTTTTTCTACCATTCCCAGATAAATCAGTCCGGGTGTGACAGCTCTGAATACTTACATCGCATTTTTTTTCGAAACGAACAAGATGATATGTCATCTTGTGGTTGTGGTGGTCAACATCATCATAGGAAGAGAGTTATCTCCCGGCAACTGATGTGCACCACAAGAAATGAAGAATTAAAACTGACAGCCAAACAGACATTTCACCATTCTTCTCAAGCGAAAAGAATGAATATTCTAATCTGATAGCATTTCACCATCTTATCCTACCAAAGGCAGCTACCAAATGCAATGGAACACTTGCCACTCACTTCAGGATGAATTTCACCATCCTGCAAGAATTCATATATGGACTTTTTTAGATAAAAGGCATCACTACCTGATTTTAATTAATAAAGCATGTAGAGATTCGACATAGTTTTACACTTGCTGCGGCGTACAGCTTAGCCAACGCATAGAGAAACAACAAGCACAATATCCAAACGACACGATACAAAAACTAGCAGACGACCACCAGGGACCGCCAAGGAGAGGCAGTAGCACCGGCACCCGAGCAGGAACTTGACGATGATGGCTTCAGGTCAGAGGGATCTCCCTCGAGGCGGAATAAAGCTCGCGCAAAGAGTTGATCATCCAACATATTCCCTCATTGTTTCTAGTCTTGGAGTTGATACTCCACAGCTGCAGAAACACCATAGATTTATTTCAAAAAAAAACACCATAGATTTAAAAATAACACCAGAGAAATGGTTAATAACTTTCTTTTTGATAGAAAGCTTGTTGCGGACTTGCCACGTTGCCTAGGACTGTGCAAGAAACAACAGCCAAAGTAATCTACGCGGCCGCCCCGCCAAATTAGAGAGTATGTGATGAAATTGCGCAAAGTTTGCAGGTCCCCAATTGCGCCCTAGCAACTGGCGAAGAACACTCCACGCAAACACAGCTAACGGATAGGTGAAGAAAATGTGCGCCGCATCCTCAAGCATGCCGCACAGAGCGCAAGCACCGTTGGAGGGCCCCTGTCTAACGGCAATCTGAATCGCAGAAGGGAGTTTGTCCAGCGCCAATTGCCAAGCAAAAAAAATTAATCTTGAGGGGAACCGCCGCCTTCCAAATGTCAGTAAAGTGCGTTACCGTCGCCCCCTGCGATAGCTTGGCATACATGGACTTCGCCGAGTATTTCCCGGCCTCCTCTAAGTGTCATACCACCTTGTCCTGCTTCTCGCTAAGCCGCACCTGAGACATCTGTACGCAGAGTTGGTTCCACTGTGCAACACTCCCTCGTGATCCAGCGAGCGTCTCAGCCTAATCGAAACCTCCCCTTCAGTCAAGGCCTGAGCCACGGACACCTCCGGCAGATCGCAAACCGAGAACAACAAAGGGAAGCGGTCTTTGAGAGGAGCATCTCCACACCACCAGTCCAACCAGAATCTTGTCCTAGTACCGTTTAATACCACAAACTTCGCACCCAAAGCGAAGTAGTGTTTGATTTTGTTCAAGCTCTTCCAGAACTGGGACTCCCCTTGTCCCGAGCCCTCCCACAGGTTATTGGTATTCCTATATTTGGCGCGAATGATGTTTGCCCAGATGGTATCCTCATCCCTCTTATACAGCCTCCACACCCATTTAAGTAGCAGTGCGATGTTCATCTTCTTCGTGTTAACCAATGTTTTAATTTCAACAACTATTGCTCAGAGTAGCGGTAAGATGCAACTTTTCATTAGATTGTAGTAGTGTGTTGGCATCGTACAAGGTCTTAGAATGACCGGCAAATGCAAGATTTGATGGAAAACATGTGCAGGTACAAAGAAATTTTGTATAGTTCTGCCCTTCGCAGTAATATTTAAGTGAGCTTTTATGTTGTAGCCAAAGCAATAAGGAGCCAAAGCATTTACTTCCAGAAAATATTATGGCCTTGTTCCCTAAGGAGAACCGTGTAAACATACATATCTGAGAAAATGACCTGACTTAAGTGATCCATTCAATGGGCATGAGAACATGAACTAATTTCCACCACACTGATCATGACTGATCAGTGTTGCAATTAAGAGAGTGAGCATCCTGCTCCAGTCGTACAAGCAACCAAGAATAACTCGTGTATTGAGATCCTCCGAAAGTAAGATGCCTAAGATAAAAAATAAAAAAGGAGACGAGAGGGCACATAGTGGGCTGCAAGATTGCAGGTTGGTGGCATCCACATCAGTGTTGCTTCCATGCCTTCCTGGCTTGCTCCTGGTCATGAAGAAATTGCATTTATATTTTTGTGCTGAAGGAACCTCCAGTAACAAAAAGGCAACCAATTCAATCGCAATGGAGAAGTTAGGCCATGCGGATAAAATACTGCTCAGGACCATACTGTCCACATGCCTGTCTGACCTTTCACAACTTTCGTCTCTAGCAGATATGGTATATAGTAAATGAGACAGTTGGGATCTATAAAGATCCAGCATTTTGTTACATCATCTCGGTTACTTATTAATCAACAACGGCGTAGGAGATATAACACATATCGTACAAGCAAATACTATATTAATCAAATCTGACAAAGGAAATTTGCAATCAACTATTGAAAGAAAAACAGCATCAGTACAGTGTGTATCAACCACAAAGTTCATCCTAGTAGGCCGCATAGATGCACAAAAGCTTGCTCGTATGGCGTGTTTGGTGGTAGAATCTGCAATTGCATACCCTTTGTAATGGAGGTACGTATAGTCCGAGATATTTTTCTGTGTCTCGGATTAGAGGCTGAAAAGAAAGGAGGGATAAAGTCCCCTGTGCCAATGATAATGGCTGACAGAAAGGAAAAATGCTTTTCACAACCAGGAAATAAACTACAGAAGAATCCAGAGAATACTATGTGACCCTACAGATGTGGCATGTGAATCTATGAATATATGTCCATAGAAAACAAGTAGTCACACTCATAGAGTAGCATAAAACAATTCTCTAGTAGTAAGAAATAGCCAAGATAAGCTATGCAAGAAACAGCCAACATCAGAACATAGTTCTGGACTTCCATCACAAAAACACAGTATCGGATTTTCCTATTTGCGTAAAGGTCTGTCAAAATCCATTCGTAAATGCATATGAATCATGTAGGGACAAAAAGATTGAAATGGATAATACTAGCATGTTTAAACTGATGTATATGTTACATACAAATTATGAGTTCCTTATGAAAGAAAGCATGCACCGGTAACAGTCTATTTCAGATTTGGAGCTTCCTATTTGATTTGCCAAAGAATAAGATGCTAAAGGCAGGAGCAGGAAATGTATTATGGAAGTATAAGAAAAAAAAGCAAGGATAGAACTTCCCTATTTTCTTTTTTGAGAAAGATAAAAAAAACCCCTGCTCGTCTTGCCTTCTGGCTAATTTATCTGAATGTAATGTAGATCTCTGTCCATGAAGTTGACTACTGATTTTTTTTAAAAAAAAATTACAAACGAAATAACCATATACGTACTCAGCTAACAATTAAGAAAATACATCACCTTACAGTTTGCTTCATTTATTTGCATTTCATCTAACAAAACTGCATGATTTGCCCTCACTTCAAAAGCGATATCTGTGAAATAAGCCCACACACGCAAAGTATTGAACAAAAACGTACATGCACAAATTGCTATACCATTTTCTGAGATCATGAGTGTGCTATAGTATCTTAAGACTTACCTGACCCAATTACCATTAAAGCATGAAATGGCCAAATAGATTACAGCATACATAGTAGTGCAGCGGAGTTAACTCACAGAGCAAACATGCAAGGAATAAGAGTTAGATGCATTCTGAATCCAGTATACAAGTACATTTGACTTGACTATTCCATTCTATAATTTATAACACAAAGCGAGAGAGGAGAAGACAATTTTAATATGAGGACAACCTGAGTGATGACTCTCTAAATCACATGCACCACATCATGAGACCCGCAAGAGCTGTCTTGTCCTGCCTATAAATGAGAAGCAAGAGCCACCAAACCAGTGCACAACTAAGACAAAGTGGCGTCCTCTCCCTAATACATACCAAACTTCTTCCCATCAGGCTGGAGTTCATCAAGGATCTAAACCTGAAACTGGAGCCCAGAAGCACACAGTGGAGGAAGAACAACAAGACTGGTTCCCAGCCCATCCAAGGTAGAAGCGAACAACGCTAGAGATGGTGACTGTGCAAGATGAGATGCGCAAGGGGCCATGGACAGAGCAGGAGGACCTGCAACTGGTATGCACTGTCCGCCTGTTCGGTGATCGCCGCTGGGATTTCGTTGCCAAAGTCTCAGGTTTGAGGGGTGGGAGACCTTCAAATTAGGTAGCCATTTTTTGTAATCCTTGCCACATAGATGCAAACATCATGCAATCTCATAGTCTCTAACCAACTATGATGTTGCATCACCTTATCTATGGCCATGTAGGCCTCAACAGGACAGGCAAGAGCTGCCGCCTCCGGTGGGTCAACTACCTCCACCCTGGCCTCAAGCATGGGCGCATGTCACCACAAGAGGAACACCTTATTATTGAACTCCATGCTCGATGGGGTAACAGGTTCGATCCAGAAGAAGACCTTACTAAAGCAGCTTTGCTCAGCTATTACAGGTGAAACACACTGACTCCTCTCTGTGTGCAGGTGGTCTAGGATTGCACGAAGACTGCCAGGGCGCACGGATAATGAGATCAAGAACTACTGGAGGACACACATGAGGAAGAAAGCACAGGAGAGGACGACGGACATGTCACCTTCTTCCTCATCATCGTCGTTCATCACATACCAATCCTGCCTGGTTGAGACTGCGCCAATCATCAGGATGGATGGAGGGCGCACTCATATTGGCAGCACCTGCATCTCAAGCGTACTTAAGAGCAACCAGAGTGTCATGGATGGATATTCCATGGACCAGATATGGAAGGAGATCGAGGCACCTGCCATTCTGACTCCTAATGATAAAATATACTGCAATCTCCCATGTCCTCTGGTGCCATCTCCTCCTATGGGAGATCGCTATTGTCCCGAGGTAGTCTGGAAGATGGATGATGATGAGACCAAGATGTTAGCCCCACAATTTGGTTATGGTAATGGAGGAGATCCCTGCTATTGAAGGCTCAAGCCGTCAGGATTGAGCTCAGGTTACTAAGATACATATATATATGCTTAAAAGAAATGTCAGTACCTATGTAGCTATGTCTGCATATACATATATATATGCTTGCAAGAATTGCCAGTAGCTATGTTTGCATTAGTATGCGGGTGGTCTAAATATCCACATATGTACTGTTACAATGTAGATTTTCAGGTGTGCTCACGATGTGTGTGCCTATGTAGCGTGTAAAATAGATTGTCACTTGCCATTATAGAATGGAATATGAGAGCAGTTTATATGAATAACAAAGCTGTCAGTCTCCACTCTCCAGTGACATTCTGGTACCAATGTTAGATTGACAGAAATGAGCATTGTAATTTCTACACCATTACACTATAGGAATATTAATATCCTCCCCACATGCTTCTGAGGCTAAAAAGGGACCACAAGACTCTTTAGTCACATCTCAAAGTGCAAAAAGAAAAGGTGGAAATGGATTATTTCACCATGACTGAGCACAGGTTTATGGACACAGAATCAGAAATATTTATTATACTCTGATGATTTCCTTCCTCAGATTGTCGAGTTTCAAAAACCGGGCTCTTGATGAAATGGCTTCTGGAATCTAAGAAATGAAAAAGAGAACAAGTGCTTCTCCCATAAGCATGCAGGCCATGGAAACACATACTTTTAATAT
This sequence comes from Lolium rigidum, assembly GCF_022539505.1. Classification (NCBI taxonomy): domain Eukaryota; kingdom Viridiplantae; phylum Streptophyta; class Magnoliopsida; order Poales; family Poaceae; genus Lolium; species Lolium rigidum. The sequence continues at coordinate 233,741,380 of NC_061510.1, read as the reverse complement.
TAAATATGAGACTGCTCCACAAGCATCTGTATGCATGTTTGATCTAAGTGGAATTGACAGGTCACATAATTAGTGCAGAGTGAGTGGTGTATCATTTTAATCATCTTAAAAAGGATGAGCATTAGACTTTGATATAATTGAAGAGTGTTACACTGTATTCAACATGTAAGATTAGCTAGAAGTTGCAGATCCTCGATTTAACAAATAGGAAACTCGGCACTGTGGTAAGGTAAGTAAAAGGTGGTGGTAAGTGATGGGCACTTCAGAGTTTTTATGTCCATCTATTTTGCTGAAAGCTTGAAAGTAGAAATTGATCCTGCAACTAATTAGCATGGATTTTCTTCTGATTGGGTGAATATCTGCTTGGACCACCTAGGCAAAACCATCACTATGTGTTTCTCCACAAGATTTCTAACTGGAGGTGTTAGATAGGTAAGATTTTGAAGTTTTTATTTATTTTAGAAATAAATTATCAAAATAAAGCACTTTCACTTTGCTTTAAGTGGAGCAAAAGCTAGCCTTGAAGAGTAGCAGATAACCACCATCATATTTATAATTATGAAGAGAGAGGAAATGCCAAGTACCACCAGGACGTGAGATTTGGTTGTGCAGCAACAGGTCACAAGTGAGAATTCTCAATGTAACTCAATCATTAAATGAGATGGGAATCACAGGATAAGATCCAGAAATAGAACAATATACAAAAGGGAAAACTCCCCCAGCACTGGGTTTAATGGAAAATCTTCACAAGACCAACAGCATAACATCCAGGGCAGATACTCGTACTACAATTGATGTAAATCCTCAACACCCACTTTCAATCATTGAAGCTGAAAACTCAATCAAGGATTTGGTGCATAACGCAAACCTTAGTACCAGACTAGACTCTAGGCCATTTCTGATAGGAAAATGTGTTGGATTTCTACATCAGACGATCAAATAGAAAAAAATACAGCTGCCTAGCTGATTCGTCGGTCGACCATTACATTTTCTTAAGTTCCTACAGCGGGAATACATTAACCAAGTCCCCAGCACACTCGACTTGAGAATTTCACTTCTGGAAAAGCGTGTCTCTAGTTACCACAGATGGTTAGGGGAAGAACCAGGTGATCCTTTCGCAGGTGAAAGCAGATTCGCGGGATGGGATTTTGGATCCAGCTGCCCGTGCGGCTGGGATTACCAGCTGTGATTCAGACAACCACCCCCAAAAATATATAGAAGTACCAACCACTAATCTACAGCAAATACAGCCGCATCAGTGAGGGAGGTGGCAGTAGTTCTTCTCACCTCACTGTATATCGACGTTGCGGACGCCGAGAAAGAACGGGGGCGCCCCTCACCGCCGGCGGCGACGAGGAGTTTATTTTCTGAGCGAACCGCCGACGACGAGGTGTGCAGGGATTGGTGACTTGAGTTCTTTTTTGGATGCGGGTGCGGGACGACTGGCCCATGGGCTGGATTACCAAAGAAGACGGAGTCTTAGAGCATCTCCGGTCGCATCCCGCAAACCGTTATCCAAAGGAATTTGGGCGCGCTGAACAAAAAAAACATTCTTAGCCATGTTCCCCAAAGCTGATTTTTGTTCGGCGTGATCCGATACGGTGTCCGGCGCCCTGAGCCTGTCCCCGCTACACAGGGCGCTCCGAAGACGTCGGACACACAGAAAAGCGTGGCGAAGCGACGCGGGCCCGATGCGTTAGCGGCACAGAGAAAATTCGTCGGCCGCTCCTGCCAAATCGCGCCTCTTCTCGCCACATCGCTCCTCTCCCGCCGCGCATTTTTTCCATCCCAACACATTTGATCTGTCCCGCCCGCCGATTAATTTCTCCCTCCCGCCGTCACTACCCTGTTCCTCCCGCCGCCACCCTCTCCCCATCCATGGCGCCACTGACTGCCCCCAAAAAAATAGCCAACAAAGGGACCAAGAAGCCGCCGGGCAATGGGACGAAAGGGGCGAAGGCGCCCTTCACGAAGCCGCGGAAGGCGTCGGCTCCGAAAAAGAAGCCGGAAGGCTGGACCGATGATCAGTGGCATCAAGACTGTCTGCGCCGGAAGTTGTCGACGGCGGAGCGGAAAGGGCGGAGGGCGGCGCAGTTGGAGAAGAAGGCGTCGGTGGCTCGCGCGCACCCGCACATTATGGCCGGGTGCATCCCTGCCACGAACGCGAGCCCATGGAGTACGAATATGCCGTCGTACATTCCCGGAGTGTTGTCCTCGTCGACATCTGGGTTCTACAACGACGGCCCCTCCGCCACTCCCGTGTGCTTGACGCCAAACTTGTTGCCGCGGTACGAGGATGCGTTGTCTCATGGCGGCTTGAACCCCAACGCTATGTTCTACTCCCCGACGTATGAGCCAGGACCCGGTTCGGAGGGCGCCCCTTTCAATGGCCGCAAGGGCCCACTCGAATTCGACGGCGTCGGTGCTGAGGAGGAGGAGGTGGTGGAGGAGGAGGTGGAGGAGGAGGGGGAGGGGGACGGGGTGGAGGAGGGGGTGGAGGACTATGAGGACGACGAGGACGAAGAGGGTGGCGACAAAGAGGACGACGAGGGCACCGGTGACGATGCCGATGATCTCGTGGAGGTTGACGCAGACGGCGTGAGGAAGAAGAAGAAGAAGAAGAAGAAGAAGTAGAAGAAGAAGGCGTCGGGCACACGAGGCCCCAAGTGGACGCCTCTAGAGGATCAAAGTCTGTGCGAGTCATGGGCGACGGTGAGCCATGACTCCATCATCGGCGCCAACCAAACATACGGGAAGTATAGAGCGAGGATCAAGGCCGAGTTCGATGAGCGCAAGCTCATCAACAGAGACTACAACAAAGTGACAATGAAGAGGAGCCAAAAGGCAATGTCGACGCGATGGGCCATCATCCACGCGTCGGTTAACATGTTCCATGGATTCCATCAAGACTTAGAGATCAGAGGCGACAGCAGCGCCGGCGTCGCCCAACCGGTACGACTCTTTCTTACATAATCTGTAGCGCCTACAATGTGTTCGACGAAATGATTGCGCTTCCTTTTGATTAGTTTGACAAGGCCATGGATTTGTAATGGAAGAACTCGGATGGGCATAAGTCGTTCGTGCTAATGCATTGCTATACCAAGCTCAAGATGAACCACAAATGGAGGTTGACGCGCGTTTCGTTGTTGAAGGGGAAAGACGCCATTGATCTGGATGCGCCGCTGGCAACATCGACAGGGCGCCCTATCGGCAACAAGGCTGCCAAGGCCGCCTTGGCCGACGCTACGTCGGCTGAGAAGAAGCAGGCGTCGCTCACGCAGTGCCTCGTCGAGGTCTCCTCGACCTTGCTCTCCCGTGACAAAAAGGCCGAGGAAAGGTGAGCGGCGCTGCTCAAGAGGCAAGAGCAGAAGATGCAGTTGAAGAAACGCAGGGACGACATGTCCTGCTGAGACAGTCGACAGAAGGAAAGCCTCCCCGGACGCGGGCAGCACACAACTTCTTCAAAGGATAGATCCTCGACGACATCGAAGCCAAAATGGCGGCGGCCAAGCCGGAGTCCGAGGCGGCGGCCTAGGCAGCTGCAGCAGCAGCTGCAGCGGTAGCGGCAACGACACCAACCCTGGAGCAAGAGCCGGCAGACGCATCCGCTACTACACCTGCGTCGGCCTCTACCTCAACGTCGGCGACGGAGCATGTACACCGGGCAGATCACGATGATTTCATCGTGATCAACGGGCCAACGTCGACTCAGGATAAGCCGTCCGCGTCCGCGTCGGCATCGCCCTACGACAACCCCTTCTTTTAATTCTATCGACGGCCTGTAATATGATCGCGCGCCCAGTACTTTAATTGCCGCTACTCTGATCACGACGACTAAAGCGGGAACGATCTCTTTTGATTGAATGCAAACTATTTGAATTCCTATTTGGGGACGGCGTTTGGGGGACGCGACTGGGGAGCGACGTACCCCAAATGCGGCACGAACAAAACACGTCCCCCAAACGCTCGATCCGGTGCAGTTTGGGGGACGCGACTGGAGATGCTCTTATACAATCGGACTCAAATTACTTGTCACTGATAAATTTTAGGCTTCACTAAATAGTTAAATTTTAGAAAACATTTTATCTAAATACATGACAAGTAATTTACATTAAAATAAGCACTAGTCTTTCTATTTAAAGATGGTATATTGTACTATTTAAAAAGTACTTTATAGGAAAATACAAAACCGTCCCGTGTCGACCCCCATGGCGACACCGGGCGAAACCCTAGCGCTGCCTACAACCAAATCCCGGCAGCCTCCACAGCTCCTGCCACGGGCGAGGGCTGCGGTGGCGGCGGGCCTGGCGTCGGGGGTTGCTTCGTGGTGGAAGACCTCTGGCGGCGACCGGGGATGGCGCTAGGTTTCGGCTGCGTGCGGTGGCTGGGGCAGCGCCCCTGGCCATGCGCGCGACGACGTGTTCCCTCGAGTGTGACGCCCGTGCCGGATGGATGCTTGCGGTGGGAGGGTGATGCCCTGTTGCAGCGGTGACTTCCTTTGGGCATCTACACATGGGGAGGAGGTTGCGGTCGCAGGTCTAGGCTCTCGCCTCGATCCGCCATCGGTGCAGCTGCCGGTTGCCCAGAGGTGCGTCAGGAGGCGGCACAGTGCACTATGTCAGCCCTGGGCTGGAGAGTGTGCGTGGTTCGTGCTTACGCTTGTCTCCTCTTCCGTCGGAGGGGGTCGGCGGGCGGCGGCGTGGGGGCCTGCTCGTCTCCTTTGGAATAATGGCGGAGGATAGTCCTTGGATCCCTCTCACACCATGGTGATGAACTACCTGGCGCTTGTCTTCATTGATCTTGATCTTGGACAGACTATCCAAATGGACGACATGCCTGCATTTTACCAGAGCAGAAGGGTTTCAGTTGCGCTAAACCATGTTTTTCTGACCATTTGGTTTCTGCCGTTGTGTAATATATATTAGTTCCACGGTGAATTAGATGCGGGGAATGGCATCGAGCCAAGAACTGAGGACTAGTGATGCAGGTTTGTGTTCCGGTGGTGACGAGATTCTGGCTTGGTGATTCCTGACTTGGAGCAGCAGCACTGGCAAGTGGGGGTGACATCATTGGAGAAATTCAGTGACTAAACTTGCAGGGAGAAAATCTAAAGGCGACCTTAATTGGTTGTGCCTTGCAATAGTCTTGTTGAAAGTATTATTTTGTGAGTGCAGACTTTCGTTGGGTGAAAACCTATGATCTTTGTTCCCAGTACATAATTTCTTCTTAGTTTTGTAATTCTTTGTTATAAAAGTTATCAAAGGGCTGAGGGGGTTTCCCCTCGGTAGAAAAGCTTAAAAATATTGATTAGGGTGATGATAGCGTTTGTGCAATATTTCTTTCTTAGAGACGTTGCTTTTGGAGATGATGGATTTTTTGTGCCATCTTGATGGTGTTCGTCTGCTGTTACAAGGAATAGGTCACTGTAGCGAGACTTTTCTTTCCTATTATTTTTCTTTCTTTTCTTGATTGTGTGCATCCGTATCGCTAATAGGACACTTTATTGTTGCAGCGACTAGATGTAATTAGTACACTGGTGGAAAAACAGGCTTCGGGTGAGCCCCATAAGTCGCGACGCTGCAGGAACCGCGACTAATGGTACCTTTAGTCGCGGTTCGGGAGGCGAACCGCGACCAAAGGCCTGGGCCCAGGGCGCTCGGTGGCCAGCCGGTGCACGTGGGGGCTTTAGTCGCGGTTGGCCGGGCAAACCGCGACTAAAGGTGCCCGAAGGCCTTTAGTCGCGGTTGGCTGGGCCAACCGGGACTAAAGCCCCTCCCCTATATATACCCACCCAGCAGCCAACACTTAGCCATTTGGTGCCATTCTCTTCACAAGCTTCACAAGTGGGTGTTAGGTTTGCTTTTGGTTCCTCTTATGCACATAAGGTGTTTGATGAAATGCCCCAAGAGCATGAAACAAACATGATATGAAGTGTTGGAGCCACACTTGAGCTTTCTCATTTATTTTTTCCTCCTCGATCGCGGTTAGCAACTTGAACCTTTGATGTGTCGTTGATAAAATGTGCATGTGTGTGTAGTTCATTGTTTAATTTATATTGTTTGTAGCTAGTTAGTTTAACAAATGCATGATGGTTAATTATATATTTTATATTATAATAATGCGGATGAATCGACAATGGATGTACGGTAACCGACTCTCCGGCGAGTTCGGTGCGGGTTTGAAAGATTTCCTCGTAGTGGCCAATGCGAACAAGCGGGGGTTTTGTTATCTGTCCATGTGTTAAATGTAAGAATCGGAATGGTTACTCTTCCTCAAGAGATGTTCACATGCACACTGCTTCGGCACGGTTTCATGCCAAGCTATAATTGTTGGACCAAGCATGGAGAAAGAGGGGTTATAATGGAAGAAGATGAAGAAGGGGATGATTTCAATGATGAAAGCTATCTTGCTCATTTCGGTGATACTTTCATGGAGGATGCTGAAGGTGAAGGGGAAGGTGAAGGGGAAGGTGAAGAAGAGGCACGTGATGATCCCGTTGATGATCTTGGTCGGACCATTGCTGATGCACGGAGACGGCTGCGAAACTGAAAAAGAGAGGGAGAATTTGGATCGCATGTTAGAGGATCACGGGAAGGCGCTGTACCCCGGATGCGATGATGGTCTGAAAAAGCCGGGCTGCACACTGGATTTGCTTGAGATGGAAGGCACATGCAGGTGTAGGCTGACTCGGCATTTGAAAACTTGCTGAAAATGTTGAAGAATATGTTTCCAAAGAATAACGAGTTGCCCGCCACTACGTACGAAGCAAAGAAGGTTGTCTCGCCCTCTAGGTTTAGAGGTTACGAAGATACATGCATGCATCAACGATCGCATCCTCTACCGCGGTGAATACGAGAATTTGAATGAATGCCCGGTATGCACTCGCATTGCGTTATAAGATCGGAGGCGATGACCACCGGTGACGATGTTGAGGGCCCGAAACCCGGGAAGAGGGTTCCCGCCAAGGTGATGTGGTATGCTCCTATAATACCACGGTTGAAACGTACGTTCGGGAACAAAGAGCATGCCAAGTTGTTGCGATGGCACAAAGAGGACCGTAAGTCGGACGGGGAGTTGAGACACCCCGCGGATGGAACGCAATGGAGAAAGATCGACGAGAGAGTTCAAAGATTTTGCGGCTGACGCAAGGAACATAAGATTTGGTCTAAGTACGGATGGCATGAATCCTTTTGGCGAGCGAGCTCCAGCCATAGCACACGGCCCGTGACTCTATGCATCTACAACCTTCCTCCTTGGTTGTGCATGAAGCGGAAGTTCATTATGATGCCGGTGCTCATCCAAGGTCCGAAGCAACCCGGCAACGACATCGATGTGTACCTAAGGCCATTAGTTGATGAACTTTTACAGTACTGTGGGGCAGACCCGGTGTCCGTGTGTGGGATGAGCACAAAGAAGAGGAATTTGACCTACGAGCGTTGCTTTTCGTAACCATCAACGATTGGCTCTGCTCTTAGTAACCTTTCGGGACTTGTCAAATAAGGGATACAATGCATGCACGCACTGCTTACATGAGGCCGAAAGTGTACATTTGCCAAATTGTAAGAAGAACGTGTACCTTGGGCATCGTCGATTTCTTCCGAAAGGTCATCCGATAAGAAAGAAAGGCAAGCATTACAACGGCAAGGCGGATCACCGGCCGAAGCTCGCGGAACACTGCTCGGTGTCTGAGGTATTTGATATGGTCAAGGGTTTGAAAGTCATCTTTGGAAAGGGTCCTGGCGGACAATCGGTTCCGAAGGGAGGCGACGGGCACGTAGCCATGTGGAAGAAGAAATCTATATTATGGGAGCTAGAATATTGGAAAGTCCTAGAAGTCCGCTCTGCAATCGACGTGATGCACGTTACGAAGAATATTTGCGTGAACATCCTAAGCTTCTTGGGCGTGTATGGGAAGTCAAATGATACAAAGGAAGCACGGCGGGACCAGCAAAGTTTGAAAGACCACGATGACCCGCATCCGGAACGGTTTCAAGGTCGTGCCGGCTACGCTACGACCAAAGAAGAGAAGGTCATCTTTTTTGAATGCCTGAGCGAGTATGAAGGTCCCGTCGGGATTCTCGTCCAATATAAAGGGAATAATAAACATGGCGGAGAAAAAGTTCCAAAACACTGAAGTCTCACGATCGCCACGTGATTATGACGCAATTGCTTCCGATTGCTTTGAGGGGCTCTGCCGGAAAATGTTCGAGTAGCCATTGTGAAGCTATGTGCATTCCTCAATGCAATCTCTCGGAAGGTAATCAATCCGGAAGTTCTACCACGGTTACGAACGATGTGATCCAATGTCTTGTCAGTTTCGAGTTGGTGTTCCCGCCATCCTTCTTCAATATTATGACGCACCTCATGGTTCACCTAGTCGATGAGATTTCCATTCTCGGTCCTGTATTTCTACACAATATGTTCCCCTTCGAGAGGTTCATGGGAGTATTAAAGAAATATGTTCGTAACCGTGCTAGGCCAGAAGGAAGCATCGCCAAGGGCTATGGAAATGAGGAGGTAATTGAGTTTTGTGTTGACTTTGTTCATGGCCTTAAGCCGATTGGTCTTCCTCAATCGCGGCACGAGGGGAGACTAAGTGGAAAAGGCACGATCGGAAGGAAATCAATGATATGTATGGACGGCCATTCTCCGACTGAAGCACACCACACGGTTCGACCAATTCCAGCTTGGTGGCTCCGTACTTTGAGAAACACAAGAATATTTTACGCTCGGACAACCCCGGGAAGCCTGAATCCTGGATTAGGAAGGCCCACATGGAGACTTTCGGCGGTTGGTTGAGAAAACATTTAATGAGTGACAATAAGGTTGTAGATCAGATTTGTACATGTTGGCCAAGACACCATCTTCGACTATAACGACTTTCCAAGGGTACGAGATAAATGGGAATACATTTTACACGATCGCCCAAGATAAAAGAGCACCAACCAAAACGAGTGGTGTCCGCTTTGATGCAGCAACCGAGAATGGGCAAAAGGTCACATATTATGGTTACATAGAGGAGATATGGGAACTTGACTATGGACCCTCCTTTAGGGTCCCTTTGTTCCGGTGCAAATGGTTCAAGCTAACGGGAGGTGGGGTAAAGGTGGACCAGCAATACGGAATGACAATGGTGGATTTCAACAATCTTGGTTACCTTGACGAACCATTCGTCCTAGCGAAAGATGTCGCTCGGGTTTTCTATGTGAAGGACATGAGTAGCAAACCGAGGAAACGGAAAGATAAGAAAACGATCAGTACATCATGCGATGATCCAAAGCGCCACATTGTTCTTTCAGGGAAAAGAAACATCGTGGGAGTGGAGGACAAGACAGACATGAGCCAAAGAAGGCACGTGTTGGTTTCACTTTTGTCGATAAGAGAGAAAAAAAAGATTGCTTCAACAAGCTTATGGAACATTTCGTTCTACCTCCGGAATACCGCAAATACGATGAGGAGGGTAACAAGATTGCGGAAAACAAGAAGAGGCGCAAGCTAGTCAAACGATTCGCTCTTTCTAGGATGGCCAACGCATTCGGAAATACAAGCAAAATCTAGCCCATGACTTTGTCAACCGGGGCAAGACTCCGGATTTCAAAGGACAATATGAGAAGCTGCAACATGATTGGCCAGAATTTGTGAAGCAAAAGAAATCGGAGCGAGTTCCTTGAACTATCGAAAAAAAATAAGGAAAATGCGGCCAAGAAGGAGTACAATCATAAAATGGGGCCAGGAGGGTATCGCTTTTGGCAGCCTAGGTGGGAGAAGATGGAGAACGAGCTGAGGGCGCGAGGAATCCGTCTAGGTACGGAGGGATGGGACCCAAGGGCCAAAAGGCTGGTGGTACGGGCATGGGGGATCGCTGAACCCGGAGACGAGGGGAGTGTGTTTACCGGGGCAAAATAATTACACCCACCAAAAAGCTTATTGAGGCAATGAGGGATGCTCAAGAGGGGAAGATCAAGTTCAACGAGAGAGAACGACGCCACGACAAAAGCCCTCGGGAATCTCGAACGCGGAGGACGTGTACGAGGCATGGGGCCCATTCCGTGGAAAATAGGGTTCCCCCGAACGATGACCCGTACGGTTACAGAAGCCGTAAGAGAAAGATGGATCGGGAAAAAGATGTTGTGGCGCGGTTGGTAACGGAAATGGATGTGATGATGAAGAAAACCGTGAGTGTACTAGTAGCCGAAGAGAGGCAGCTCGGGCGCAGCATGAAGATCATCCAATGGATCTCGGAAGCCAGCGGCGGAGAAGAAGCAGCGTGGCTTCCACGGAGGCCTCACCGGGCTGGTGCACCGACGATAGAAATTACTTGCACCGGAGCGTGCGGTGGTCGAAATTACTGCACCGGAGCCTCCTCGCTACCCCGTGGACGATATAAAGGAGATGAAAGCATGTCATCTGTATTATCCTATCGGGAACATGTCCATGAAGGTAGCCATCGGCGGTGCTTTACCACTGGAGCACTCCACCACAACAACCCCATTCAAGATGGCTATGCTCGTGTGACGGTGGAGGAGATAGTCCAAGGGTTTGAGGACACTGGACATTGACATTGCTACACACGAAGGGGTGAAAAGACTTGGAGATGTCAAGCGCCGGTTCATTCTATGGCGAAGAAATTTATCAAGTTTCCGGGCGAGGCGCCAACAAGTCCACCCCGTACGGTGGTGGTGGTGGCGGTGGCGGTGACGGTGGCGGTGGTGGTGGCGGTGACGGTGGCGGTGGCGGTGACGGTGGCGGTGGTGCTTCACCTAATACACCTCATTCACGTCGGCCGACGCCGCCCCCGATCCTCGTCCGGCGGGTGATCGGACACCGGTACCGCCCCCAATCCACCTCCGGCGAAGAAGCGAGAAGCGGTCCTGGGTTATTAACCCGGACCCTTACGTACCTAAGAAAACAAAGGTACCGGAGGTATCACTGAAGCCTCTCCCCACGAGGCCTTGGGAAAGTAGTGCCGAGGAAGTCGAGGCGGGCGCGGGCTGCTGATTTAGAGAAATGGAAGGCGGCGTCAAGAAGAAAATAGAGGGCGAGCCCAAGCCGGTATATTCGACAAGGAAAAGCGATGGGCTAAGTCATTTTTGAACACACCGTCCCAAGCCGCGAAGAATCTGCTCGACGACTATTTACGTGAACTTCGTAGGCAAGCACTCGCGTTCAAGAGGAACCAAGAGGCGGAGAAGAAAGCCTTGGAGGACGAGGCCGAGACAAAATTAGAAAGGGGAAAGAAGTTGCCCAGCTCGGGGAACAAAGTAAACAATCGATCGCCCCGCTCATAGTGCAAGCCGCCGGTCCGGATGCCCCCGATATCATAGCAGCTGCGGCAGCTTATGGATTGATCGTAACGAGTGCCGGAGAACAAGCGGCCGACTTAGGTATCACTCTTCGTGCCTTTGTTAGGCCTTGATGAGGCGCCAATGAAGGACGTAGTATTTACATATGTGAAGAATGGCCCTCTCATCGAGCCTGCGCGGAGAAGAGGATCTACCTCGACAAATGAAAGGTCTGCTAAATTGGTACAAGGGTTACATAAAACATGAAGACGCCAAAGACTATATCTATGCGGAAGTTAAATATGAGCATCACTTCAAACGTTACTGGGTACAAATTCCTCGCGAGTGAATTGTTCCAGCTGTTCAATCTGCGCGACCTCGACAAATCTATCATCGGTTGCTACGTTACGTAAGTGATTTATTAATTTCTACCCCATCTCGTTCATTGCTCGCACTATATATATATATATATTGTCCTAACTATCTTGTTGTGTACGCTATTATGCGAGAATGAAGAAGCGGGAAATGCGAATAAGGAACATCCATGATGTTGGGTTCATTGACCCACACATCGTTAATTCATATGTGTTAGAACACCACCCCGTCGACGTGGAGGAAGACCTGTGGCGGTTTATTAGAAAACAGCAACAGAAAAGTGATATTCTATTTCCTTACCATTTTGGGTGAGTGTTTCTGTCTTGAGCACATTCTCTTTTGTTTACTCCATGCATGGTATGTGGCTAATCGATGAGTTATGCATGACTGTGCATGTATCGTGTCCGCAGGTTCCACTGGATTCTTATGGTAATTAAAGTTCAGACCTCCTCAGTTCTCGTCCACGACTCTTTGCCTCGTAGGGTTTGGAGACGGTTCGTAGATACCAAGGTCGGTGAATTCAAAAAAGAGCTAAATTTTAAAATGGCGGTGCGGACGGCGGGGATACTCAGCCACCGGGGACCAATCTATGTGGATACTATGTTTGTGAGAGGATCCGAAGATACTGCAATGAGCGGGACCAGAAGTGTGAGAACAACATCCTGAGAAATAACCTCCGGAAGACGCTTAGTCCAGAAGCTCGCTTCCGACCACTTCAAGAGGAACTAGCTGGATGGTTGGCGAGGGAAGTCATCGATCCTAGAGAAGAACACTATTACGATGACGTAGAACTTTATATGCACAAGAATTTGTAACTAACTTGTTCAAAATTGTATATGGTCATCCGATATTGAATATATATTGTATATGGTCATCCGATATTGAATATATATTGTATATTCCTCTTGAATTCTTTTTGGTTCTAATTTCAAATTTGTTTAAAATTGTACATTCATATGCATGTATGTATACGATGCACGTAGAATATGTGAAACTCCTTCAAAATTAAAACCCAAAAGAAATAAAATAATACAAATTAAAAAGAAACCAGATTTAGGGGGAGGGGGGCTAAACCCTAAACCTGCGGAGGCCTTTAGTCGCGGTTGGCCGGAAGAACCGCGACTAAAGGTCCTCCGCCCGGCGCCGCCGGCGGCCCACGTGGACGGGCCTTTAGTCGCGGTTCGTAAGGAACCGCGACTAAGGGGGGGGGGGCCTTTAGTCGCGCTACTTTGGTCGCGGTTGCGCCACCGCGACTAATGGCAGTTGCCAACCGCGACCAAAGCCCCTTTTTCCACCAGTGGTATCTTCGCGATATTAATATATTTTCTTTATTGAAAAATGTGCATCATATAATCCTTAAATGGTTCTAAGAAACTGCTAATCCCTTCGAAAAAACAGTTACATCCTATCAATACCAAGGTTTAAAATAGCACGCTATTTTTCCGCTAATACCACTATAGCATATCTAGAGGGTCCACGCTAAATTTTAGTAATTTGGCTCGCTATGGCGCTATTTCTGAAATAGCATAGCTTTAGCGCGCTATTTTTTCAGGCAAGTTACTTTCACTTTTTTGTGGTGATGAACTGCAATCTATTGGTTCCACTTCTAAATTATAAAATAATATCGCTAATGCTAATAATTTTTAATAAATAATTTATACTATGTTGTTGCTTTGTGAAATGCTGATGTTAGCCTTCTAAAATATATGAGATCTATTTTTATATGTGGTTATGTATGTACGATTCGTTCTAGTAAAATTATTTATTTTTAGGCTATATTTAGTATTATTTCGAAAACACTATTTGAAATATACGACGCTATTAGCATGATATAGCATCCATAGCATTTGAAGGAGACTGTTGCTATTTCATTTTAAACCTTGATCAATACACATAAGGATAGTTGCTGAGTACGCACATATGGAGCCCTGCCTCTAGGGAGCTACCCGCTTTCATTTTTTAAAAAATAATGATTTTTTTAGAAAATAAGGAAAATTTCTATGAACATGTAAATTTTGTTAAATATACATTTACTAAGGCCTAAAAATCACAAAAAGTGGCTCTAAGTAGGCCTGAAAAAATCGTTTTTGGTCTTAACATTTGTCTTTTTGTGTAAGCCACGTATAAGAACAAAATTCAATGAAAATTTATGTCGTGCATACCAGACAAATATATGTACTTGCATATTTTTCTACTCCACGGATCCATAGTAAGTTTTGCGGATTTGGTATAAAATTAGTACCACTTTACATTGAATCCCCGATAGTTATTATGTATCAAAGGGAGTAGAATTTTATGAATTATTAATAAGATTTTGTAAAAAAGTTGGTCATAGCTCCCCCTAGAGTTTTCATAAGAACCGTAATTTTAAAATCACTTGTACTATTGAGCTTGTGACATTCTATATTTAAAATTGAATTACTAGATAAATATGGGTGCATTAGGTCGGTACGAACAAACCAATGGATACAATATTAGAGCAACACTAGCTTATGGCTCCTTGTTTTGATCCTTGCCGTGTTATCTTTTGAACCACCTCTCAATCGCCTTACCTCTTTACCAATGGTGTCGTCATAACAACAGGGATGCCCGGTGTCCCTCAACCGACCCTCTGCATACTTGAACGAGGCGGCTTATACTTTTTGGATATTCATAATGGAGGACCCGGAAGTTGGAAACTCGCTCGTACATATGAATATTCTCGATCGGGAGTGTCCTACCCTTTCATGGGACCTGAAAGATCTCGTATGGGGGATATCATCCACATACCCTACCTAACTTAAAAGGGGCCTCTAAAACTGGTTTTTGGACCCTCTACGCATTTTTAGAGACTCTGAGGGGATGGGGGGGGGGGGGTTGTGCAATTCTGGACTCTGGGCAGCGGTGGAGAGAGAGAGAGGAAGCTTTAGTGCAGGCAAAATAATGATCGATACACGAGAGACCGTTTACTTCCCCCATGTTCCTAGATTTAGGTTTCGGGCGGGGGAGAGGGTATTATAGGGTCCTCTAAATGGTATAAAGAATCTTCTAGGGTGG